>NW_005871229.1:2417689-2471568 GCF_000147115.1 Myotis lucifugus | reverse complement strand
GGGAAAAGTCAAGAGCAGGGATGGGCCCCAGGAAACATGGTCGGCAAAGAGAGAAGTTCAAGGGTGCAGAGAAGGCTGGGGTGCCTCCCTGGGTCCCTCAGGCCCTGTTCTTAATCTTAAGCTGGTGCTGTGACTGGGTGGGAAATCAGCCTTAGGAGGTCCCACTGGGCCTTGCCCAGGGCTCTGGTAGCCAGTTAGTTAGCTCCGCCACAAGAGGAGAGAAGGAGCAGGCTGCGGCTTGGGCGGGCACTTCTGCTGCAGGGTAGCTGGACCCTGCCTGCTTCTCCCTTTCTCGTTTCTTCTCCCAGCAAGAGGCCCATGACAAGGACTGCTGTCCCTGGGCCCAAGAAGCTCTGGTTGGATTTCAGGCCCTCGGGAGGCCAGCGGGCAGAGCCGAGGCTCAGGCCTGGGGTCAGGCCGCTGGGTGACACAGTGGCAGCTGCTGCTAAGAGCTGCCCCCAGCAACACTGGAGAGGCAGGGGCTTGTGCAAATGTGTGTAAAATGCCCCTAAGACACACACGTGCTGAGCTAAGCCACAGAAGTCCTTGGAAAAGGAACTGCCACTTAGAAGAGCCCACAGGGCCTTCGCCTCCGGGCCCTGCAGGTGCCAGTGCTGGGCAGGCAGCGGGAAGGTT
The DNA here is from genome assembly GCF_000147115.1 of Myotis lucifugus. Classification (NCBI taxonomy): domain Eukaryota; kingdom Metazoa; phylum Chordata; class Mammalia; order Chiroptera; family Vespertilionidae; genus Myotis; species Myotis lucifugus. The sequence goes on along the minus strand of NW_005871229.1, from coordinate 2,470,932 downwards.
CTCTGGAGACACAGGGGCTCCCTCGCCTCGGCCTTGGGAAACAGTTCTAGTCTCATCACTTTCCCAGTTTGGAAGCAGGCGTGGCCCCCAGAGCTCGAGCAGGTCTGAGGGTCGCCCAAGGTGGGAAGACCCTCCCCCTGGTTGGAGGCTGAGTCTAGCCCAGGTGGGGTTTTGAAGTCGGGCTCCCTCTCTGGAGGGAGATGTCTGGAGAAGGTAGTGACCAGAAGAAAAGCAAGCTGGGCAGTGCGCGGGGCGTTCAGTGAGGCCGCGCCCCACCCCTGGGCACGCTGCCTGCTGCTGCCCCCCTGGGGACAGAGCTCCCTTTAATGCCGGATCAGACAGTGGGGTCCAGAGCTTTGGGAATGTGAGCCCTGCCCTTACAAGGTATGGAATGTCAGGAACATAGACATCTCATTGACGTTTCTCTCTCGCTGACATTTCTATCTCTCCCCTCCTCTCTCTCTCTCTCTAAAAAAAAAAAAAAAGACACCAGAAAAATAAAGAAAGAAGGAGGAACATAATACAGAGGCTCCCACCACTTTGTGAGCACGACCTGCTCCCTGCAGGTCACCGGCCAGGCAGGCATGAAGGTGAGAGACAATGCAGGGCCCTGAGCAAACAGAACCCCCTGTAACAGGGACGCAACTGGGGCTCAGCACGGGCTGGAGTTGAGAACGCAGAACTGCTGGAAACAGCCTCCCTCCTCGCCTCCCAATGGCACTTTTTAGGGGTGAAGGGGAGGGGAAATCCTTTGCAAGCAGGATGCTGTGTGCACCCCCTAAAACCCCACACACATGCGTCCCAGGAACCCGCATCTGTCCTTGTGGTCGACAACCTTAGCTGGTGTAAGTGCCGAAGCAGAGGGAAGGGAAACAATGTTCTAGAAGCCCCTCCCAGGGCCCCAGTTCTCAGGGCCTGGGCTTCAGGGGTGTCATGGATGAAGGTGAACTGAAAGGAGCCCCCAGAAGTCATCCTCGCTAGGGAGCCACTGTGCTTTCCGAAGAAGAGGGGCAGGGTGGGGCAAAAGGGCGGTGCTCGCAGAACAGGAGTGGGAGGTCTGGGAACCGACCCAGCGAGACCCAGAACCCGGGCGGCATGCGAGACTGTCTGTCTGCACTTGGGAGCTGTGTGGGGAGGTGCCACAAACCAGACAGGCTTGGGTTGGAGCCTCTGAGACCAGATGTTGACAAAGAAACAGCTTGTCCCTCTGCACAGGTCGGCCCGTAGCCCCCGCTAAGCTGGCTCAGCCCCGCACGCCTGCCCGTGTTCCCTGAGGGCTCAGCCGGGACCCACTGCACAGAGCCCAGGACAGCCCAGGACACACTGGGATGCGGAGCCGCCTGGCTCTGGCTCGTCAAGGGGAATCGAGCACAGATGGCATCGCGCACACATGTACACACATGTCCACGCACATGGGTCCCGCGAGCCTGCTCCCTGGGCCTCCTGCCCTGGTCTCCACGGCCCGGGGACTCCACACGCAGTTTGCATCCCTCCTCCCTAACCTGCCCCGCACCTTGCGCATCAATTCCGTGTCTCCCTGGCTGGTCCTGAGTCCCAGCTCAGGGGTCCCCAACTCTTCCCGAGCAAAAGGACACAGGTCTGGGGTGCAGGGAAGCCACCGAGCTGAGTTGTGCAGTGCTCCCAGGCCGGCCGGGTGGTCCCCTCTGACGGCGAGCCTCTGGCCTCCTAGGCTGGCAGAGGACAGAGCAGGGGAGGAGAGGTGGCTCGGGAGCTGAGGCCGCTGAGCTCCATCCCTTTGTCCAAAGGTCACAGCCTAGAGAAGGGAGAGAGTGGCAAAATGTCACACGGATTTGACGATGCTGTCTTTTGTGACCTAGCACCCTCTCCAAGGCCAGGTAGTTTGAGATGAGCTGTTTCCCATCCTCTGCAAGAAAAGGTGGAAGGGACTTCTCCTTATTGAGGTCCTACTATGTGCCAGACTCTGTGCCAAGTGCCACAATACTTGATCTCATTTAAATCTGAGACTAGCCTGCAAGATAGGTACACCATACCCTTTTAACAGATGAGAAAACTGAGGTTCAGAGAGGTTAAGTGTTTTGCCCAAGGGTGCACAGCGAGGAAGCAGCAGGGTCAGGATTTTAACCCAGAACTCTTCCCACTGGAGCACAAAGCCTCTGGACTAAGTAAGGATGGTCGCCCAGCCTGTGGGCTCGGGGGAGGCCCTGTGGGCTGGAGTACCAGCCTGCATGCGTGTGGAGCTGCCGAGAATGGTTGGTAAGGGCTGGAGCTACGGGAAGACTCCTGCGATGAGGAGAGGCTTTGCTGAACACTGCTGAGACAGAATCTAGGCCATCAGGGGCAGAAGTATGTACCCAATCTCCCAGGATGGTTCTGGAAAGAGACCCAGAAGGTGCACAGGTAATCTTTGCCTAGAAGCTGGCAAAGTGGAGGGGTCAACATCATGGATTCAGGGTCTAAACCAGCCTGGGTTCTAATACTTGCTCTGTTCCTTACTAGCTGTGCGATCGTTGGGAAGGCACTTAACCTCTGTGTGCTTTGGTTTTCTCATAAGTAAACAGTGACAGTACTAGCACCTACCTCCCGGGGGGAGGGGCTCTTAGGATTCAATGAGGTAATGCAGATAGAATCCTGACATAGCACCGGCCACACATGTTTAGTAAGTGATACCCAGACGACAGGTACTGTGCTGGTGGTTGTGATGATGATCTAGACTAGTGCCATGCAATGGACGTACAGTGCAACCCAAAAGAAATGGAAGCAGGAACACGGACAAATACTTACACACCGACCCACTGAGCTGTACATTTGAAATGGGAGAATTATATGCTATGTGAACTATATCTCAGCAAGCTGTTTAAAATGAAGTCATCTATGTCATTGTAAATTTTCTAATCATATTTTTAAAGTTAAAATGTAAAATTAATCTTAATGATATATTTTACTTAATTTAAGTAGCTCCAAAACATTATAATTTCAACATGTAGCCAATACTGTCCATGTAATGTAACAAATTATACTGCAGTCTCTTCTTTCTCCTACTTCACACCTATAGTCCATCTCCATTCCACTCCCCACTCCGAGTGTTCAGTGGCCTCACATGGCGAGTGGCTGGTATTGGACAGCAGAGGTCCAGGCCCCACTACTCAGAGGGTGACCCATGGACCGGCCGCCCAGCATCACCTCGGAGCTTGTTGGAAATACAAGATCTTGGGCCCCACCCAGACCTGCAGAATAAGAATTCCCTAGGTGATCTGAACGCACATTAAATGTGAGGTGCACGTCTCTGGAACACAGGCTTGCCTTCCTCCAACCCACCATGTGCTGAGACATAAGAGATTCTAGAAACCACAGCTCCTCGGGTGTGACCACCAGAGGGGCGAACTGAGACCCGAGAGGTGAGTTTTGAGTTAGCCGGACGCCCTTGGAACACGCCAGCTGCAGCTAAGACCTCTTGGTGGGTCCCCTTTGCAGATTACAAGCCCCGGCTGCCTCGGAAGGACTCTAGCACTGACCACTCCACTGAGGGAGGTCCCCAGAGAGAGACACACGTATTGTCCCAGAGCCACTGCGCTCCAGCCAGGAATAAGGGGGAGGGAGCAGCCCGGCACCTCCTAGTGAGGAAGGCAGAGACGCTTGTGGCAGGAAGGAGGGAGAACCTTCCCTGCCTGTCTTTGTGCAACAGAGAATGCTGGGAGCTCAGCGTTGCCTTGATGGGGACAGGCTGCTAGTTTGAGGGAAGATTTCCTGAAAGCTAGGCCTTTTGGAGGGGTCCGCGGAATACCTGACATGGGGGGCTTGGTGGGTTCAGGGTACCGCCTTCCATGGGATGCTCCACCCACTGGGCATCAGCCTTCACCGGAGAGAATTAGGCAATGAGGTAGCATGGTAGCCACAGGGCAGTGCGAGGGCCCAAATCCCAGAGCAGACTCCCCTGAACAGAAACCTGGTGGGGCGAACGGTGGCTGGGGGAGGGAGGTGTGCATGGGAAGGAGAAGGCTGGCGGAGGTGCTGGGGAGGGGAGCAACAGGTGACCAAGGCCAGAGGACACGGGCAGTGGGGAGAGGGCTGAGGGAGAAGACCTACTCTGCTGACTTCCAGAAATGCCCGGGGTGAGACAGGCGGCGGTTTCGTTTTGGCAGTTTCTCCAGCATGTCCATGAGCTTGGTGAAGGTGGGTCTCTCCTCCTGTTCAAAGGCCCAGCAGAAGAGAAGGATGTCCTAAAAGAAACCAGTATGTGATGATTTAACAAAAATGATGTCTATATTACTCTTTAGAACCTCATTGGATCTGTCCATTTGTATATCCATTTATCCCACTTGCATATTCTTCAATCATCATCCACCCATCATCCATCCATTCGTCCATCTATCCACCCACCCATCCATCCATCCATCCATCCATCCATCATGCATGTACCCATCTAAATCCATGAATTTATAATCCATCCATCCATCCATCCATCCATCCATCCATCCATCCAAAGATCCATCCATCTATCATCTATCCATCCATCCATCCATCCACCCACCCATCCATCATCTATCCATCCATCCATCCATCCATCCACCCACCCATCCATCATCTATCCATCCATCCATCCATCCACCCATCCATCATCTATCCATCCATCCATCCACCCACCCATCCATCATCTATCCATCCATCCATCCATCCATCCACCCACCCATCTATCATCTATCCATCCATCCATCCATCCATCTATCCAATCACCCATCCATGATCTATCCATCCATCCATCCATCAATCCATCCATCCATCCATCTACCCATCCATCCATCCACCCATCCACCAACCCATTCATCCATCCACCCATCCACCTATCCTTCTACTCACCTACTTTCTAGGCCATATGGCAGACTAGGTTAGCCCTATTCTAGAAGGCCTGGAATACACTAAGATCAATAAAATACTTCTCAATGAGTTTGTGAACATTTTTCTTAACGGGGAGGGAGAAAAGGAATCCACATCCCAACACTATAGTGCCCTTCAAAGTCATCGAGGGGAAAATTACTTATAGTAATATTCTAACCTGAGAAAGGAAACTTAAGAGGCAGGCAGTCCTTAAAAGCATTCCAGATAATGACCCCCTCCCTGACTCATCTGTCTCTGATCAAAAGAAGGGAATTCGCCCTAGCTGGTCTGGCTCAGTGAATAGAGTGTTGGCCTGCAGACTGAAGGGTCCTGGGTTCGATTTCAGTTGAGGGCACATACCTCGATTGCAGGCTCCCGGCCCTGGTCGGGGGCATGTGGGCGGCAACCAATTGATGTGGCTCTCTCACATCAGTGTCTCTCTCTCTCTCTCTCTCTCTCCCCCCCAGCCCCCGCTTCCACTCTCTTTAAATCAATGGAAAAAATATTCTCGGTGAAGATTAAAAAAAAAAGAGGGGAATTCTTCGTGCTATGTTTTAGAGGACGACTATTAATATACTAGTGACCCAGTACACGGATTCATGAACATTGAAAGGAAATTAATTAGAAGGTAGCAGGTGGGGCGGGGCTGGGCAAGATGAGCCGGACACGCCCTGGAGCCAACCTCCCTCTGTCCCTCCCTGGCGTCTGCAGAGTGAGCGGGGTCCCTCGACCTGGCCTGACATCCCCCAAGGGGTCCCAGAGTGCGAGACGGCACTCTGCAAAGTTGCTGTCATACAGGGTGTGGAATGCAAATGCAAGTGTGCAGTAAACCAGATTTGGGGCGACAGTGCCCCAGCAACAACATAACCCACAGCCGAAGGTGGAATCACGAGGCCCCTCGGGGAATCAGGTTCCCTTCTCTCTGGTTTTGGGGTGCGTCACCTGAGAACTGCTGCTGCCAAGTCACTGTGTTGAGCGTCTGCCCCCTGGTGGTCAGTGTGCACCATAGCAACTGGTCGGACAGTCGGAGACTTAGCATATTAGCCTTTTATATATATAGATACTCAGGCTTCTCTGTTTCTTTATATCTTGTTCTGAGTTGGACAATGCCTTAAATTTTTTAATGTAGATGCAATTAAAATTAGATTACCAGTGCTATTTTAATGAATGTCTTTTTTAAATTGACAGAAAAAGAAGGATTCCCTGGTTCTACTTAACTCAGCAGTCCACTGCTAGGAAAACCTGGCCAAGTGCTACTGCGTCCCTGATGGTAGGAACCTGAACGGCAGGCACGGTTCAGAGAGTTTTGCCTTCTAAGCTCCAAATCATTACAGGACAAGGCTGTGGGCATGCTTTTTGGTTACCCTTTGGGAAAGCACTTGCAACCTTCGCACACAAGAAAAAGAAAGCCCGGAATGGTGTCTGCTGCTCCCCTTGTCCCCAGGACCTGGCACCATCCGACTCACCGAGATCTCTTTTCCCACGCCGATCTGGCTGAGGTTGGGTTTCATGCCTGTGCCCATTTGCCAGATGATTGCCTCTGCTGGCTGGGTCTTGAAAGGCCACTCCCTGGCGTGAAGTTCATACCAGATTGTTCTGTTGGCAGACGTTGTTAAAGGGGTGTTGGTGTGACATGTTACTCGTATCCCCCCACTAACACCCACCCACCCCCCAGCCTGCTGGCTGATCACTCTGTCCCCTACTTTCTTCCTCACAGGGTGGCTGTTTCTCTCCCTGGCTGTGCTTAAGGCTTTCTTGGTGTCTTAGAGTCATGCTTATCCCAGGATACCGCCTTGGTGCCTTGATTAACATGAATCAAACCCTAGAACCTGAATAATTTAATAGAGTGTGGCTGTGACCTCTGGCCTGTAATTCTAGAGAGCCATGTAGGGGAATAATTAAGGATATAAGAGTCATTTACAAGGATGTTCTCTGCAACATGATGCATGACATTGAAGAAAGCAGGAATGATGCAAGTGTTCAGTAGAGGGAACAGGCTGCATCATGGTAAACCCATCAAATGACATAGAATCCTACATTATTAACACATTTCAAAAAAACTTTGCTAACAGGACAAAAATGCTCAATATATCACTTCAAATGAAAAAAAACTATGTCTAAGATATGTTACTCTTTTTTAAAAAAGCATTATATATGTATCGACAAGAGAATAGAGAAACACTGTAAAGTGTTAACAGTGGCTATCTCTGTGATAGGATAGAATAGGATAGGAATTTTTCCTTTTGTACTTGTGTTTTTCTAAGTGTGAATCATCCTGTAGAATAACTGAAAGAAAAACGGTCTGAGAGTCAGGCTGCCTTGCGTTCAGTTCTGGTTCTGCTCCGCACTGGCTGCACGATGCTGGGCAGGTCACGTCACTTCCCTGAGCCTGGACGCCCTAACCTGCCCCGTTAGAGACGGGAGGCTGTGTATCTGGGATGCTGAGTGGAGGGCAATTCGATGCCAGGTTGATTCTAGAACAGGGGTGGGCAAACTTTTTGACTCGAGGGCCACAATGGGTTCTTAAACTGGACCGGAGGGCCGGAACAAAAGCATGGATGGAGTGTTTGTGTGAACTAATATAAATTCAAAGTAAACATCATTACATAAAAGGGTACGGTCTTTTTTTTTTTTTAGTTTTATTCATTTCAAACGGGCCGGATCCGGCCCACGGGCCGTAGTTTGCCCACGGCTGTTCTAGAAGGACTGATTTTGTCATCACGTATTTCATAGACAATGACAGTGTAATGACTGAAGAAAGGTCTGCTCCGGTGAGCAGCACGTGGGAATGGACAGGGCCCAGGCTGGGCAGGATAAATGATGCTGGGAGGTGTGGGGGGCAGTGAGGACCATGTGAGTGCTCCTGGGATGTGGGTGTTGGAGCTATTCCGTGTGGATAGGTCTCAGCTTGAAAGGGGGCAGAAATAGAATGATGGGAAACCAGCTAGTATTGTAAGAACTATTAATCAGGCTCTGTTAACCGTGATTGTTTTATTCTGATTAAAGAAGGCACATTCCACCCTGTCAGGAGCTGACTTGGAGACGAAGCCCTTCCTCCCCATTTGGAGCTGCCTGTCATCATGGGAAGATTAACAAAGATTTGTTACAGAAACCAGAATCACCAGCCCTTTGAAGGTCCCCAGCCCTTTTTGCATACCTGCAGGCCTTTGCAGACCTCCAGCCTTCTTACCTGTTAATTCTGGCACTCCCTTTGGCTATTTCCCCATGTAACCCCAGCCCTTGCATATCACTAAGCCCTTTGAAGACCCCTAGCCTTTTGCATATCTGTAAACTGCCCTTCTGCCTACTTTCCTTTGTACTTATGCCTATATAAGCAGCTGGCTTATGGTGGGCTGCAGAGCAGATTTTTGTGGCTAACCTGCTGCTCTCCCATACTGCTGGCAATACTGGAATAAACACTCACATATGATTCAACCCTGTCTCTGCTTAATTGGCTTGAGTAGTGACAGGCAGCACGGATCCATTGTTTGTCCAGTTACAAGCTCACTGAGAACAAGGCTCCGCAACTCAGGGACTCTCTGAAACCATCCTCGGAGCTGATCTTTCCTCCGATCTAGGCTAATTTGTGTAAATTTGCCTTAAAGAACACAAAGCACCCCGTTATCCTTTTGAATCAGAGGACTGTGTCAATCGGGCTATTTCTAGGGTTCCACTTCCCCTTAGCATCGCTTCTCCCTGCCAACCTCATCCTTCTGGGGCGGGGAGGGGTGCTGCCGCTCAGGTGCTGGGATGTTGCTTTAGATGCTCAGGAAGTTCTCAAGTTAAGGTGCTCGGTGGTTTTATCATCACAATAAACAGTAACACTGATTGAGTGTTTACTTCTCAGTACATATGCCCTGTCCTTCTGGGAACTGTAACAAAGTATCCTTTCAATGGCAGTCATTGCCCTAATCTATTGGCCTCATCGTATCTGAATAATAATGAAAGCTCCATTTTAAAACAGGAGGCACGCTCATTATCCCCATTTTACAGATGAGGAAACCGAGGCCCAGGAAGGTTATGTTATCTTACTTGAAGTCACATAGCAAACAGGTGGTTGTAACAAGTTCATCTGACTACAGAATTGCATCACTGGGCACTGTGCTAGACTGGCAACCCTATGCCCCATCATGCAATCGGGGCAGAGAATTCCCTGGGAGGACAACCCCTGTAGTTGATGGGTGAGGGCTGGTGAGGAGCACAGACAGACTGCAGGCTGCAGGCGCTGCTCATGTGAAAGGAGAAAGGGAAGCTGTCGGGAGCGGGAGTGGGGTGCTGGGCTGGGTGCCCTGTGGGTGTTTGCTCACTTACTCCTTACAACACCTCAGTGGGTTTTATGATCGTTAATTAGGGTTCTGAGTGGTGAAATGACTCCTTGGTTCAAAGCACCAAATCTGGTTCGAGGCTGTCCCCCGTTTGACTCCCAGCTCCTGCCTGCCATGGGGGGAGTCACTGAGCCCCTCGGAGCCTGTTCCTCACCTGTCAGTTGGGAACGGGCATGACACCTGTTCATAAGGGCCCTAACGCAGTGCTCACCACGCTTCTGAAAGTCCCCTTGTTCTAAGTCATGCGTGAGCATGGCGCTCCCAAGCGCCAAGAGGCATCTGATGGGCAGGAAACCAGAATGCAAGTGTCAGGAAGGAAGGCCTCCTTAAAACTTTCTTTTGCACCCAACTTGCAAGAGAACTCACTTAAAGAAAAATAACAGTTGCCGAAGATGAAAACACCCGTGGAAAAGTAATTACTTACTTCGGTACATTTTGTTAATTACATTCCTCTTTCTTTTGCTAAATTTGTATGAAAATATACCAACTTAATTACTGCAATTTGGTTTCAGATAACAGTTTCTAACTAGATAAAGATTGGGGCATAAACGAATCAGGGAAAATGACAGCCACTAAGGGGTCCAAGTGACAGTCGTTGAGCATCCTAATGTGCCAGGAACCGCTCCCCAGGTTTTACAGAGGGGCGCGGTGGGGCCCTTTTCCGGGGAAGACGGCCTAGCGTCTCTCCGGGTGCTCAGTGTATCTACACGCATCTGCAGGCCTGCGGCTTTCCCAGGCAGCTTCCCCAGCATTCTCTCCCCAGCCCTGCCACCACCCGGATGGCTCAGGTGAGGGTTAGCGGGCCGCTGGAGGGAGGGGAGCACGAAGCCTTCCCAGCTGCACCTCAGAGCGCTCGGCCCGCATCTCGGGGCTGAGTGTCCTGGATCCTCACCCCCTTCTCCACTTCCAAAGACATCTCATTCAGCCGGTCTGTGAGCCTCAGTGCTTAAGCGTTGACCTAAGAACCAGAAGGTCATGGTTCTATTCCCCTTCAGGGCACTTGCCCAGCTTGCAGGCTCGATCCCCAGTGTAGGGCGTGCAGAAGGCAGCCCATCGATGGTTCTCTCTCATCATTGATGTTTCTATCCCTCTCTCCCTCTCCCTTCCTCTCTGAAATCAATTAAAAACAAAACAAAAACGACATCGGGTTGTCTCCCAGGACGGCGGTTACCCTTTCCTCACCGACAATCCTCAACTCTTCTTTCCCAGGCTCGAGATGCAGATTCTGCGCCTTCTGGTTGGCTCCGCTGGCCAGCTCCCTGGCAGCTCAAACTCACTGTGTACGAATCGGCCCTCTTTGCCTTCCTGCCCCACCTCCAGGGTCCCTCTACCTTGGTGAGGCGGTAACTTTCCCTCTGCCCAGGTGCTTAAGGTAGAAATCTGGGCGCCACCCACATCAAACCCCATCGCTCCCATTTCTGAATGAGTCTCCATTCCCAGTTTCCACACCCGCCGGCACTGACTCAGTGGACAGCACCAGCATCTCCGCCTGGACTGGTCACCAGCCTCAATCCTGTCCTTCTCTTTTCCACTCTGCACACAGTACTGCGGTTGTGCTGAAACCGGACATACTGTTGTGAATGAGCCAGGTAGCCTGCCATGGCCCATAACCAGTTAGAAACCAGGCACGAAGATGTGCTGGGGCCCCCCTTTTTCCTGCACCCCAGTCAGATCCCCCAACCTCACTCAGAAACCCAGCCACTTTGCCCCCACAGACAGGTGCCCTGTCCCTCCCAAAAGCACCGAAGGAAACCTGGGACACGGGCCTCTGGGGCCGAGGCTCTCGAAGGCCGGGGCGGGCGCCTACCCGAGGGCGAAGACGTCCGAGTGCTTGGAGAAGGGCAGCTTGTCCTCCTCCGTGTCGGGGGACAGCTGGCGGATGATCTCGGGCGCCAGGTGGCACAGCCAGCCGTTCTGGATGCGCAGCTTGTCCTCCCGCCTGGAAAGCAAAGCACAGAGTGAGTCCTGTGTCGCAGCCCCGGGAGGTCAGGCCCCCAGCGCTGACCCCAGCCTCTGTGCCATCTCTGCTGGCTTTCTAGCATCTCCGTTGGGGCATTGCCTGGCCTTGTACTTGAGGCTAAGACCCATTGGGAGTGGTACAGGGAAGGCTGGTCTAGAGAGACAGGCAACACCCAAACCATCGTGGGTCCCTTCGCCTCTGAGGCGCCCCTCCCCCCTGCATTCCATGAATACAACTGATTCTCATCCTTGTGGAGTCATGCTCTGTAGTCTCCACAAACATTTAAATAAACAGGAAAGACACAGACGGTGGTAAGCATTGCACAGAAGGTTAAAAAGGACACCTCTCACATACATCATCTAAGCTGGCTTTAGGTAAAATGTGTGGTCCATTCTGCTTTCTTTATTTTGCACAAGAGAAGTTGAGGCTCCGAGTGTTGATGCTTGTCCAGAGCTGCCCCACTGCCCAGTGCCAGCTGGCCCCAGGGCTGGGGCTTTTTGCGCTGCACGGCAGGCACCCCCCCCCCCCCCCCCACTCCCTGGTCATCTCCCCATGGCCGCTGGAGCAACAGGGAAGAGTGGCCCTTTGTTCAGCCTCAGTGGGGAACAGGCCTGTCATGTGACTCCAATCCTTCCCCACCCTGCATGCTCCTGAATGACTGCATGGGCCGTGAATGCGGATTTGGGGTTACCAATACATTTGAGTAGGTGAGTTGCAAATACGGAGTCTGTGACTGATGAAGACCAGCTGTATTTATGGAGCATGCACTATGACACCAGGCTGTCTCACACCAGGAGCCCAGCGGAGAACAGGACCAACGGGGCCCGCCCTCCTGGAGCCGGAACTTTGGTAGGGAGAGGCGATGACAAGTGAATTAAATAAACAGGAAAGACACAGACGGTGGTAAGCATTGCACAAAAGGTTAGAAAGGGGAAGTGTCAAAGATAAGAGGAAGCTGGCTTTAGGTAAAATGTGAGCTAAGATGGGCATGACCCAAAGGATCCAGCCCTCTGCACAGGAAAACTACAGGCAGGAGGGAAAGTGAGACCAAGGTCCCAGGCAGGCCCTGTGTGGGGTGTTCTAGAAACCTAGAAACACCAGTGTGAGTGGCACACATGACGCCATCCTGTGTATCCACTCAAATGTTTACATCCAACCCGGGCGGGGGCGGGACTTGGGTGGCTCCCCTTCCAGCACCATAAACAATGCTGCGTGGACATGTTTGGGCAGCACCTATGAGCAGTCCTCGGGATCCATGGAGGAGACAGGAAGCTGGCTCCCTTCTTCACTGTGCACCTTTAGCAAGTGCAGAACTCTCCATCTGAGATGAAATCCAACCTCCTGCGAGTTTCCCCTCTCTCCTAGGAAAGGGCCAGCTGATACAGGGAGAGTGGGCAGGTGTGGGAGAAGGGGATGGGTATCTCCAACCATCAGGAGTGAGGCTGTGCCCTGGCTGACGCTGCTCAGTGGTTAGAGCGTTGGCTGCACACCGAAGGGCCATGGGTTTGATTCCCAGTCAAGGGCACATATCTCAGTTGCAGGTTCGATCCCTGGTAATCCCCATTCCCAGGCGGGCATGTGTAGGAGGCAAGCAATCAATGTGTCTCTCTCACATTGATGCTTCTCTCTCTCTCTCTCTCTCTCTCTCTCTCTCTCTCTCTCCCCTTCCATCCTCACCTTCCTCTCTCTCTGAAAATCAACGGGGAAAAATACCCTCAGATAAGGATTAACAAACAAACAAACAAACAAAAAGGAGTGAGGCTACTGCTGGGAACCCCAGGCTGGCTGGGCTGGAGGCTTCCTCCAGGGCAGGCTTCTGAGCTCCACAAGGCGTGAGGCATTGCCCCCTGAACTCATTCCTTCACATCCCACAGCGGGGAGTCCTGCCCTAGCTCAACACCTTCGAGAGCAGAGAGCAGCTTTTCTCACCCTTCGCTTCCAATACTGCAGCCGCTAGCCATCCTGGCTACTGAGCAACTGATATCCAGCCGATGCAACTGAAGAAGTGAGCTTTTTACTTATTTGAATTAAAGTTAAAATAGCCACCTGTGGCTAGTGGCTACCACCTTGGACAGTGCTACGCTAGATTATTATTTATAACAAATGGATTTTTTTCACTCCTGTATATTTTAATAGATTACCTTTTAACGTGACCTTAAGTAGAAACTAGCACTTCTTAAGTACACATTAAAATTAATATGGAAAATGTTTGTTCATATCCTCCCTGAAGTCGTCTTGCAGACCTCGCTTGGGGGCGGGAGAAGCCTGGCGAGGGGCTGCAGGAGTCTGAGTTCTGGTTTGGGCTGGACAGTCCGTTGGGTGGGGCTGCTCTGCGCACTGGAGGATGGTGAGCAGCATTCTGGCCTGTACCCACTCGACACCAGTAGCACCTCCTCTCCCGCTGTGACAACTAAAAATGTCTGCAGACATCACAAATGTCCCGGGGAGGACAGGGAGAGCGTAGCTGAGGATCACTGTTCAAATTTCTACATAAAATAAGGAAATGGTCCAAATTCACTCTTTCCCCATCAGTGACACATGACTTGCTCCTGTGCCCTACACAGCAGACGGGATAGAACACATCACCCGCTAGCAAATACAGGACTCGAATCCATTAGCAAGCGCTTGAGGTGGCAGGCCAGTGAGTTCTTGCTTGTGGAATGGAGCCACTGGCAGGGATTTAAGGACCCATCTGTTGCTTACCAGCTCTGTGACCTTGAGCAGACCCGAGTCTCTATTTTCCCACCTACAAAATGGGCACATACTTTCACATGGTCAGTGCAGGGATGAAAGGGAGAGAAGGCCTGGCACAGGGCTGTGTCAGCTGCCAGGGCCACACAATCAGTGCGCTTCGGTACTACCTACGGATGTGTTTTTTATCTTGAGGACTCAGAAATGAGGTTGAGAGTAGAACCCAAAGTAAGAATGCCATCCAAGAAAGAGGGGCAGTGGCGATGGCAACGGGGGGAGTGTACCGGTCCCCACGCAGCAAACCTCGAAGTAAGTGCTGCCGGGGAGGCAGAGGGAAGGAAGGAGCCCGCGGGAGCCAGCCCGCCTGGCTTCTGGGTTCTGACTTGAGGCCTCTCTCCACCTCGCTCCTTGCCGATGTATTTGATCATTTTCTGCCTATTTTCTTATCTGAGATGCTCTATCTAGATGGTTTTGAAGACTGCGAGAACTTGGGGGGGGGCGGGTGGAGTAAAATCTAAAAAAGAAATTTAAGCTTCTGTTCGTTTCCACATCACACAGAAAGAACCAGATCACGTCTCACCCGACTTCGGACGGTGGGACTTAGACTCAAGGTATTACGGAGCGTGAACCAAATTCACTTGGGAGAGGCCTGGGTGCAGCGCAGACACCAGTTATTCTCAAAGGGAAGAAGCTGAAGAGGAAGGAGAGAGGCTGCCTCTCTGAGGAGGAAGCCATTCGTTATACGTGGGGCTCTGTTAGAGAAAACACGAAAATACGCTGGGCCTGGAGTGTGTGTGTGTGTGTGTGTGTGTGTGTGTGTGTGTGTGTGTATGCACACACTTTCCAAATTAAAAGCCACACAGGCGGCCCTTCTGAATTATGGGTTGTTTACTTGGGATCAAGCTGTTTTTCACACGGTCACCTCGCTCTAGGGGTGAGAGGCGCCTGAGAGTTAATTACTTAACTGGTGGTTAATGATTCTCCTGTGTGATATTGAGGAGGTCTATGCAAATTAATACTAATTACAACGCAGCAGCAGCTACTATTTGTAGTGTCCTGTGCCCCAGGCACTGCGCTGGACTGGATGTGGTATCTGATTTTATCCGCACAAGGACCCGGAGGCAAGCACAACCCATCCATCATTTTCCTTGCAGACGGGAAACTGAAGTTCAGAAAACGTCCATGACTTGACTGAAGTCACAGTTAGTAAGTGGCCAAGCCACGCTGGGCTCCGGGCGTGTCTGACTTTAAATCCCTCGCTCTTAACTGAAGTCCTGCTCCACTAAAATGAATGGATTCATAAGGAAGCTTGGAGGGAGGCTCTTGGGTGATTCCCACTTCCGGGTGAGTACCTGGGATGAGGGAAGAGTCCTCCAGTGAACTCAAGGCCAGGGCTTTGCAGGATTTGGAGATGCTCGGTGCCCGCCTGGGAGTCGGCCCTGCACCATCACAGGGCGGCCTGGCTGCTCAGCTAGGTGACCTCAGGCTACACCACGTCTAGGTCACTAAAGCCATTTGGGATGACTCCCCATCCCGGTACCTCTGAGCCCTCCCACCACTTCTCACCTGCCAGCCTGCAGCACCCCAGAAATGCTGAAGAGCCCAAAGTCTGTGATCACCACTTTGCCATTGTCGTAGAAGACGTTCTTGGACTTGAGGTCCTTGTGCAGGATTCCCTTGGCGTGGAGGTAGCCCATGCCCTGCCAGGAACAAGGCGACAGGGTTGTCAGAGGAAACCTGAGTGCTCGCTGCCACCGTGGCCTGGGTTCTTGGTTCACGCTCCCTGCTCTGCCCATGGGACCACACGACAGCAGGAGAACCAGGGCCCACATTAAAGGCATACAGGCGGGGTGGGAGAAGGCCTGGCAGGTGGGAACAAGCAGGGTCCCCAAGGCACAGATCTGCCACCACCCTCAGACCACTGCACGACTGTCTCCATCTAGCTCTTCTGCTTCCTGAATTAGAAACAAAGGAAGATCTCTCCAAAAGAAAGAGGGTGGGAACAAATCTGAGATGAGGGCCCCGAGAAAGGAATTTCATTAGCTGTCTCCCCCACACCCCCCCCCATTCCTCTTTGACAAATAACTCCCTGCAGGAGACCTGCTCCTGTCTACTTAACCTCGCCCCTGCCCCTGCTGAACACACTGCATTCCTCAAGAGACATAACAGGATTCGATCATCAAAAACATGGAGAAGAACCTGTTGAAGGTGCAGCTCAAGGGTGGGTGTCTAGAGTTTTGTCTGCCTTTATGAGAAGTTACATTTTTATTGCTTCTCACCCCTTAGTCCTGACACTTCCAATGGAAATAAAAGACCGGATACAACTGACTAATGAGGCATCTGCCAGAAAACACAGGATGTTCCTGCTTGTTTTAATTCCAAACAACATCCAATAATTGGATGTTTCCCCAGCAGCTAGAGAGAGATGGCTAACACACCTGGGAATTCAAGGACTTGAGGAGTAAAGGATTCTAACAAGGAGAATGTTCCCCTCCTGGTCCCTGTACATGTCCAATTATCATGATGACGAGGCACTAGATAGGAACCAAACACTGAGAGACCATCCCTAATGGTTGTATCTTGGGGCAAAATTCTTACATACACTTGGCATAACATTTGTCAAGTCAAGTCTGATTTCTTTTAAGCCCAGACTATTGGTCTGAAGCCACACTGTGAGTCCCAAGAGGGGGCACGGTCTTTCTGAGGTTCAGGGAGGGTGGGGGCCCAGACCCTATGTTACCTTCACAATTTCTTGGGCAATCTGCCTGGTTTTATTGACATCCAAGACGATCTTGGCGTCCCGCACCACCGAATAGAGGGTCCGTCCTTTACAGAGGCTGAAAAGGACGAGAGAAATTGTTGGTAGCTGTTGAGATGAGGGTGATCTTTCCCGGCCGGTGTTGCTCAGTGGTTGAACATCAACCTATGAACCAGGAGGTCACGGTTCAATTCCCGGTCAGGGCGCATGCCTGGGTTGCAGGCTCAATCCCCAGTAGAGAATTGCAGGAGGCATCTCATCATGGATGTTTCTCTCTCTCTCTCCCTCTCCCTTCCTCTGTGAAATCAACAAAAACATATTTTTAAGAAGGGGTTACCCACACAGTTATGAGAAGTGACACGTAGGAGGGTGGACTTGTGGACATGCCCCTGGTAACCCTCTGGGATAGTAAGCCTGGGGCGGGAACTCAGGCTGGTTCTGGGAGGCGGGTCTGGGAGCAAGTTCTTCTGGGCTCTCCAGGATCTTCACCAGCACCCACCCCCACCCCAGCCTCCCAGGGCACCTGCGGAATCTAGCCGAGTTCCCTCTCTCCCAGGGTCTCAGGAGGGAAAGCTGGGCACACACCAACGATGGCCGGGTCCTCAGACCCCACTCAGACAGCACTCTGCCGGCCACTCATCCCAGCTGCTCCTGCTCGCCTGGAGTCGCGGTTTGTGGGGACAGTGATAAAAGACCAGCAAAGTGGCCGCTGATGCATACTAATTACCATCAGCAAATGATGCATTAGAGTCTTCAGACAGAAGTGTGTAAACACCAATAATACTTCCCCTAAACCAGATGCCTGTCTAGATAGAGGGTTTTTCAAACTATTTTCAGCCTCATTGAGTTCATTTCCAGGACCAGTGGTTTAAGATGAATGACAAGATGGAAAGGGACATTACGCAGTGACAGTCACACCTTCTCATTTAGTTGCTGGCATGCACATCTGTCCTTCCCCTGCAAAGTGAGCCTGACCAGGCACTCACAGACCAGGCCCTCAGTAAACAGTCACTGAATGAACAAGTGAGTGAGTGAGGGAGGGGATGAATGAGTGAATGAATGAATGAAGTTCCAGATTCACCGGAGCATCCCTAGCCCCTAGCACCACATCTTGCTCACAGGGTCCAATGTTGGCTGAAAGAAGCCGGGATGACATTAGGAAAGTTCATTTTCCATCTACATCAACACAAGAGCTTGCATTTTTCTTTGGTCTCTGACTTTATTGCTAAAATACCATAGGCATTCTATTCATTCCCTTAGTGTTCACGGAGCCCTGGCTGTGTGCTAGACTTGGTTGAGGTAGTGGGTGAGGTCAGAGCTCTGGTATTGGATGGTTTCGGTCTGAATCCCAGCTCTCTTCCTTACTGACTGTGTGTCTTGGTGTGGGTTACTAAACCTCTCGGGCCCTCCGTTTCCTCATCTGTTAAGGGAACTAACGATTCCTACCTTGCACAGTGAGCATGAGAAATGGAGCTCCATACCATGCTTGGCACTTGGTGGGAAATGTAAAGAGTGGTTAGGAGAACGGAGGCCTAGAGCTAGATGCCATGGGTTAAAATCCTGGCTTGTCAGCTACTGGCTGTGTGACCCTAGGCAGGTGAGTTAACCCTCTGAGCCTCTGGTTCACTGTTAGTAAAATGCAGTCAATAGTTCCTGCTTTCTAGGGTTTATAAGAGAATCACATGAAATCAGGTGTGTAAAGATGTAGGCATCTGTCCATGCCTAACACATGGTAAATACTCAGGTAATGCTGGCTACTAAGAGAGGTAGCAGATGGTCAACACACACTTGTGTAAGCCTACATTAAGTTTACACACACACACACACACACACACACACACACACACACAATCTATTATCTCTCTATCTATCCATTCACTCACCCAAAATGCTAGCCCATGATCTCTAAGATTCACTTCCTCACCTGCTTAAGGTGAGATTCCCAGGGTAGCTGACTCACAGGGAGTCTGATTCACCTGTCTGGGTTGCTGACTCAAGGCTGCCCCCCACGGCTGGTGAGGCGGGTGAGGCAGGCAGTGTGTTTGCTGAGGCTGTGGGGGGGGGGGGGGCAGGGGTAGAGCTGGAGGTGGAGTGGGCTGCGCAGCCAATTAACCACATTGACATTTAAATATTCTCAAGGTGGGACTGTGGGTGGATTCCCTCCCTTGGATACTCCGTCCTGAACAGACACTTACACTCATTACAGGGCAGAGCCAAGAAAATACCATCTCGCGGCAGATGGCACAGCAAACAACTGCAACAGGCTCCCGACTCTCCGACTCCCTTGCTCAGGAAAACCAAGACAGGTCGCAGGCTTCAAACGTCCAACCCGTCTTCTTCCCGCGCACACCCTCCTCTCCAGCAGCAACCACTGACGTCTGCTCCTCTACTACCCCATGGCGTCGGGAGCCACGGGATAAGCTAACACTGACTGGCGAATATAAATGGTACGCCCACAGCTTGGGGCATCTGCTATGTGAAATATACAAATAACTCACGACCAGCAATTTCTCCCCTAACGAAGCACGTACCCAGCAGGCTTGCATACTCGTATCACCCACGCACGTACTAGAATGTACTAGAATGTTCCAGAATGTTGATAGCAACCTATCCTAATAGCCCCAAGCTGGAACTAACACAAATGTTTATCAACTGAAAAATGGATAAATTGTCATTTATCCATATAAAAAGAACTATATTCATACCGTACTGCATAATAAACAAACCATTGCTAACTGCAAAAAAGTGAATGAAGTTCATTAAAATGTTAAGCAAAAGAAGCCAGACACAGAACACTCACACTGAATTTATACAATGTGAAAAAGACGGGCAAAGCTGATCCACGTGCCTCGAGTCAGCACAGAGGTGACCCGTGGGGCTGCGGGGGCCGTGAAGGGCAGGCGGTGATGTCCTGGCCTTGATCTGGGTGCCTGTTCTATGGAGATGCATTTAGTGAAAATCCATAGGCTGTGCTCTTAGGATCCAGACACTCTGGCAGGTGTTATCCTTCCAAAAAAAAGTTTACTTAAAAAAAACAGTAAGAAAAGGATGAACAATTACTACATGGCCTGGGAATTTAAAAGGAAATCTAAGCCAATACTGACACCCTAGGTGTCCATTTCTAACGTCCTCCCTGTCCCCAGGGCAGTGTCTGCAGAGGAGCTAGGAGCTCCCGAGGCTGGCTGTGCCCACCCAGGTGTTTTTTGGGGGCTGAGTTGGGGAGCAGGTGCAGGGCAAGGGCTGGGCTCTCAGTAGGACGAGGCCTGAGGCAGGTGTCCTGGGTGCTGAGGCCTGGGTTGTCCAGCCAAGTCAGTCTAAGTGTCCACGGCAAGTGCTCTGTGCTTGGGATTTCTGTGGCTAACGGGGTGCCCTAAAGCTGCTTGCAGGTGGGCAGTGGGGAAGGGAGGGGAGGGGAGGAGGAAGGCTTACTGAGCATATGCACGAGGCCTAGCCCAGCTCCCAGTGTTATATGGAGACTCAGAGCAGTGGAGGACTGGCTCACAGACACGCAGCCATGATCAGCCTGCTCCTGATCTTTCTCATCTCGTCCTCCATGGTGTGGGTACCCAGTTACTGGACGTGATTTTCAGGCCATTAAAGAGACACACAGCCAAGTGGGCCCACATCACGCTTCTACTGTTTACTACTTGCTGGGTGGTATTGGGAAGTAACTCTGACCTCAGTTTCCTCATCTGCAAAATGGGGATGATCGTGACAAAAGAGCCCCACTAGGTGAGTGTTCACACTGTTAATTGATTCCATCTTCTCCGAAATGAGACAGCATTCATGACAGGTCACAGTTTCACGGGCACTGTATTTCTTTGTAGCACATAAAGTAAAGGTTGTGTCATCTAACTGATGACATCTTGGACTGAATGAAGTCTGGGATGGGCCCGTTTTACAGATAAAGAAACCTACGCTCAGAGCAGTGAGAAGAGCTGGTGTTTGAACCCAAGCAGCCGACTCCAGAGCTTATGCTCGTAACCCCCATCACTGCGTCTTCACTGTCTCTGAGACTCGGGCATGTCATAGGCCCTCGGTGAATGGAAACTGTAATGTGGCTACAAACAACACCTAAGGCAATGGAGATTAATGAGGCCTGCTGGCCTCCACAGTGTCAGTCTGGGGGTCAGGAGAAGGTGTTCTAGTGGCTCGAGGAGATATTTAGTAGCCCTCTAACTTCTGGAGCAGTAGCCCTAGGCATACACACGCGCGCACACACACACACACACACACTCCCTCTCAGTATCTCTCTCCTCAACAACATCATTTTTCCAAGAAGAGGAGCAAAGACTGAAAATTTCTTATCTTGTCCACAGGCCTGGCTCCAAGCAGCTCATATAAGGTCGGCTTTCCACCCCGCATCCCGGGTGACACAGGGAGCCTTTGGGCCAAGATGACACAGCAAGTGTGAGACATTCGTTGTAAAGCAGCCTTACAGAGGCTGCCAGAAACAATGACATAAAACCATGTGGGTTTATCTCAAGGGCCTCCGTCCAAGCTGACTCATTCTGCCCAAACAGTGGCTGGGACAGAAATCTGGCAGCTCGCGGCGGCCACTTCCTGTCCCTCCCCCAAACTCCTCACCACCAGGCCCAGAACCCAGGCTGGGGTGGATGGTGGGGAGTGTGCGGGGGGCAGCCACCTCTGAAGACAGACCGGTTATCAGCCCAGCGCTGCCACCTCTGTGCCCACTCGGCCTTGGGGACTCACGTGAGGATGCTCACAGTACCCACGTTTGTAACCACGGGTGGGGTTGCTGAAGAATGGCCTCCCGAATGCGTCCACATCCCGATCCTCAGAACCGGTGCCGATGTGGCCTTACATGGCAAAGGCCCTGGCTGCTCCGAGGCAGCTGGTTTCAGTCAGATGTGGTGTTAAAAACACGGGCTCTGTCAGCAGGGCCCCTCCTCCGCCCGCTGTCTTCTAAGCACCTTTAAAAACTCAAAACCCCATTTAATTGCCCTCCGCTCCTTCCCCCTCCTTTGAGCAAATAAATCCCATTCCCAGCAACAGGTTGCATGCTCCATCAAATTCCAGCCGCAGGCCCAAGCTCCAGGTCGTTCATGAATCCAACTCGGAAGATATTAAACCTTGGGCCTCTGGGGCCTTCTAATCAAAAGTGCCAGGTGAGCTTCCTAGACAAATGGGAAGTGCCAGAAAGCAAGTGAGGAATGCCAGCTGTTTGCCACCTGCTTAACTCCACGTGCGCCCAGGAATGAAGAGTTATGGAGTTCCATTAAGCAAGGGGCTGGTTGGAGGCTCCTGTCCCAGGTGGAGAAAGACGCCAGTGGCCTGCCAGGCCAAGAAATATGCAGAGCAGGAGCCTGGCTGCCTGGAGAGCAGGCTGTGTTTTTGCTAAGGTTCTTTCCCTCCCAGCCCCTCCAGCCTTTGATGTTGCAGCAAAGCTCTGAGAAGCGGGAGGGGAAAGGAGGCTTAGACTCAGTGTTACTGGGTTCTTCTCTCTGGGCACTTTAAGGACTGGGGTGGGGGTTCTTCCCATTAGGGGGCGCTCCTGCCGCTGTGACCCAGGCATCTGGTGACATCCTGCCCTCCCGGGTCTGGGCTTCACAAGGGAGAGTGTGCCAAGGGCACAAGCAGCCAGCTGGGGAGGTGCGGGCTTCCAGGCCACTTCCATAGCAGCCTGGCTAGTCCTCTGCCTCTTATCGCACTGCATGGTCCGGCCACCATCCAACACTTGCTCTTCTTGACCTTGTCCAAACACACCCCGGGGCAGGCTGCTCCCTAACTCTGCACATTCCCTCGCATCTCCTAAGGGTCAGGCTATGCATCTCCTTCGGTATCCCTCGCATTGCAACCAATCATTCCAGAACCACAGTGAGAATTCTGCCGGGTCAGCCAACTCGTATTATCTGTCACCTCCTACTAGCTTCCCTTAGATGCACTGCCTTTGGAAAGTAAGTGGCTTTTATAATACTTTCTACCATTACCTTCTAGCATGACCAGGGTGAAAGCAAGAATCTCTAGCCCCAAAGAAATGTAAAAATAAAAACAATGAAAACAAACACATTAGAAAGCAAAATTAAATCCAGCTCGGCATTGTGGCCTGCCCCAGGATCTGAGCTTGAGGCCTCCACTTTTTGTTTTTAAAAGAAAGTTTAGCAAATGAGGGTGAGGGAGGTGTTAAACACAGGACTGAACGGAGACTCCTCCTGCATTCACGGGGCTCTCTCCACAGACACTCCGCCAGCCTTCCTAGAGGGACACCGTGTGCACATGAGGAAATTCAGGGGCAGGAAGCTTAGGTCACCTACCCAGGGGCCCCGGCAGCAGGCGACAGGGTCAGGATTTGAGTCCAGATCTCGAATCCTCACATCTTTCCAGGATTTCATAAGATCCCTTGGGAAGAGATGATTTAGCCCAGGAGAAACTGATGGCCGGACCTCCACAACCCGTTTGTCCATGGAGCTTCGCTGAGGACCCCTCCCTCCAATTCTAGGCTTTTCCTTCCCCCCTCCAAACTCGGGGCCAGCCCATGGTCCACGCGGGCCTCACTGTCCGTTTGCTGCTTCTGTGTGGGAATGCCCAGCTGTCCCCCAGAGAAGCAGGGCAGGCTGAAGAGGCTCGGTCATCCGAGAGAGTCTGCCAGTCCAGCGGGCAGCACACAGCTGGCCACGCCCGGGGGTGCTCGGGAAATGTTCCCGGGATGAGTGAATGGAGGAGTGCAGGAATGAATGACTTCTACCAGCTTCCTTCCTCCCACTGTCCACTGAGCTGGAAGGGCAGTGCTTATGACAAGGCCCGTCTCGCCGACTGGCTTAGCATACGGAACTGGCCATGAGACCAACCAGATGACGGTGGCGAGGAAGCTTCCAGATGCTTCCCTGCTTGAGGTGCCACGTGGCATCAAAACGCCAAGCAGACCACTGGCCTCCAGGGCTGGATACTGAAACATATCAATTCTGGTTCTCTGACCAGAACCACATTTAAAAAGAAAAAGCTCAACAGTAGACTGAATATTCTGTCTTTAAAAAGTATATACATTCCACCTAATTTATATGCATTAAAAACCCACAGAGGATTGACTCTGAGGGTGTTAGCAGAACTATTTCCTGGTAGTGGGATTAGGAGCTTTTCGCGTTTTATTTTTTCTTGCTGCTTATCTCTCTTTTCTAATTTTTCTCCCATAAACACGTGTTACTTTTGTAAAATGAGAAAAAAGCGAGGAAAAAAACACCTCTGAATCAGACTGAAATGAAACCAGACACACGTGTTTATGCTACAGACAGTTTGGAAAATATTGAACTGGCGACAGACTGAGATGAAAAAGTACAGTCTGAGCCGAATCCATACTCCAGGCAGCTGACTTGCTCAGAGCTTCTCTGGCTGCGACTCTGGGGGGGTGGGGGGGTGGGGAGGCAGTTTCTGCTCGTCTTTTGCACGGGGCTCAGCACGTTCTGGGCAGAGGGCAAGTGACTAGTGCTCCCCGAAAGTCTGGGCAGAGGGCAAGTGACTAGTGCTCCCCGAAAGCCAGACAGCAACCCTCTCCCTGGAAAAGTCCAATCCTCATTGAGGAAGACAGTTTACTATGGAGTTTTTAAAGTAACCGCGTGGCTAAGAGGGGAAAGGGGCAGACAGATCAGTGATGCTTGTAACCCCAAATGGCCGTGTCCTTTCCGCCCGGGTGACCAGGGGCCCAAGAGAATGAATGGAGATGGCAGGTGAGGAGGGGAAGGGCAGGAGGGGAGAGACCCTGGGAGGGAAAGGAACTTGAACTAGCATGTCATCACCCCACGAGGAATGGAGAAAGTCTAGCAACAGAGGAACGTGCTGGGAGGAATGGTTCCTTTCAGCAGCAGAAGCAGAAGCAGAAGCAGAAAAAGAGAGCGCTGAGGAGACGGAGCTCCTGGGGAGCACAGCACTGGGGTCCAGAGCAGCCCTGGTCCTCTTGCCTTTGGGCAAGTTGCTCAAAACAAAAGCAGGTGGACCAAGCAGGGCCTACCTCACAGGTGTGGGGGATTAAATGAGAAAGGCTTGCATGAAAGAGACAAATTCTGCTCCACAGCGCCCCCTCCCAGGCCCATGGGTACTTCACTTCCCCGTCTCTAGTTATGCAGCACCACTTGACAGGTGGTGGCCAATGAAAGTGACCTGTCACTTCCTGTTGGGGGCTGAGAAGCCCTTCGCGAATCTTCAGTCTCACTTGTTTTGTGCCTCTGTGACCATGGAGGCCACGTGATGATAAGACAGGGCCAGGAGACTGGGAAATCCTGGGTCCCTGAGTAACTGCATGGAAGACACTGCCCTGGAGCACTGCCCCGCCTATGGCAAACTTCATGTAAGAAAGCAACTCTGAGTGAGCCACAGGGATTGTAGGATTTTCTGTCACTGCGGCATAAGCCTATCCCATCCTGACTAATAGAACACGTAATAGGGTTAGTGCCTACAACATAGAAAGTGCTCGATAAATATTGGCTGTTACAGCTAATTGGTGGACCTCAAAGTACAGAATCATTGAGGTCATAAGAAGAGAATGGACAGAAAAAGGGACAAGAGCAAAATAAACAAAAATCAGATATTCCTGCTGGGGTCAAACTTTTAAGGGGAGCATCGCCAGGGAAACCGAAACCTCTGAGACGGCAGCTGTTTTCCTCGGCACTGAAGCCAGCCCGGTCCCGAATGCCCACAGGCACCTCCATTTGCACGTTAACTGGGCTGCACAGTGGTTTTAAAGAACCAGAGGTGGACGGGAGATTCAATTTTGTGTTTTTGTTAATAGCTTTCTCCTGCTCCTTGCAGATAGAAAGCAGGTCACTCCAGGGATTGACCTCACCTCTCAATCATTTAAAAACAGAAAATGAATGTCCAGAGAGGTTAAAAACACAGATTCTGTGCCTCGAAAGGTTGTCACATGACAATGTTGCATCTTCATGGAAAAGATGAAAACTCGATGTAATCCTATTACGAATATTTCTGTTAGTCGCCAAGCCTTACTTTGGTAATCTGTTTCAATTCAAAGTCCCGTCATTCCCCAAACCCAATTTGGAAGGTGCAGGAACAACATGCAAGTTTGTGCCGATTTCTCAGAGATGAACGAAAATTGTTACTTGAGTTCATTTGGGGATCTTTCTTTCCCCTAAGCTCTTAACTCCCGGGCACCAAGAGAATTCCTTCTTCATGTTTTTCTGATAAGTCTTGCCCTCACAGGCCTCCTTAAATCCCACCGGCACTCTAGCTACTACCTTCAAAGCTTTGAGGGCAAGAAT
The DNA here is from genome assembly GCF_000147115.1 of Myotis lucifugus. NCBI lineage: Eukaryota > Metazoa > Chordata > Mammalia > Chiroptera > Vespertilionidae > Myotis > Myotis lucifugus. The sequence goes on along the minus strand of NW_005871229.1, from coordinate 2,445,117 downwards.
GCAGAGATCTTAGGCTGGAACGTTGGTGGGAGGGGGTGCCCAGGCCTGGGGCTGGGATGTATAGAAGGGAAGTTAGGACCAGCCAGACCATTCCTTCTACACAGCTCAGAGCCAGAGGCCCGACCTCATGCCAGTTCCTACACTGTCCGCTCCACCAGGGTGGAAGCTGACACATCATTTCAGCTGCACTGTGGGCAGGTACAGGCGGCCTCATTGTACATGAGGAAAGGGAGCTTCAGGGCTTAACCCAAACCCTGGAGCCAGCACGTGGCTGCCCCTCCGGCCAAGACAGGACCCCAGGCTTCTGCTTGTGTGTGTGTGTGTGTGTGTGTGTGTGTGTGTGTGTGTGGTTTTCATCGAGCACCCCAGCTGCTTGCTCAGCCTGAGCTGCTCACACTCAGGGAACCCCGGACAAGTAACCAAACTCCTTGGAGCCTACAGGAGATGGAATGTGTGTGTCCCCCCAAATTCCTATGTTGAAACCTAATCCCAATATGATGGCACTGAGGTCATGAGGGTGGAGTGGACTTGGGTTGTGATGGGATTAGTGCCCTTGTGAGAGGGACACCAGGGAGCTCCCTTGCCTCTTCCATCGCGTGAGGTGACACTGACAAGACAGCGTCTACGGATGGCGAAGGGGGTTCTCACAAAACACTGAATCTGTCCACACCTTGGTCTTGGACTTCCCAGCCTCCGGAACTCTGAGAAATAAATGACTGCTGTTTATAGGCCACCAGGCCAGGGTATTTTGTTATAAGCAAAAGACAGAGCCAGGTCTGCAAAATGGGGACAGACAACTATATTCACCTCAGGGTGGCTGTGAACTTTGGTTACATGCTCATTGCAGTGCCTGGCACACAGGAGGACTCAGTCACTACCCATCCCTATTATTACGAGTGCTCATCTCTGAGGGTCAAGGGCTTCTCCCTTTGATGCCCCGTATACTCCATGTTGGCACCATTTGTTCCAAACCAACTGAACCACTGGTGCTTTTCCAAATGCGGCATCTCCTTTCTCCGACCTCCTTCCCTCCGCCCCCTCCATCAGGAGCACTCTTTCTCCACTCCCCGTTTCTCCCAAAATGTCTTCTTTTCTTCAGGAAATAGCCCATCTCACTTCTCTCCGAGTTCCCGTCACACCCTTCGCACACACCCCTTCAGACGACCCTTTCCATGTAGTGCAATGATGGCGGCGCTCCTGTCTGTGCTGGCTGAGTGGGAGAGGGAATGAATTATTAACAAAGCCATTTTTGAAATTTTCGATTAGGGACACAGGTCTTGAGCATCTAGGACCCGGAACAAACCTTCCAAGTTGATACACACGCCACCGTATCGGGCCAAGGAAACATCATCTCTGTTAAAATTAGAAGCGAAATGTCAAGGTTCTCAGAGGCAATTTCATAAATAATTCCAACTAGGCAGCCCAGCAGACGCAGATGATGGATTTCATTGGCTCGCCATATTCTATGTTAGCACACTTGCTGGCAGCCTGGAAGTGACATTTCTCTCCCCAGCCAGGTTCACCTCTTTTCCCACTGGGCAAACACTGATGTACTTTTTTGTAGTTGTCAATTTCAGGTTGCGATTTCTATCCCTGTTCAGTCCAAGTCCATGGGCAGGAGGGTCTGTTCACTTCAGAGATTCAGAATCACCATCCTCTTGGTGCCCAAACAGCCCTGTGTTGCCTGCAAGCCTGTATGTTGCCTCCCAGTACGGCTTCAGAAAACACACAGGAGATGGGAAAAGGGAGCTGGGTCCAGAGGTTTTTAGGAGACAGTGGAGAAAAAGACCTTGGATTTTTCCCTGCAAGGGTAGAAGCTGGATAGAGAACAAGGAGAGTGATCAGGGGCTTCACAGTAAAACACAGGCTCAGGCCTGACCGGCGTGGCTTAGTGGTTGAGCATCAACCTATGAACCAGGCAGTCACGGTTCAATTCCCATCAGGGCACATGCCCAGGTTGAGGGCTCAAACCCCAGTGGGGGGCATGCAGGAGGCAGCCAATCATTCTCTCTCATTATTGATGTTTCCATCTTTCTTCCTCTCAGAAGTCAATAAAAATATTTTTTTTAAAAACCCCACACAGGCTCGGGCACTTCCTAGCTGAATAACCCAGGCACATTATTTAACGACTCTGTGCTTCACTTTCCTTATCTGCAAAGTAAGGGGGCTCATTCTAGCCTCGTGAGGAGTCCAAGAAATGCTGAGATATGAATCCTGCCTCCACCACCACAGGCTGCTTTATCGTTCTGAGCCTCAGCTCTTCACCTGAAAATGGACGAATCCATCCAAAGTGGCTCCCGGAGAGCTAAAGAAAATGCAGCTCCTCATTCTGGGGATCACAACAGGAATAGCACGCGCATTTCCTTTCTCCCTTTAAGTAACCACCACAGGCATGCATTCATACGACAGGTGGGTGACTGTCTCCTGGGTCCCAGGCTGTGTGCTAGGCTCCAGGGGTCACGCGGTTCAACTAGACAGCCTGGGACCTCCTGGAGCTTGCGGTCCAATGAAGGTGGCGGATGTCTACGCACCCACATCCCATCAGGCCACACGTGTGAGGAGGGGCATGGAGGAGTGCCCAGAGCTACTACCTGGGGGAAGGGTTTCCAGCAGAGATGCAGAAAGGCAAAGGGAAAGCATCAGCCAGGGGCTCAGGTAGACATCATCCCAATGTCACCGGGTCATCGGGGGTTCAAGGAAGACCACGCACTGCTGGCAGGAAGTTGGGGGCTCTTGTTTCTGGTGAACCCCAATGCTTCTTAGTGGCCTTCGATTTCTCAGCTTCCCTCCCTCCAGCCTGCTCGCCACACAGCAGGGGAATGAACTTGGTGACTTCTCCAATGAGTCACTACCCCACCCACACCACCCCCATAAAGATGACTGAAACCATTCAAATAAAGGTTTTTGCAGTGGCCCTGGTACCTAGTAAGTGGGGGCAAACATAGGTTTACAGTTGTGAGTACATGAAACACAGAGATTATTCTTGTATTATTATTTATTAATTATTGTATCATTTTCCATACAAACAACTGTACATCTGCTTTTGTCTCACCCTGTGTTAACTATCACTAGGAGGATTACTCCCACTCTTCCAGGAAGAACTATTCTTATCATCACGGCTTCAGCATCTGCTTTTCTTTGGAAACTTAATTTTGTCCCAGGAATCCTCAATACCCACTTGCACCCAAGATACCTAACAGGTAACAACAGTGATGTTAGCTACCGATGGTTGGGTTCAAGCTTTATCTTAGGCATCAAAGAAATATACCATACCTTTGTTACCACAATTTCTCTCCTCAATAATCCTGATAATGAAGACATGGTCTCCCCTTGCAGAGAATGACTAAAGTTGCCAGAAGTCCTAGAGGCGGGGCTATGCCTGAGTCTGTAAGATACTGGGGCCCTTGTCACCATGTGCTTTTTAAGATTTTACCTTTTATTTATTTATTTTAGAGCTGAGAGAGAGAGAGAGAGAGAGAGAGCGAGCGAGAGGAGGAAACATTGATTTGTTGTTCCACTTATCTATGCATTCATTGGTTGATTCTTGTATGTGCCTTGAGGGACTCGAACCTGCAACCTTGATGTATGGGAACGATGTTCTAACCAACTGAACTACCCGGCCAGGGCTCACCATCTCTTTGATTCTGAGAGGGGAAAGAGGTTTGACGTGGATCATTTTGGGAACTATTCAGCAGTTCCTAATCCTGGTTTCCTGACAGAATTACCTGGAGAGCTTAAACAAAGTGACATCCAGCCCCACCTCAGATCAACTGAATCCAGGTCTTTTGGGGGTAAAGGGTGGAGTCCAGGCATCACTCATGATTAAAAACCTCTCCAGGTAATCAGAATAGTAGGCCAAGGTACAAAACTACTGGAAAAGCTGCAACCACCCATTTTAACTCAATAAAGGGGGAAAAATTCATTTTTATTGAAATCCATCTAAAAAACTATCTGCTCCCTCATATTTGTTTTGATATTTTTGTTTGTTTACAAAACACCTTCATCTTTCTGGTTTAATCTACTATTTGAAACGATTCTGTGGTATAAGGATCAGTGTGCCCATTCTACAGATGAGGAAGCTGAGGCCCACAGAGCCCAGAGACATTCCTGAGGCCATCCAGCACCAGGATGGAAACCAGGTCTCCCAACTCCAAGTCCCAGGGGCCTTCCTCAAACAAAAGGACCAGAGATCTTCAGGACATTTACAGAAAGCCAGGGCCATTCATCTCACACAGGGAGGGAGTTCAAGGAACCTGGTTTTGACACCTGACCTCAAAAAGTGCTCTTACTAGGGTTGGCTTTTATTGTGATAATGAAATGGCAACATAGAGCCAATTGTCCAATTCGGTGGGAGGGAATGGGGCAGGAGGGGTGGCCTGCTTCTTAGAGAGAAGCCATTTTAAGATAAAGGGAAGGTTTCTGGCTGCCGGGCAGGAACCATGAAGGCTGGAGGATGTCCGTCTGTCACCCGCCGCCCCATCTGCCTGGGGTGAATCTGCTGAGGCTCTGACACTGGTTGGTTTTCTTGAGTGGGTTAAACACAGCCCCTGATCTTGCCTGAACTATGATTTGCTTAGCAAACACTTTCCCTATAAATAATGAGTGCGTACACCCAGCCTGCTGCTGATAAATTATTATGAGTTGGGACTTAATGGGGTGTAAACTAGGCAGTGAACAGTGCTGCCTTTTGGTCTGTGGCCCCCACCCCACTGCCAACCTTCCACAGTGTGCTAAGCTACCTCAGAGCCTACTAGATTGCGCCCCCCCCCCAACCCAAGATCACCCTCTGAGCACCCTCTCCTCCTTTTGTTACCACGCTCAGCAGCACAGAGGGCCATAAAAATCAGAACCAAGGCAAGGAGACGTGAAAGCCAAGATGATTCGGATTCTTTTAGCCTTGTTGCCTGGGTTTTCATTTGGGTGGTCTGTTCTCTTTTCATTTCTGGGCATGTGACGCACAGCTCATTTCCACAGGTGTGCAGCCTGCTGAAGCTCCCATCTGAGGATGCTTCTGTGGCTGTGGGCTCTCACCAGTGATACCAGACGATGCCGACCACTCGACCCTCCGGTCTTGCCTTGCTTCGAGGAGTCGGCTTTAATTATGACCCGCTGTCTGCCTCCACTACATCCCAGAAGAGAAGCCCAAAGTACTCATTCTCAGCAACTGGCAGTACCTGAGAGAGAACAGGCTCTCAGCTACCGTTCCCAGAACAGCTAAATGGCCGGTTACTCAGGAGTGGGTGGATGGGTACGTGAAGGGATGGACTGAAGGACTGGAGGATGAACTGATGAATGGAGGGAGGAGTGCTGAGTAGGAGATGTGGAATAGATGGATGATGGGAAGAACAGGGGTGGATGGGAGAGTGGACAGATGAATGGATAGAACAGTGGTTCTCAACCTTGGCTGCACATTAGAATCACCTGGGAATCTTTTTAAAATCTTGATTTCTGGGCCTTATCCTCCAGAAATTCTGTTTCTTTGTTACTAATGTTGTGGCCCCACCCCATAACAAAGAAAGAGAATTTCCGGAGGATGAGGCCCAGAAATCAGGATTTTAAAAAGATTCCCAGGTGATTCTAATGCGCAGCCAAGGTTGAGAACCACTGGGATAGAAGGATGCGTGGAGGATTGGTAGGTAGAGAAGAATGGGTGGGTGGAGAGCTGGGTGGGTATATGGGTCTGTGAAGGGAGATGGGTGAATGAAATGATGAGAAGTTGGAGGGATGGAGGAATGTATGGCTGGGTGGCTGGATGAGTGATCACTTACTCCTAAAGGTTTAGCTTAGGTCACCCAACCCCAGGCAAGGAGGTAAATGAGCCAGCTAAAGATCAAGTATGTTATAATCATTTCACAAACAAGAAAACTGCGAGCTAGACAGGTTGAAGGCTTGTCTAAGACCACACAGCAGAAGAAATTGAACTCTTGGCTCCTCCCTCCCTCCCTGCTTTTCCCTGCTGTATTCAGGGCCGGGTGGAGGCCCATCCCTCTGGAAGCTGCGTAAACAGAGCCCGTTTTTCATCTCTGACTCTGTAGCTGGTGATAAAATAAGCCCCAGGGATGTGCCAGCATCAAGACTGAAAGCAGGCAGGAAGGAGAGGCCAGAGAGAGCAGAGATCCTGCGGGTTGATTAGCAGGAGAGAATGACACACTGGGCTGAAACGAGTCTTGAGAAACTGTAAAAGGCAGCCCTTCTTGCTTGGAGAGGATCAATGCAGGTGACTGAGATGCTCAGACAGTCCCTGATGGTCTACAAACTCCTCCAAGCAAGCCCGCTGGGAATCCTTGATCTGCGCCTCACAGTCCCGAAGGACTGTGCTAACAACCGCCTCCAGGGACGGCCTCAGCTGGGAAAGTCTGCAGCGGTTGTGAGCCTTCCTTGCCTTTGAAGATCTCTGATCTGCTCCCCACTTGGCACTCCTTCGGGTCTTTTGAGCACCTGGAGGAAAGCGAATCCTCTGAATCCTCTTTTGAAGAGGACTCAGAGAGGAATCTTTTGATGAAAAGCAAGAGCAGCGTATCAACCACAAGGCTTGTTCCTGCCAAAGTGAGATGACAAGAGGGCCGGGGAGAGGGGGCCCTGCTGCTCCTGTCATTCACGGGATGAGGACAGTCACTGCCGCAGAGACCACTGCAGGGCCTGAGCCTCAAGAAGGGGGACTCATTGCGGGTCCCCTCAGTTGCAGTCCCAACTCTAAGATGACACAGTACAGCTCACACCAGCTGTATGTCTTTGATGAACCATCTCATCTCCTTATTTCCCAGCTTCCTCTATAAATGGGGACAGCAATTCAATGAAGCAAAATCTATAAAGCCCTTAGCACAGAACTCAGTGCATAGAAAACGCTCAGCAGATATGTTCCCCTTAACCAATATCCAGAGTGCCATTCCATAACAAAGCCCTCTTTCATATTAGAAATGATTAACCAAGCAACCAACGGCCCTTCCTTATTGTTACAGGACAGTGACGAATGAGCATCCATCACTGGTTTTGAAAACAATACTGCGCAGTGCCCAGAGAGAACATCTCAAGGGAGCAGATTCATTGCCAGCCTCAGCGACTCCACGCCGCCATTCTGATGAGTTCCAGCGCTTCCTGCTGGGAACTGTTCCTGGGAATGGATCTTCCAGCTGTGCCTCAGACCCCTCCGATGACTGTCACTAGCATCATCCTTCCGGTTGGAAGGGTGAATAGTTCCATTCCCACCTGGACCTTAGCCCGAACCTGGAAATGCTCAGTAGCCCTGGGAGCACAGGTGGGGCTGTCCAACGTCACTGGGCAGGTAAGTAGGGAGCCTGCAAACGGGTGCAAACCACAGGCCGACCGACTGTGAGGGCTGCAAGCTCCGAGGGACCCTCTTCCACTTGCGTCTCGTCTGTCCTTTCTGCACCAGCTTCTGAAGCCCCTTTGCTGCAACACTGCCTGCCCGGGCTTCCATGACAACCGTCTCTCAGGCCCCTTCTCATCAGTCTTCCCTGCAGGAGCACTCTGTCCTCTTCTCACTTTGATTTTTTGCTCCAGGGCCACTGGTTCTCATCGTGGGCTTCCCACACCTGCAGCAGCGTCACTGGGGAATGTGTGGAGAATGCAGCTTCTCAGGCCCCCAGCCGGGAGCCAGGGACTCAGAGACTCTGGGGTGGGACTCAGCACTGTGTGTGCACGAGCCCTCCGGGATCTGAGGATGGGCAGGCTGGAGCAGCACTGCCCAGGCAGCGGCATGCCTATGGCTCCTAGGAGCTCACAACACAGATGGCTCCCGGTTCTAGACCTCGTCTCTGAACTAGGATGTATCTAAATGTCTACTTAACACAGCCCCTTGAAAGACTCGGTGGCACCCCTCACACTCAAAATGCCAACCAAACTCAGTTTTACTTCCTGAATCTGATGCAGTTTCCAATCTCTTTCTCAGTGAAGGTGGCCAGCACCTCAGCAGCCAGGCCTCCCCTGCTCTGCCCTCCCCTCCCCTCCCCCACCCACCATCCTATCCAATCCTCCCCTCCTCTCTTTCCTTCTCCCGAAGGCCAAACAAAGCAACCCATGGGCAGAGGGGATTTCTGGGCACTCAGACATCCAGAGAACAGAAAAGGCAAACACTAAATTCAGGCTCTTTTTAAAGCAAACCTCTCCTTGGATTTCCGAAGCTCATCAAAAACCGATGAGCACCTACAGGGTGGGTGGAAGGAGAGTGATAGTCTCTGTCCGTCTTTCCTGCCTCTCCTGCTCCCCTCTGCTTCCAAAACAAACTCTTATTTCACATTCAAAGATATATGCTCCCAATGCACACAGCAACGCACCTATTGATTTTCTTGTTGCCAGTCATTATCAAGATTTATTAATCGCCCCCGCTCCCCATTGATCGAAGAAAGCAGTATTCCCAGTGGCCAATCAATCCTGATAGACTCTATGACAAAGAGTCAATATCTATTTATTATGTGATGTATGGGCTTCATTACCTTAAACACCATCAGCTGGGACCCGCAGAAGTCGAGCAGTGCCCAGGCAGCTGGAACCCGAACCCCAAAGCTAGCAAGTTCCCAGAGCAGTGAAAACACGCTGATCCCACGCTCTCCCCCTCCCTCCCTGCCCACTCTCGGACCCTGGAGTCCGAGGACAGCAAGGGAAAGGGTCAAATGCCTGGGGTTCAACTGGCACCTGCTGCCAACTCAACAAGCACGTTTGGGGTTCGGACAATGAGACTGACTGGGAGGTAGGCCAGCCTGTGTCCTCCCGAGGGGAGGGGACCAGCCATGGAGGGTTCTAAGGCATAACAAGGCGATGACTTAGGGCAGTGATGGCGAACCTATGACACGCGTGTCAGAGGTGACACGCGAACTCATTTTTTTGGTTGATTTTTCTTTGTTAGATGGCATTTAAATAGATAAAATAAATACCAAAAATATAAGTCTTTGTTTTACTATGGTTGCAAATATCAAAAAATTTCTATATGTGACACGGCACCAGAGTTAAGTTAGGGTTTTTCAAAATGCTGACACGCCGAGCTCAAAAGGTTCACCATCACTGACTTAGGTACTGCTGAAACGGGAAAGAGAAGAGGATGGTTTGATTCGGACTTTGGTCTGGATGGGTCTTGGGTTCAAACCCGGACCCTTTGGCATGTGCTTTGTCTTTCGGTTTCCTTGTCCAGACACGGGAGCTGACTGGCACCCACTTCAGAGGCTGCTACAATTCAACATGAGGAACCCCAGTACTTCCACGCGGGCTACTCAGCTTGCAGGGAACCGGCTTCAGTGACACCGTGGCCTCTCCATGAAGTCACTGTATTCCAGGGAGTCCCTGTGTGCCCACCGGCCAGCGATGCTGAGGCAGCCGGCTCTCCAGTGCTGGGACCCGTTAGGGACCTGGTGTGGCCCACACTTGCCTTCTAACAGGACAGGGCCGCTGGCTAAACAGCGAAAGCTGTTGGAAATGTCTTCCCTTCCAATGCACGGCCAGCTCGCTGCCGCTCCCCCCTTGGGTGAGATGCCAAATGTCTCTTAGAAGCTGGGCAGTACCTGACGCCCCTTTGGTTCAGACCTGTGGGGCTCCCAATGATGTCCCATTAGGACCAACTCCAACTGCCCAGGCCATTCCTGGAGGAGGGACATACAGCAGCACCCCGCTCGCTGCAAGCTCTCCTGAGAAAAGGGGTCGCCCCAATGTGGGCTTTCTAACGTGCAAATCGCCGGGGGCTCCCCCACTGCCTCCAGGAGAAAAGTTGGGATCCCTTAGCACAGTGGTTCTCAACCTGTGGGTCGCAACCCCTTTGGGGGTCGAACAACCCTTTCACAGGGGTCGCCTAAGACCATCGGAAAACACATATATAATTACATATTGTTTTGTGATTCATCACTATGCTTTAATTATGTTCAATGTGTAACAATGAAAATACATCCTGCATATCAGATATTTACATGACGATTCATAACAGTAGCAAAATTACAGTTATGAAGTAGCAACGAAAATAATTTTATGGTTGGGGGTCACAACATGAGGACCTGTATTACAGGATCGCGGCATTAGGAAGGCGGAGAACCACTGCCTTAGCACATCCGCACGGGGTCCAGCTTCTCAGCTCTCGCTGTTCCCATGCGGGTCCTCTGTACCAGCTCTCGACTGCCCCACAGCCCCAAGTCCTGATCCCCCCACCTCCAGCCCTTTACAGACGCTGTTGCTTTTATTAGGGATGCCAACACCGTCATGCCCATCTGGCCAATTTGAATAAGGAGCGGGTTCTGGTCCCCACAGCCCCCTATGATCCTATTGCAGAGATTATGACTCCGTTTGCCAATCACCCAGTGACTGGTCTCTCTGTGAGCTCCATGGGGGTGGAGGCCATCACACCGAGGCCACACACACGATGAACATTGGGGCAAATACCCCAAACCACACAGCCTCTTTATTGCTATCACTGTTATCTTATCTGTTATAACGGACACTGTTTTTGTTTTCATCACCGTTCACTCTCCCACATCCCAGCCACCTCCACCCGGCTTGTACTACGTTTCACTGGGTGCCACTCATTTCTCAGGGAGTCTAGGTAACCAGCGCCATTCACTGTGGGCTGCCACGCTTGCCTAGAGGCGCGGGGTGGGATAATGCGTGTGGATGTATTTTTGGAAACGGGTGTTTATGTTTCAACAACTATTCATGTATTCAGTCTAATATTTGAGGGGCTGGGATATAGAGGTGAGTCCATAGCTGAGGTCCGGCTTTCCTGAGGCTTATGTTCTGAGTGGGGGAGGGGAAGGGGGAAGAGAGACAAGAAGCAAACAAACAAATCGAGGAACAAAAGAACTGTCGCTTCTGGTGAGAGGTGCCCCAATGAAAATAAACAGGGTGATGGGAGGGGAGGGGAGGGGCTGGGGGTTTGCTTCCTCAGTCCCTCTCTTCTGGTTGCCTCTACCGCCTGCTTCTTCTCAGGCCCCTGTGCAGGGTGACCCTTCCCCACCAGGGCCCTCAGTGCTGGTGCTCTAGGCTCCGTCCTGGGTCCTCGGGTGACCCCTCCGTCTTCCCTGGTTAAACCCCAGCTTCCACTGAAGCCCACAGCTTCAGTCGCCACTTCTCTGCCAATGACTCATGCGAGGGCTATTTCCAGCCCCAACCTTCCATCTGAGCTGGAGACCAGCATATCCAGCTCCTTACTCAACACCTCCTCCTGGGTGACTTGAAGTTTAAAGAGGTTAAGTAATTTGGCCAAGAAAGAAGCCAGGCACTGGGACATAAATCAGAGCAGTCAAACCACAGCCATCCCCTCCATCATCTGATATTCTAATAAATTCTATCTGTAGTGCCAAAGGCACCCGAGAGGAAATATACTGCTTCTAATTGCTGCTATCATGATCATTATTGTTAGAATATCATCACTATTACTCCAGCAGCGAGGAGATACAAAGTACTGAGTGCCTCCAGTTACAGGAGGTATTAAGCTATAGCCTTTCTATATAAGCTCTTCAATTCTTATCACTACCTTGCAAGAGAGAGCAATGTTACCCCATTTACAGATGAGGAAACTGAGGCAAACAGGAGTGAAGAAATGTGCAAAAGACTCACATTTTTAAAAAGGGAGTGTTCATACCTACAGTGTTCAGTGAAGTAGCGAGTCACAAAATGGGGCTGCTGGGTGAGTCTATCCTCAGCAGCACAGATCTATCCATCAATGTTTGTATGTCACAGAGCTGCGGGCTCTTCACCAAAACCTGCATCGTTTTCCTCCCAGGAATACAGTGAGCGATTTCTCAGCCTCCTTTGTGGTCAAGTGTGGTCAAGGTACCATGCCAGCCCAGAAGACAGGCATGGAATGATGTCTACCACTTTTAAGCATGGCCCATAGAAATCTCCCACACGTCTTTCCATGCTCTTCCCCTTAGAAGCAGAGAACTTGAGCCCTCAGATGACTCCAAAATATGGGGGTGGTCTTGGATCCCTCCACGCATGAAGAAAAGCCACATACAATCCAGAAACATCCATCCTGGACTATTATGTGAGCCAGAAATGGGCTTCTATTGGGTTAGGCCACTTAATGTTTTTAGGCTTATTTATTACAGCAGCTACCATCAACCTGACGCATACAACTGTGAGTTTGCACATACAATATGCCCCCACTTAATGTTGTCCACAGGTTCTGCAACTTTAAGGTAACGACAAAACCACTTTTTCTATAGGTTAACTGACATAGACAAGCGTTGAGTTCCTAGGGCACCTCATCAACGTTTTAATGAAACAACCTAGAATGAAACAATGTTATCTGAGGACCTGCTGTATATTAAGAAAACTTCCTGGAAGGATACACACCAAAATATGAATGTGATTCTCTCTGGCTGGAAACATTACGGGTGAATTTCACTTTCTCCTTTTTGCTGATCTGCGTTTTCAGTAACAAATGAGTTATCAGTTGTGTTGTTCAGTTATTTTTTTTAAGTGGTAACAGATGTCCCACATGCTAATTCGGAGTCTCTGACAGTGGAGGAAAGGGGTGGCCAGTGGCAAAGTCTTCCTCACCCGTGCGAGTCCTCTGCCCGTCATGTGACCATTTACCAACAGGCATAGGCAATGTACATGAGATGATGCTAATAATAATAATGATAATGATGCAGCCCATTTATAGCGCTTCCTTCACAAAAGTCCCGGACGCTTTACATTCCGGCACAATTAAAGGCAGCCACAGACAAAAAACCTTTCAGCTGCGCTTTATAAAGAGAAAGCAACTCAGCTCTTTGAACATAAAAGGAAGCCGATTCTACTAGATGACGAGGGACGCAATTTTCATGCGCTCGGACCCCCCAACTCTTGTACGTTATATTTAGGACAATCAAACTGGCCTGAAGGGGAAATAATCACAAAGCCCAGAAGCACAGAGTTACAGAAAAAGCGAGTCAAGATCTCAATGGGGCAACCAGTTACTGTCTTAGCCGAAGGCGGGGCCTCCATTTGTCTGTCTGTAAATAGAGCAGCTCGGCCCTATTCTATTTGAAAGCCTGAAAAATAGGACTGATGTGGAGTTGGAAATACATAATCTATTAAAGAGCTCCTGGTATTTACCAGATTTAAATGCTGTGCAAAGGAGGCCCTATGGGACTTCATTACTACCGGGTCCCTGGGAGACAGGTGGGGGGTGGTGGTGTCGCACGCACGGGGGCAACATAGTCAACCCCGCATAACAGGGAAACTGCGTTCACACTCAGGCACCGGCAAAGGGGCTGATGACATTCGCCAAATGAAACATTTTAAAATTTCTTCCGAGAACATGGGGAAGTCCTCGGCTTGTACGCAGGAGATGGGCCCGGGCCTTCTTTCTTACCAAGTGCCCCAGGTAATTCTGATCTGATCACAGGTAGAAAAATCCCGTGATAAGCTATTGCTCACGGGTGGAGCCCGTTCCCTTGACCTGGGCCGGGTCGCCATGACAAAGAAGGCACGTACTCGATGCATATTCACATGTACATTTGCTCAAATCCAGGTTCTGCCAGTTATTTGCTCTACGACCTAGGCAGGGGCTCCTTTTACTTCTCTGACCTCAGGTTTTCCTACCTGTAAAGTGGGCACAGTGATAAAATGAGAGACCATCCCTGTGCCTGGCCTGTGAAGCCAAGCACGTGCCGAAGGCTGGAAGAATCTGTTGTTTTTTAGGTTCATTTGGAGGAGCTCTGCATTGATAAATGCAGATAAGGGTGAATTAAACAAATGCCCCTCAACCAGTGAAATGGTTTCAGCGATGAGGATCAGCTGTGCCTGCTCAGCTTCAAGTAAAGGGACTTCTGAGGGAGCCATAGTCTCTCCTGAGCCCGCAGCTCTCCGTGACTTCCTTTCCTGATCGAGGGCCAGAGCGGAAGCTAAGGAAGGAAGGCATCAGGACGTGGTGATAAACTTTTCTGGGAAGAAGGAGGCAGCTTCTCCCTCCCCACACCCTAAAAAATTTTTAAAAAGAGAATCTCGCTGACTTTTATCATCTGTTTTCTAGGGATAGACGCATGGGAGTGAGAATATGCGGATTCCTGGAAACCTGTAATTGGAGCTGTTTTGAATAAAAACAGAAGTGCGTCCCCATAGGGAAGGTTAAATGATGTTTAACCTTAGGAAAGGGAATTGGTGACTAGAAGGGTCTGCATGTCAGAAAGGGTAGAAATTTGCCCTAGCAGGGTTGCTCTGTGGCTAGAGCACTGGCCCGCAGACTGAAAGGTCTCAGGTTCGATTCCTAGTCAAGGGCATGTATCTTGGTTGCAGGTTCCATCCCCAGCCCTGGTTGGGCACATGGGGGAAGCAACCAATCGATATGTCTCTCTCACATCAATGTTTCTCTCTCTCCCCCCACTTCCCTCCCTTTCCCTCTTTCTAACCTCAGATGAGGATTAACAGAAAAGAAAAGAAGAGAAGAGAAGAGAAGAGAAGAGAAGAGAAGAGAAGAGAAGAGAAGAGAAGAGAAAAGAAAAGAAAAGAAAAGAAAGAAAGAAAGAAAGAAAGAAAGAAAGAAAGAAAGAAAGAAAAGAAAGAAAGAGTAGACATTTGAAGTAGAAAATGAGGAAAGAGGCTAAAAAGTAGAAAGTAAGTCGAAGCTGTATTTCAGGCTGTTAGAGAAACTGAAGTCGGACTGAAGGTCAACCAGTGAGAACCCTTCGAAGGCCCATTCACGGAGGGTGGACAAACTGCAGTGGGTTCACACCGCGGACTGCTATGTGGCCACAGAACTGATGCTGATGCACGCAACGCCGGGTGAATCTCAACAGCATGATGAGTAACAAAAAGCCAGACACAAAAGAAATCACAGCAGGATTCCATTTACATAAAGTTCAAGAACAGGCAAGAATAACTGGCTTGCTGTAATTCAGAACAGAGGGAATGGGGGCGTATGAATTGGCTGGAAGAGGCACAGGGACTTTCTGGGGTAACTTGGGTAATAGCAACATGGGTAGGAATCTTTTTAAATGCCCCCTGGGCCTGCGCGCTTTCTTTAGATGTTTGCCCTCAAAAGCACCAGGTCCTGCCCCTGCAACAACCCTCCAATGGCTGCCTGCTGCCCTCAGCATCAAGCCCAGACCTCTCCCCAGGCTCCTAGGCCCTACAACAGAAGATCTCAGAGGACAAAATCACATGGAGGAGGTTTTGTACTGAGGTCTGAGCCCCGTGCAGATAATGAAATTAGACTCTAGGGCAATGTTCTTAGAGTGGGGTGACTTTGCACCAGGGGACATTTGGCAATATCCGAAGACACTTTCTGTTATCACAACTAGCGACTCGGTACTACTGGTATCCAGTGGGAAGGGGGGAGGGGGCAGGCTGCTGCTAAGCATCCTACAATGCCCAGGACAGGTCCCTAAAAACGATGATCTGGCCCCAAATGTCACAGTGCCGCGGCTGAGGTTGAGAGACTGCTGTAGGCATATTATTTTAAAAGTCCCCAACCTGCACCAGACTTGAGTCACTCCCCCACAAAACTGGCTCCTGCCAGTTTCTTTACCCTCATCTCCTACCCTCTGCCCTCAGGTTCTGCTACCACAGTCTTCTTTCTGGTCCTCCCCCAGAACCATAGAGAATAAACGTGTGTCATTTCAAGCCTCCAGGTTTGTGCTAATTGGTTACCAAAGCCCTAGGAAACTGAGTGGCACCCAGGAATCCGCACGTTAATGACCATCCCCCTTTGCCGGCTCTGACACAGGAGATCGGGTGGACCATACTGTGGGCAGCAGTACCGGGCTGCTTCTCAAACACAGCCCAGTCTCAGGGATCCAGCGAATTCTGTTAGAGTTGGAAAGACCCCACAGCAAACATCCACTTCTACCTGCTCATTTTAGAGATGGGGAAACTGAGGCCCGGGAAACTCCGCAGCAAGGTGGAAGGATGAGAGATGCTTCCATTCAACTCTGTCTTTACAGGCTTTCAGATTCCATTTGGAGGTTTCCAAATGAGTTATTGTGCAGACTGTCGATAGCTTTGCTATCTCATAATGACCCAATCGTGGAACGATTTAGCAATCCTGCTAATTGCATTTGGGATATAGCAGTTGGGTAACTAGTTGGTGATTACTCATTCCCAAGAGCCCTACACATTGCATTACAAGGAAGCTAATCTTAGAAATACTTGTTAACGTCGATGATAATTACTAAGTAATTGGCTAGAACACGCCATTGTGAATTTATCCAGGATCTGCCAGGTAATTATCTGGTCTTGTGTTCCCTGTAAAATAAATCCAGAGTCCAAAAATGGTTCCAGTTGGTTGGCTATCATCCAACCACCGACCTCTGCCAGCCAACTGTGCGAATGCAGGCGATTAATCAAATTACTCAAATATTTGCTTTTGAACTGAATGTTAAGAAACCTGGATGGCCAACAAGTGGACGGTGCTAAATGGGAAAGAGGGGTGCACAGAGGCCCCCCCAAGATAAATATATAATCACCCAGTAATATGGGATAAATGCCACTTCTTTAGGGGCTCATCTGGCTTCTTCACACAAAATACCAAAACACTTCAGAGACCAATTATTTGTCCCAAAGCTGCAGCGCCTTTATCACGGTGCCAGGAAGAGGCTGTGCTATTTGTGAAATTTGCAGGCAGTTATGATGCTCGGGAGGGGGCTCAGAAGAGGGGCCGCAAACACAGCTGGCTTGTAGGATGGAGACACATTTTCATGAGGACCACTTATTTTTCAAGGATGGCTGCTAACCGAGCCGTCTATTTCCAATTAGCCAGCCCTTGGCAAAGGGGTGCGAGAGGCTTGGGTTCCACTGATAACCCTGAAAAAGTCGGAGGGTGGAGGCAGGAGGTCCTTAGAAAGGCCAGGCTAAAGAGAAAAGACAGTGGATTTCAAATTTCTAGTTTGGGGAAGTAAAAACAGGGATTAGAAAGCCAGAAGGTGAGAGAAAGCTTGGGAGCAGACTGGGGGGAGTGGTGGGCAGAAGGCCAGTGCTGGGGAACAGACCACCTTCCAACCAGACCTGTGCGCCCACGGAGAGGCTGCTGCCTGCCTGCTCGTGAAGAAGACACGTGCTGGGGAGGAAAGGGGGCTGAGGGCCTTGTGTTGGCAGGTGGTAAATGGCCACAGACAGTCCCGTTCTCTGCATCCATGCCCTTGCAATGTGACACTGCAGTCCTCCCATCAGAGGCAGAGTCTGTTTCCCCATGCCTCAAGCGGAGGTTGACCACGTGACTTGCTTTGGCCAGTGGATATTAGCCAATGGGACACAGACAGACATGTGAAAGGCACTTGTCCATTGGGGCTTGACCTCTTGCTGTTCTTGGAGCCCTGGGAGCACGATGGGAGTGAGCCCGAGCTGCCCTGTTGGGGATGAGAGGCCACGTGGAGGAGAACCGAGGCACCCCAGCGGACAGTCTGCTAACCCAAAGGGCATACAATACCGACCAGCCCCCATCTGACCTGTCAGCTGACCACAGACACATCCAAGGGCCCAGCTACTGAGCCTGGCTCAGTGCAGAACTATCCACAGAATAGAGAGAAACTATGAAGTATGGGGGTAGTTTGTCACTCAGCAAAAGCTTACTGATGCACTCACCTAATCAGAACCCCTCAGCTCCTGAATATTATCTGGGCTGATTATTTGAGAGCCACGGCTGTCCTGTGCAGAATGGACAACCACCGCTTTCACCCCGTTTAAGGAGAGTTGAAAGACTATACCCGAATCCCCAATCCTTTGCAAACAAACACTTACCATTTGACACATGGGTTCCAGTCAACCCACCATCTGCATCATCAATGGTGACAATCACACTCCTTCTACCAATCACCCAGATCTTACAAATGGACTCAAGGAGGCTTTAATCACAAGGGAACAAATCAAAGACACACCAGCTCTTCCCTGAGCCCACAGCTCCCGCTACGGACCTGCCGAGATGTGAGGCTTGTGTATTCGGGATATTCCTGCTGGAGTTGAGTCTGGGGGATGGGGCTCCTAATTCACCTCTGGCATCACAGGCTGCTCCAGAACACACCGCTGCTGTGGCCAGTCCTCATGCAACACGGGAGCCGATGCCAGTTAAACACACACCGAAGGATTGTTCCACGCCGTTCAACTAAAACTGAAGCTTTTTTTTTTCCATGTCCATGTCACTGGGCCAGGTTAGAAAGAGCAAATGCAAGAAAGTTCCTATCACCTGACGTTTTCCTAATGTCAGTTCTCTACTGATACCCTTCTGTGTCACGACAGACCGCGGATCCTGGACATTTCAAACCACAATGGTGAAGGCCCGCACACATGGTCTGATGCTTTGAGGAAAGCCATCGGAATCTTACTCCAAGGCTTAGCAAACTAGGTCTGTGGGCCACCTGCAGCCCATTGCCCGGTTCTGCAAATAAAGTTTTATTGGTACACAACCATGTACATCCATTTGTGTCATGTCTGTGGCTGCCCTCACACTACAGTGGCTGAGACGTTCCTATAGCAACTGTATGGCTGCAAAGCTGAAAATATTTACTACTGGAAAAAGTCTGCAGACCCTGATTTAGTCTGATCCAGTTAATTCCCACATGGAAAAAGTGAGTCTCAGAGATGAGGTTTCACAAATACTTGAAGCACAGGGGGATCTAGAACCGATCTCCTGACACCCCGAGCAGTGCTCTGCTGAGAGATTTTAGCATTCAGAGTGCTTTCTGGAAGGGCAAACCTTCAACCACACACCCTGTGAATGGCAGAGTAAACCTGAATCCCCACTCTTAACTCTCCCGGAGGCAGAGCTTTGGGACTAAGCCCACGGGCGGGGAGCCCGGGTGGGACTGACCTGGTGATGATGGCCAGGTGGGGCGGGCTCATGCAGGCACCCATGAACAGCACCACGTTCTCGTGCCGCGTCTGCCTGTAGGCCATCACCTCCCGCTTGAAGGCCTTCAGCTGCTCCTCGTTGTCCCTCTCGATGTCGATGAGCCGGATGGCCACCTCGCCGTGCCAGCGGCCGTGGTACACCTGCCCGAAGCGGCCCTTCCCGATGAGCTCGCCGATCTCCAGCTGCTCGAAGGGGATGTCCCACTCCTGCAGGAAGATGCTGGTCTGGCTGGCCTTGCGCGGGAAGCTCCGGGCAGAGAGGAGGGACAGGTTCATCTCCTCGAAGTCGTCCTCCGACTCCTCAGCCTCGTCGTGGCCCTCTTCGTTCTGTGGCCGACGGGGAGAGAGAGCTGTCCCCGCACTGCCTGGGACATGGTGTCCTGCTGGGTCCGCGCTGCACGAGGGCAGGCCTGGACCTGGCTCTCTGCATTCTTAACACCCTGAGACACCCCCCCCCCCATCCTCCCGTGTATTCAGTGGGGCAAAACCCCCCTGGGGATTTATCCGGCCCTGAGCTGTGTTTTCAACCAAGAATGCAAATGGCTTGCCAACTTCTGCACAAGTAGCTTTTCCATGATGCACACCATTTAACGGCCCATTAGGCTGGTGCCAGGAGGGGTCACCACTTGGTAGTGGTCCCAGAGTTAGAACAGCCATCACTCAGGACCCCGCACCCCGACCTGCCCCAAGCCCTCTGCATCAGCAAGGACATCACTCGGCTTTGCTGAGTTCCAGGAAGCCCTGGAAAAGCTGGCTTCGCCATCCCCAGTTCTCACCTCTGAGGTCGGCTCCACTTCAATTTGAAGTAATGGATTTCCTTCCAAGCTTTAAAGAAAAAAACAATAAATGTGAGCCTCGGGTGCAAAGGTGGGCCCCTGTATTGACCTTATCCTGGTATGAGAAGCCCCAGAGCGAGAAGTCCTCACCACCAAGCCTTCATCTCGAATTCACTTCAGTGCTGCTGTCGGAAATAGCCCGTAACTTCGCCGTAAAAAGCCGCACATGAGGACTTTGTTTTCAATACTTTTTCTGGGCTGCTCAGGGCTCATTTTTCATGACTGCATTGGTTTCCACTAATCTAGCAGCTTCCTATACACTGCCCTAAATGCCCTAAATGCCGTGGGTGGAAGAGTCCTCGGAGCCCTAGGTGTTCCCTAGAGAGAATTAATCAGGTCTCCAAGCTTCACTGGGATTTGGTATCTTCTGAAAGGATCTTAGTGTTCATGTTGGTTCATTCATTCAATTACAATTATGTGCCAGGAACAGTGCTAAGCCCTTAGAAGGAAAAGAGTTGAAACTGGCCTGGCTCCTGACTTTAAGAAACATTATATTACCACTGAAGGAACTACAGTGAGTATGCAGATATTGTGCAGAAAGGCTAAACAAGGGCCCAAAGTCAGGTAGGAACTGAATAAATGGAGTGAGATGGAAATTCCCAGGAGAGAGGATTCCTGGATGGATTTGGGAGTCCATTGTGTTTAGTTGGACCTTGCAGGTCACAGTGAATCGAGATGTGTGGAATAAGAATGAAGAGGAGGAAGCAAGACTATATTGGACTGGAGGACGCAGGTGTGTGTGTGTGTGTGTGTGTGTACTAAGTATATATATTGAAGGTATTGTGTGGGTATTATGGGATGTGCTCTGTGCAGTTGTCCCGGGCATGTGAGTCTGGTGTCACTGGGTATGTACTGAGGATATGAGGGGATATTGGAGTACACGGGATGGGAGGGGATGGGATATAGTCACAGTGTGTGTTAAAGGGTTTTTGGGGGGTGATTTAGAGTAGAGATGTGTATGTGTTTATAGGGTGAGCTGCAACAGGTGGGAGGAAAGAATCAATGGATACCATGCCCCCTTCCTATTTCCCAGCTCAGCAGATTCCCCTACCCACCTCCTCATCTGGGGGCCTCCCCTATCCTGACCCTCAGACCCCAGGAAGCTGCTGACCCTGCCGACAGAGTCCATCTGCTCACTGGAAGGGCTCCCAGTGAGAGGGAGTCTGAAAGACGTAAGAACTAGCAGGAGAAAGGAGGGGGTCACAAAGTGGCATTTGCCATCATATTAACCAAATACTTATAGTTATTCCGACGGGAGGCGGAATGACACCGCACAATGATAGCTAATATACTGGGAGCCCGATGCCCTGGGGGAGTCTCAGGTGGGACAGTGCCGCTGGGATCCCTCCTCATACCCTACGACTCGGGCCTTTCTCTGTTCCATCCAGGCGAGGCTGCAGCAGCCGGGCTATTAAATCATTTCCCCTCTGTGAGGAGGTAGCGCCCATCCCTCCACGCACATTTAAGCAGACCGCAGGCACTGATTAACTGTTTTCTCGCTGGCACTCCCTGGCTGTCAGTTCATAACCTGGAGCCCGCCTTGCACAAGTTGTGGAATTGGTTTGTGCGCGGCAGAGAAATGATCCGGGGCTACTTGTCAGCATAATATCCCCCGGCAAACTGCTGCTCCTTTGATTTCAGAGATGTACCACTTGGGTCTTTAACAAAGTCTGTAACACGGGTCAGAAAAAACGGAGCAGCTAGCAGAGACGGGAGAAAAACCGAGTAGGCAAAAATATGAGTTGAGAAACCAGTGAAGTCGAAACTAGGTGCCTAACAAGTCCCAGACTTTGGTCATAATCGAAGAAGCTAAGGAAGACTATGTCACTTCAGCTGCCCAAGCCACTGACCACCCTGAGGCTAAAGATGCCCACACAGAGATGTGCCTTGCGGTACTGTGTACAACACTGAGATGTGGGGAGATGTAAGGTCCTGCAATCAGGAAATGGGTAAGGAAATTATCCCACATTGATACAACATTCTACAGCCGTTAAAAACAACATGTGCGAAGAGTCTGGAATAATATGAAAAATGCGACTTTATAGCATTCTCGGATGAAAAAGTAGGATAGAGACTGTGTATATCATGGATCACACAGAGATCAACTATGAATAGAAAGAGCACATATCTAATGTTTTTACAGAATAGTCCATCATATTAGTTATTCTGTACAATGTATTCTGTACATATTAGTTGTTTGTACAATGGCGTAAGCCTGAGGTCAGCGAACTTGTTCTATAAAGGACCAGATGGTAAATATTTTAGACTTTGCGGGCTATACTGTCTCTGTCACAATGGCTCCACTCGGCGGTTGTACCTGAAAGCCACCAGACAGTGTGTTGCAAACAAATGGGTGTGGCCGTGTTCCAATAAAACTTTATTTATAAAAACATTGGATTCGTCCACCATAAGCTGTAATTTGCTGACCCCTGGTATACACCTAAATTATACTTTTGAAAGGGGGGACAATGACATAGAAGAATGGCCCTTCCATTGAGCACTGGCTCTGGCCTGCACGTTGTCTTTCTGATCCTAGGAGGGTCGGGGGGAACAAGTCCAGCCCCTAGCAATCACACGTGACCGGCAGGGCCAGGAACACAGGACAGAGCTGACTTGTGGGGGCCTCTCTCCGCCTGGGCTGCCACACTCTCCCTCTCTTTGCTTGACTCATCCCATGTCTCTCCCCCCTCCCCCCTCCCCCGCTATGTCTCCCTCCCCGTGCCCCCCCCCCACCGCCTCCCAGCATGTCAACTCCAGGAAGAGGAAGGCAGAGAGGTCCTGAGTGGACTGCAGGCCGGGGGGAGGCAGAGGCCTCTGTGCCACTTACATGGGGTTCGAGGTCACTGGATGCAGGACGACCTGGGGCGCCCGGGTCGGTGTCTCCAGAACTGGCACCACATCTGACAGCAGAGGATCAGATAGTCAGGACCCGGACGTGGAGCCACACCCACCAACACCTGACTTCCGGAAGCTAGTAGCTGCTCACCAGCTCGTGGGTCCCCGGGGCGGGCCAGTCCCCTCCCCTTCCTGGACCACCTGCTTAGATGCAGCTGTGGTCCAGATGGCATCTTGACCGAAATTCCCTGCTCTTACCTAGGGGGCTGCCAGAACCCCCAAGCCTCTGGTCATCTCCAAATCCTCCCCACTCCTGCTTCCCTTTGGAATGACGAGGTCACATGGTTTGACCACCTCTTCCCTTCCATGTGCTCTGGACCTCCCCTGCTCTTGCCCATCCTTCTACTGTGGACCACCTTCCCAGACCACCTCCTTGGTGCCATTGCGCCCTTGGGACCCCCCACACTTTCCTTTTCCACTTCCACATTTAGCCATTGTCCTGGGGCCAGGTGATCCCACCACCACCCTCACTGAGCTTGTCCACCCCGACATTCACCTCCATCCATCCCACTCAGAAGGGGCTGCGCTCACAGGGACTCACCTGGGAAGATGAACTGCTGCTTGTATTGGTAGTAGTGGGACGCTAGCAAGAGAACGAAATCACCAAAGTGAGTGCTGCCCTAGAGCAGGCCCTTCGGGTACCAACTGGGCTCCCACAGCCATGGTGTGGGTTCTCTGCCCACCCTTGAGGGTTTCCAGACTCCTGCAGACACCCCGAATTCCAAGGGACTGAGGCGTGTAAAGACACCAGAGCACTAAATATCCAAGCCAACCCTCTCGTTAAAAACTCCCTGAATACAGAGCACCCCAAGTAAGAGAGTCATTCAGAGCACAACCCCATTTTTGGCAAATACATAAGAACGCACACAGAGAAAAGTCTGTGGAACCACAATCTAAAATGTTAAATTTTTCCCTTTGGGTAGCGTGATTGCAGTGACTTAAAAAACAACAACGAGGAGTTTCCTGTGTTTTCCAAATTCTCTGCATTGAGCATTGTATTAGTTTTCTTATTGCTGCTGTAACAAATTATCACAAACTTTGTGGCTTAACACAAAACAAATTTATTGTCTTACAGGTCTTTGGAGGCTAAAAGTCTGAAATAAGTCCTAAGGGGCTAAAATCGAGGAGTTGCCAGGACTGGTTCCTTCTGCAGTTTCTTGCCTCCTCCGGCCCTTGGGGCTGCCTGCATTGCTTGGCTCACAGCCCAATCTCGGCTCCTCCTGACACTGCCTTCCACCGTCTTTGACCTTCTTGCCTCCCTCGCCTGAGGATCCTTGGGATGACATTTAGAGCCCCCAGAAAACCCAGGATAGTCTTTCCACTTCAAGACCCTTAACAAACTCACAGCTGGAAAGTACCTTCTGCCATATAAGGTAACATATTCACAGATTCCCGCGACTAGAACGTGGTCACCTTTGGGGGACCATTAGCCTGCCTACCACAGTATGAATTAATTTCCACGTGTAGGGAAAACTGATGTAAAAGAAATATCCTCAGCGTCACTGCTAATTCTCCTACAATTCATTTTACTTCCAGTTCAGCCCTCTCAGAGGCCAGTTCTTCCAGACAATTCCCAGGGTTCTAACTTACGGGGGGGGGGGGGGGGGCGGGGGTAATGGGCCTGGAGCAGAGCAGCCACAGTGTGTCAGGGAATGGACAGATCACACAGAGCTTTCTAATCTCAAATAAAGGAAGTGAGCAGGGTGGGCTCAGATACAGTCTCAATGGGTGAAGATAACTTCCAAAAACAATGTTATTCATTCAGGGACAAGCTACAGCAGGGAGCTGGCTCACAGAGGATTAGCACAGAGGATTAGTGGTTCCAAGCCTGGGGTCTGAAGGCTGATCCGGGAGGCAGGGTTGAATCCTGGCTCCTCTGCTGGCTGTTTGTAAAAGCTTGGGCAACTCTCCACGTGTATACCGTAGGGATGATAAGAGTCTCCCCTTATAGGGCTCAGCTCATCCTTATATGAAACAGGAGTGCATAGTAGGTATGGAGTAAGCATTGGCTGCTATGAATGAGCCAATATCTTTCGACGCTGTCTTAACTAACAGATAAGAATGATTTTTAATTAAGAGGCAATCAGAGAGCTAAACCATTAGCTGCCCTTGAGGTTGGAATTGATGGATAATCCCCACCCCCAACCCTACCCCAGGATGGAGAGCAAGTCCTGGCATCTCAGGATTCCAAGCGCCTGGTCTGGCACCTGGACCCGTGGGTGCACAACTCATGTTTGTTGAATTAACTCCCTTTCTTTTAGCGCAGCAAGTGCCCAAATTCCAGGTAGCTGGAATCCAAACAGATGCATTTTTTATTCTGGAAAATGAGTTGATCGGGATGGGACGCACAGCAATTCAAGGTCACAGAGCAAAGCTTTAAAAGAAAACCAACCTCCATGATTTCTGGGACCTTCTTCGGCTGGGTAACCTAGGTTTTTTGTTTGTTTGCTTGCGTTTAATTGCATGCAGGCATTTTGCTGTCAACAAGGGGCTAAAATTAAAGGAAGAAAAGTACCCGCGGTTCTCATAGGCTTAGCTGATCTCTTCCCTCCGGCGGGAATGGGGGATTCAGTGGCCGCAGAAAGGTTAGCTGGCAGTGACAGCCTTCTCAGGAGGAGGAGCTGGGCAACAGAAGGAGCCCTGCTCTGAGGAGGGACAGGTGCCGGGCAATGGGACACCCGCAAATGCCTGCACGTACAGAGTCAACCCCTCCTCGACTCTTCCGTGCAGGAGCACAGCTGTGCCTGGTGACTAAAGGGAGGGAGTGGCCGGAAAAGGGGAAGGCGTCACTGTGAGCCCTGTGCTCGCCGATGAGGGACACCAGCGAGAAGCGGCTCCAAGGGACAGCTGGTGAACCGAGTGGCCTGCTCGGGGCACCTAGTGGCTCCCGGGCTGCTGGCATCACGGGGTCATGAAGACTGAGAGGCTTAGATGAGCAGACGTCAGAGGACAGGAGGCCACCGTGAAAGTGCTTCCACTCGGGAGCCCCCACCGCTTCCTCCCTAGGGCCTCCCCAGTCAGGGCCTGAGTGGTCTTCTGAATGGAAGGATCTGGAAGGAAGAAGGATCCCTTGCCTCAACCTTTCAGTGGCCTCTTACTGTGTCTTCAATAAAATCTAAATCCCTGCTCGGCCCGTGTGGCTCAGTTGGTTGAGCGTCCTCCCATGCACTAAGAGGTCACTGGTCCATTCCAGTGAGGACACATGCCTGGGTTTCAGGCATGATCCCCAGCAGGGGGCGTGCAGGAGGAAACCGATCATCGGTGCTTCTAGCTATCTCTCCCTCTCACTTCCTCTCTCTCTCAAAATCAATAAAAACATGTTTTTAAAAAACCTAAATTCCCGCCAGGCCTAAGCCTGCAGCTGTCTCACTTGGCGCCCTCCTCCCTGGTTTGTGGCACTCAGGCCAGTGGACAACTTTTCAGCTCTTTCCTATGGCAGGGCCTTTGCACGTGCTCCCCTCTCTCCGCTGGGACTACTCTCCCCATCTTCAGGACTCACCTGCCTCTGACATTTCAACTTGAACTTGTTTTCTTCTTGAATTTGCTCCCAGCACTGTTCTTCCTCTCATTTTCATGTGTGTTTGCTTGGTTCACACCTGTCTCTCCCACTAAGCTACAAACTCCAGAGAACAGACTGTGAGAGGCAGAACAATCCCCACCCTCCCCTGTCCTAATCCCTGGACACTGTGACCACATTACTTCACGTGGCGAAAGGGACTTTGCAGATGTGACCACGTTGAGGATCTTGAGATGGGGAGACTATGCTGGGTTCTCTGGGTGCATCCTAAATGCAATCACAAGGGTCCTCATGAGAGGGAGGCCACTCTCATATAATGAGGCCACATAATACCTCATGGCTACTCTAAAGATCCATGGCCGGAGGATCCGAGTCAGAGTCAGAAAAGGAGGTGTGAGAATGGAAGCAGAGGCTGGAGTAGTGCGGGGCCACCAGCCAAGGAATGCTGGCGGCTACTAGGAGCTGTCAGGCAAGGAGATGGATTTCCCCCCTAGAACCTTGCAAAGAAAACACCCTGCTGACACCTTGATTTTCAGCCCAGAGACACAAAATGTGGACTTGTGACCTCTACCACTGTAAGGTAATAGATGTGTCCTGTTCTAAGGCATGAAGCCTGTGTCAGTGTTACAGCAGCAACAGGAAACGCACACTGGGCGTGTCTGCTTTGTGCATGTCCCCTCCGTACATAGTGCCTCGGACAGTACCTGGTACATAGGAGATGCTCAATAAATGTGTTTTCAGGAAATAAATACATGGATGTGGTTGGAAGGCCAGAAGACGACTTGAGAGGGAGAAAAACTGCAGCTCTGGGCAGTGCGTGAACTCAAGTGGGAATGTGTGAGGCAGAAGAATCCTGGGGTCCTGTCACCCACCTACGTCCTTCCAGAGGTGAGAAAGCTGAAGCCGGAGGTCACATGGCAGGAGTGTGATAGAGGACAGTGAATCCACAACTCCAACCTGCTCATGCAGAGCCTCTCCTGACGTGGGGGTGACTCAGAATACAGTCCGCTCCGCTCAGGCGTGGGGGCCCTGAGAGCCTGGGCCCAGGGTCCCCTGCCAGTTTCAACAATTTAGCTCATAAGATAACTGCCAGCTGCCCCTGTGACTTAGACGTGGGTGGACACCCCGGATTGCTGCTGACCAACAGACATAGTCTTTCCTTCTCGGAGCCTCCGTTTCCTCTCCTATTAAACGGAGCTGATAATACCTTGTGGCTACTCTAAAGATCCAGGGAGTCATGTGTGGCCAGTGTCCTGCATGTAAGACTCGCTCCACATGCCTTCAGGCGTGCCCCCAAGTGACCCTGGCATGAACCCAACACCTCCTCGCCTCCCGAGCCCTGGGGTACCTGGCAGGTTGAAGGTCTTCTGCTGCCTGGTGCACTGCGGGGAAGGGTGGAGGGGAGACGGCGCGTG
>NW_005871229.1:2397892-2417413 GCF_000147115.1 Myotis lucifugus | reverse complement strand
GCATCAGTTCCTGCCCACTGTCTGGACCCCCGAGTGAAGGGACCACGGAATGCAGCACGGAGGTGACAGCCACGCTCCCCGTTCTCTCTGATTCGGGAGAGAGCCACGCGGAGGTGCCCAGTGTGCGCTTCCCATCCCGACACCTCTCCTCCCGAGTGTTTATTAAAGAATCAACAGCCTGACAGCTCAGGAGAGAGCGGGAGAGGAGCCTCCGCACCCCCTCGCATCTGCACTGGAACCAGCGCCGCCTCTCCGGGCCCCTGAACCTGCTCTAAAGCAAAGATGAAGGTGAATCCACGCGTGCATCCTCACATGGCCCTGGTGGGTGAGGTCGGGAGCTGAACAGTGTTCCACTGGAACCTCAGAGGGGGACCTTACTTTACAAAAGGACTCCACGCGCCATTAACGTAAGGATCTTGAGATGAGATCATCCTGGGTTGGGGTGGGCCCTAACTCCAATGTCAAGTGTCCTTATAAGAAACAGAAAAGGAGGGACACACAGAGGAAAAGGCCATGCGCACATGGCAGTAGAGGTTGGACTGATGCTGCTGCTACAAGCCAAGGAACGGCAAGGATTGCGGGAGCCACCGGAGGCTAGGAGCGAGCATGGAGGGGATTCTCGGGGTCTCCAGAAGGAACCAGCCCTGCTGGCACCTTCATTTCAGACCTCTGGCCTCCAGAATAAGTGATCGATGTTCTAGCTTCCAAGGCTGTGCTCATTTGTTACGGCAGCTCCGGGAAGCAAGATCTGCAGTAGCCAGGTGCCAGGCACAGTGTGGTCCGTCAATACATGTGTGCTAGACAAAGGAAAACAGGAAAGAAAGAACTGGAAGGAGGAGAGTGGAGAGGTGGAGAGGAGAGAGGGAGGGAGAAGATCTATCTCTTCCTACTAGACTATGTCGTATTCATCTTGGAATCTGCAGAACTTAGTACAGAAACAAAAACTAAGAGGTTGCTCATAAATGAATGAATGAATGAATGAAATAAAAAAGGAAAGATGGAAGGAGAGGTGGAGGGAGGGAGAGGAGGAGGAACTGTCTTTATGGAGAAAGGAATTATCTCTACATCCTTGAGGATAGGAACCATGTAATTCTCTTCCGTGTAGCAAAGCTCAGGGCTGATGTGAACAAACTGAATCAGAAGAGAGAGAGAGAGAGAGAGAGAGAGAGAGAGAGAGAGAGAGAGAGAGAGAGAGAGAGAGAGCCCACTTTTCCCAGGCAGAATCACTCCCATAGGAGGGGACTCAGATCTGAGTCCCAATAGGACCAGCAGCAGGAGGCTGTGTTCCATCAGAGGGAAACTCAAGCTCCCACCTCATGCAGGGAAGGGAAACATCCTTTAGGACCACCCAGTCCAAGCCCTTCACTCTACAGATGGGGACACTGAAACTCAAAGAGGGGGGTGACTTGTTGGAAGCAGACAGAGAGTTAATGGCTCTAGCCTAGAAGCAGAAGCACAAGGTTGTGCCATCTCCACACTTCCTCCTCATTCATCTCCTCCATCCTCCTCCATCTCCACTTCCTCCTCCATCTCTCCATCCTCATCCATCTCCTCCATCCTCCTTCTCCATCTCCTTCTCCTCTGGCTCCCTCCTCCTCTTTTTTCTTCTTTTTCCTCTTTCCCCCTCCTTCCTATTCCTCCTTCTTCTTCCTATTCATCCTTCTGCTCTTCCACTCCACCTCCTTCTTCCTCTTCCTCCTCCATCCTCTTTCTTCTTCCACTTTCTTCCTCCTAATCCTCCTTCTGTTCCTCTTCCTCATTTTCTGTCTTCTTCTTTATCCATTTCCATGCCCTGAGTATCCAGTGCTGGACTAAATTCTTTACACATATCACTGTATCCAATCCTCTCCACAATCCCAATAGTAGTGTCTGCTATGATACTTCTCATTTTACAGAGAGAAAAATCAGGCAGAGAGATCTTGCTCCGATCACATAGCAAGTGAAGAAACTGAGTTCCAAGCCTTCTGACTAAAAAATGCAGACTCTAACCATTATGCCGAATGAAAAAGCTGGGCTTCTGGAACCTGGATTGACTGAGCTAGACCGGAGAGGAGACAGACAGCAATGAAAAGGAAATCTTCAGACCAAATTGGCTTAGAAATCTATTGCACTAACTACATCATTGCCTGACAAAAAGAATCTGTGTGAAGCCAGTGAGAAGAGAAAGAGGGGGAAAAAATAACCCAGCTCTATGATAGATTCTGTCCACCTTCATGTCAAAGCCACTTTCTTAATAGAGGTTAATTTATTTCTCTTATCAAATTCTCCTGCTGGCAGACAAGCAGAACAATGTCACAGTAATTGATCTATCTGACCCTTGTTTCTGTCCCATCTGACACCAAGAGGCTCATTGTGCCTAGAAATCGAGAGAGAGGGGTTTTGTGATGCCTCTGAGCTCCTTGTCCCCAAGATGTCACAAAGGAAAGGCTGGGTTACAGGCATGCAGTTACTTTCCAGGGGCCTCATTGTGCAAGCCTCCTCATCCCTTCCAGAGATGGGGATCCCCTCTCCTGGAGACCCATTTTTTTCAAATAATAAAGAAAAATGGAATTTTGACCGGAAACCCAAGATTTAAGCTGATGATAATAGCTAGAATTTCCTGGACACTTACCATGTGCCAAGGAACTGCACTAAGTTCTTTTAATGTTGATTACTTTATTCTTCCCCACAATAACTCTCTGAGGTTGGTGCTTTTATTACCCACCACAGACATTTTAAAACATGGCCACAAATTCCTTGGACTCTTCCCATCAACAGGATGGGGTCTGCATCTCCTCCCCTTGAATCTGAGTAGGCTGTGACTGTTTCTATCAGCAGAATGCAACAGAACGGTCACTGCCAACCCTTGGCTAATGCAAGCCAAGACCATCACTGCATGGACTCATATTGCCAGGTTATAAAAGCCCATGTATCTTCCACCCTGTTTGCTGAAACAGCTGCCCTTCAAACCCTGAGAAGCCTAACTATGCTGAGGCAGCCATATTGGAAGGAAGCCCAAGCCACAAGGCAGGTCCACATGGAGGGGCTCCTGTGGAGCTTCTACAGAGCCCAGGCTTTGACTCATCCCAACCTGGGCACCAGACCCGTGAGTGAAGGAGCCTCTAGATCGGGGACTGGCGAACTTTTTCAGGTAACAAATCTACTGCGCTTTGTGAGCCATGTGGTCTCTGTTGGAACTACTCAATTCTGCCATTGTAGCATGAAAACAGCCATAAACAATAAGAGTGTGGCTTGTTCCAATCCAGCTTTATTCACACACACAGGTGGTAAACTGGATTTGGCCTGTAAGCCTTAGTTGCCAAACCCTGTTCTAGATTATTCCAGCTCCCCACTGTGAGTTTTCCCAGTTGAGTCCCTGGACATTATGAAGCAGAGACAAACAATCCCCCCTGTACTGCTTCTTAATAGCTGCCCCACAGACTCCAGGAGCATAATTAAAGGGCTGTTGTTGTATACCACTAAGTTTGTTTGAGCAGCAGTGCATAACTGGAATGTACCCATTTTACAGACAAGAAAACTGAGGCTCTGAGAGACTCCATTACTTGCCCAGAGTCTCACAGCTGGTAAATGGAGGAAGCCAAGGCTGGCTGCTAGGTTTGCCTGATTTTAGAGGCCAAGTTCTCAACTGCTGAGATGATGCCGCACGGAATCAGATGGTGAATGACTGAAATCTACTAGTAAAAACGGCCAGAACCGGTTTGGCTCAGTGGATAGAGCGTCGGCCTGTGGACTGAAGGGTCCCCGGTTCGATTCCGGTCAAGGGCATGTACATTGGTTGCGGGCACATTCCCAGTGGGAGGTGTGCAGGAGGCAGCTGATTGATGTTTCTCTCTCATCGATGTTTCTAACTCTCTACCTCTCTCCCTTCCTCTCTGTAAAAAATCAATAAAATATATTAAAAAAATAAAAGAAATCTACTAGTAAAAATAGTGGGTGATAGCAGGGAGTAAAAGGACATGGGCTGTAGTGGGGAGGCATGGAGAAGGTGGTCAGGGACGGAGAGAGGGACCATATTATACACTGCCTTACAGGGTGCAGTATTTGATTTGTTTTCTAAATGCACTAGAAAATTACCAGATGCTTTTTAAGCAGAGGTGACACAATTTAAATTATATTCATTAACAAGCACTCTGGTTGCTGTGTGGAGAACAGACTGGGAAGGGGGCCATGTCCTCTGCAGCCTCATGCAGAGAAGTGAGACTGTGCCTCACCAGTGAGAAGTCCCGGTGCTCTTCTGGGTCCTGAACACAGGCTGGTGACCTGCCACACACTCAGGCTGATCCCCACTTTCCCACCTTCAATACCATGCACGGAGGCGTCCGGGGCTTGAGAAACCACCTGTTGGCAAGTACAACTTGTGCCTCCTACTGCGGGGCTGGAAGCAGCCTGGGACAACTTTGGTGGAGTCCGACCAGCAGACCAAACAAAGGATGTGGAAATCATACTGAACATTTGCAGGTCACATTGGAAAGAAAGATGCCTAGACAGGCCCATGCCTGAGGATCAGCAGGAAGTCAAGCCAAGTGGCTGTGGCTCCGAGCTCAGGGCCCCCGCACACACCCGTCCACCCGTCTCTGGCAGGAGCTCAGAAATAGATCCCTGTCCCCCGGTGGTTTGACTCACAGATGTGTCAGAAAGCGCAGAACCATCTGCAACGCTAATCCCGCCAGATGGCGAAACATCTCACAGAGCAAAGAGTGCGGGGTCTGGACCACTATGGAACCCGTCTCAACTCTCCTGCTAATCCCTGCTGACCGTCCTCCACACACTCATTCATTCTCATTTCCGTGTGCCGGCTCCCTCAGTCAGACAGGTTCCTGGCGCTCACTCTCCACTGATGGCTGGATGCCCCCCAAGCTTGACTCAACACCAACCACACAGAATTAGCAGTGCCAGGTGCTGGGAGGCGAGGCAGTGCTCCCGGATGCCCACCGAATCCTGCTCCGGACCCCTCCTCCCTCCTGCAGCGGCAGCCCCAGCCGGCCCAACAGAACCCCAGCCTCACCTTGTTGATTTTGTTGGTTTTGGGGAGCGTCTGACTGATGTGCAGGTCCGAATACCGGGGTGGCTTTCGCAGAGGGTTGTTGATGTCACACGGGACCGACTCTGTCCGGACTAGCCTTGCTGGATCCGTAGGGATAAAAGCAGCGATTTGGGAGTTTAAGTATTACTTGGGCTTCCATTCCAGGACAGCAGAGGCCCACCCCCAGGCTGGAAGGGAGTCACTAAAAATGACAGTTGTCATGTCAGGGTAGTGGCATCAGGAGCTCTCCGTGGCCGTTGTTTTCATTGTCAATATGTGACTTGACCATGACAAATTATAATAGTAAAACGGAAGCTATCTGTTTGTTTTCAGTACCGTAATTGTTTCACATTGGTGCTCATTTCAGAACTGAGCTCCTTTGAAATACAAGAGGTTCCTGATTTCTCAGGGTCTGTGATCAGTGGACAAGCTCATTATGGCCACCCATCCCTGCCCCGTCGACCTTCATGTCAGGATCACCTTTCATTACTTGTCGGATTTCTCAGGCTTGAGCAGCCCGTCCCATGTCGAAACACATTTGTCCTAATCAAGGCCACTGGGGTCCCTGGAGGAAAGGCTTGGCTTTCCCAGCGTCCCTTTCTGCATCATTCTGAAGCTACACAGAGATCCGGGCACACGGCTGATGCTAAATAAATACTTACTGCGCCAAACCACATCACCCAAGCCCTTTTCCTGTTACCCCTCTGTTATTTGTACTACGTACAGGGACCACGGGGTGGGACAAAAATGAGAAATTCAAATTGGATGCTAGTAAGTGTTACTTATTAGCTTTTATTTTTATTGTGGGGGCGGAAGGGGGTGTTAGTGGAAAAGTTTAAAGCTTTGGACTGACCCAGGGATTTAATTTCTCTGCTTAGCCTGAGCAGACATTACCATAGAAACTGCCACTATTTCCAACTTCCTACTAACGATGGGGTGGGGGCAGCAAAAATCTGGTGGACTTCTGGAAAGCTCTGTTTGCTTCGCATGTACAAAGGGGGGCCCATGGCTGTGAAGGTGGGTGGGAGGGAGCCCTCCCTCAGACGCCAGCCCCTGAGAGCGGGTCTCCCTCCAGCAGGCTGGTCTGGTCTCCTCATGGGAGGCGGGCGCCAGAGGAACCAGCTACGGATGAGAATTGGGTGGGAGGCAATTTCCCCAACAAAGCTGAGCCACGACAGTTCAAGAAGAGAATTCAGATTTAAAACAGCCTCACTGATGGCTCTTAACTGGGGATGTGGGTGGGGAGGGGCCGGGAGGGGGGGGCAAGAGGGGCAGGAGGGGCAGGGGAACAGAGCACAAAAAGAGAGATCAAGACTTTCCCTTCACTTGCAATTTCCAAAGCAGAGATCATCGAAAACCAACGGCCCGCTGGCTTTGGGACATGTCTCAGCACTTTCTGCAGCCATTTGCCTCCTTCTTTCGCTTTCCCTTGGGTTTGTTCCAGCAGATTCCCCTGAGCAGGCACTGACCAGGCCAGGGGCTGGGAGGGGCATTGCGAGAGGACTAGGAGGAGCTCAGTCCCCCTTAGCAAGGCTCTACCCCCAGCTGGAGCCTTAGCTTCATCCATTCCTGGGGGGTGGCAGGGAGGAGGCCAGCAAGAATTTTTAAACTTTGAATAAGTTGCTAACGTTTTTAAATAAGCACAGGGCACATAAAACGAGTTGGGCTTTTCTTTGAAAGGTGGGCAATGCTGCAGCATCAGTTCACGGAGCGGCTGGGTGGCTATTCTCCCTAGACAGCGTCGGGGCTCTCTCTCCACCTTGCATGGCCCCATCTGGCCAGCTTCTCATTCTTACGGCACTTGCTTGGCCCTGGAAGGCATCTGAGTTTGTAACTCCTGCTCCAGAGCAGCACTTCTCAACCTCAAAGTGCACAGGACTCAGATCCTGCTGAAATGCGGATTCTGATTCCATGGGTCAGCAAGGAAGGCTCCAAGCTCCCTGCTGATTCCGCATTGCTGGTCCTTGTGTTAAATACTTACCTCCTCGGTGGATGATGAGGAGATGGCAGGGCGGGGCTTCTTTGGTGCATTTGTTGTGGCACTTTAACCTGAGAGAAAGAGAGAGAAGGACGGATGGATGGATGGATGGATAGATACATGGATAAACAGAGCAACGGATGCATGCATGGATGCATAGATGGATGGATAATGAATGGATGGATAGATGTTTGGGTGGATGCACAAATGCATGGACAGATGAACAGACAGATGAATTAATGCATGGGTGGATGGGTATAAAGAGCAAAAGCCCAGTGGACTTTTTGAACACCTTTTACAAACCAATATGGAGTCACTGTCGGCTGTGATAGTCATGTCAAGCACTATGTCAAGACTGAGGTATGGAGTATAACAGGAACACCCAAAACCACAAGTCTGGACATTTGGGTAAAGGCTCCATCAGGACTCAGATATGAGTGGGATCTCCACCTCTCGGGGGCTATAAGAACTAGAGCTTTGACCATTCAACATTCAAGCTTGGCTGTAGCACGGGTCACGCTCAGAGCACGGAGGGAATTCCACGCCACAGGCTGTTGGCCGCCACTGCAGTCACCTGGCTTGAGATGACTGTGCACGCTGCCAGTGACCAGGACTTTCCCCTGGATGCTCACTCTGCTCACGTCTACCATAAGCTCCCCCTCTCTGTGTGTAACCTGCATGGGACTCTATTGGCTTACTGGGGAGTTCTCCCCTAATAAACCTTTCGGGGATGCTCCCTTGCCACAACAGTGCGTGGATAGATGGTTAGATGGATTGATGGGTGGGTAGATGGATCGATGAGTGTGTGGATGGGTGGATGAATGGGTAGATGGGTCAATGGGTAGATAGATGGGTGGATGGACAGGTAGATGGATCAGTGGGTGGGTGAATGGGTGGGTGGATGGATGGAATGCCCAGTGGTTCAGAAATCTCTGAGTACTGTGGATACCAAATTGTAAGATGAGATGGGGCAGCTACTGAAAAGACATTATCCTTGGCAGCCAGGAAATTAACTCTGGACAGAGACTGCTGCCATACCACTCTCACGGGTCAGCCCTGGGTGGCCCAAAAGTGGGTAGACACTTCAACAGTGCCCACTTCATGCTATGAAAGACATTTCCCCCATCAGTCTATATTTATCTTCATCATCATCATCTTCCAATCCCAATAATCATCTACCATTTACTTGAAGACTCATTTGACAGCCATGGTACTACACATTTTATAGACACTATGCCACTGGATCTTTAGAACAACCTTATGAAGTAGGTATTACTATCATTCCCATCTTACAGATGGAAAAACAGAGGACCTGACTGGCCCTGGCAGAATACCTGGGTGAGTGGGGGCCTCTGATTTTACTTAAAGGCTCTAGCTGTCGGAGACAGCCACCCAAGGCAGTGATGGGAGGCCTCCTTCCCTGCTGGGAGGGTGGGACATGCAGGTTACACACAGAGGGGGGCGCTGATGTGGTAGAAGCGAGCAGAGTGAGCATCCAGGGGAAAGTCCTGGTCATTGGCAGCGTCCACAGTCGTCTCAAGCCAGGTGACTGCAGTGGCGGCCAACAGCCTGTGGAGTGGAAGTCCCTCCGCCTCAGAGGGCAGAGCTAGGCGTGGGAGCACAACCGCGGCTCATGCAGAACGCCCAAAAGAACCGGCTCCGACGCTCAGGCTCTTCGCTTCGCGTGGAGGTCCAGATGTCAGAACCAGTGCCCACACATCCAGGACCTGCTCATCAAGTCTGCAGGACTAGCTAAGTGCCGAAACCACACAGACCCTGGAGGGCGGTCGCAGGGACCGAGGCCAAACTGTTGCACAATGCAGACCCTATGTCCCGCTTACAAAGAATCGTTTTTTCCAGTGTATGCATGATTCCACCCAAGTCAGCTCCCCAAGGTT
Source organism: Myotis lucifugus (assembly GCF_000147115.1). Taxonomy (NCBI): domain Eukaryota; kingdom Metazoa; phylum Chordata; class Mammalia; order Chiroptera; family Vespertilionidae; genus Myotis; species Myotis lucifugus. The sequence goes on along the minus strand of NW_005871229.1, from coordinate 2,408,514 downwards.
TGCCCTCTGAGGTTCTGATTCAGTAACTGAATGTGAATTTCCAGCAAGTGTATTCCTGAGTTTAAGAACCACCATGTAAGAGGGTTACAATCTCCCTCCCAGGTGAGAGATGTCTGGGAACGTGACTCTTACAGAATAAACCATCCCCCACCCCCACCCCCAAAAGGGGGGAAATGAGGTCAGGATAGTATACAGAATAAATCTGGCTTCAAATCCCTACACCCCTACTTCCTGGCTGTGACAACTTGGGCAAGTGGCTGACCAGCTCTGAGCCTCAGTTTCCTTACCTGTGAAGTGGGGACAATCATAGCACCTGCCTCACAGGGCGGCAGTGAGGACTAATAATATGACACGAATAAGGTGCTTGGACAGATACTTGCAGCAGCAGGTGCTGTCCTTCTTACTATGGTGGTTATTGTCATTACTGCTAATTGGTACAGCCAGCCCCTAAGACCCTCCGCAGACAACCTTCTCTGGCTGGAAAGGTGGGCTGGCTGAAATGCAGGAAGCCTGAAACAGCACGATGGGGAGCTGGGTGATGAATCTCTCAGTCTCCTCTCTCTTCGGTAGGACAACTCAGGGGTGTGTCAAGGTGGGGCTGGACCAAGTTGCCCATAACTGCCCTTTGAGGCACCTGTGCTGGCTGCTTTGCCTTCCCTGTCTCTCCCCGACTCCCCTGCTGGTGTGGGCTGGGATCTTCTCTCCAATAAACCAACCATCTGCCCTGGAGTCCTTGCCTCAAAGTCTGTGGAAACATGCGAAGCCAACTAAGACACGATGATTATTACAATAGGCAGAAATCAGAACACCAGGGAGGTCAGTCCCAGAGCCCGCATACCAGAACCAAGCCCTCTGACCACACTCCCGTGTGTCTCTTTAGCCCATAGTCCTTGATGGTGAATTCCCTTCCCAGGTGCTCTGTCCCACAAGGAGGGAAAGGGGGAGCTGGGGAGCGCACAGCTGATGACCAGGGACAAACGTGTGCACCAGGCCTGGCCCAGAGGAGCACCGGGATTCAGGAGGGCGGCTCTGGGCCACTGCCAGGCATGGGAACGGTTGTATGTGGTTCCAGACCTAAGCCTGACCTGAGGTTCTACCCTTCCCAGACCAAGGGGACATCCGTCTGCTTCGCTGGGGTCCAGGGTCCTCATGCAAACTGTGACGAGGATCCCATGAGAAAATGCCCAGGTCAGTACCCACTCAGGCAGCCAATAGGCAGTGTTTCTGCTTTCAGGGCTGAAGCACACCGAGTGCCCACAGGATGCCCACATCCAGCTGGAAACTTGATTTAAAACTTTCATTGAAAATCATTCCCTTTTTTTTTTTTAACTTTCAAGGCTAATAGGATAAGCTTCAGTTGTCCAGAAAAGTTGCCTGCGCGGAACATCTCATTCCCCAAAGGAGCTGCAGGCTAAATGAGATGTCCTCTCCGTCTGAAAATTAAATACGTGAATTTATCTGGAGGGCAGCATCTGGGTCTTCCTCATCGTGCAGCTCCCTTTCCCACTGCCCCCCTCGGTGCCTGGTCTGGTGGCTGGTGCATAACACACTGGATCCGTATCAGAGAGATGGAGAGAGAGGAGGGAAGAACAAGGAAGGATCGACAGATGGAACGCTACCAATGTAGGAGCACTGACAGTCTCTATCAAAATTTGTTTTTGAAAATGGTATCTGTTTCTTATACATCCTTTCCCTTGAAGTTGGTGAAATGCAAAGAAGTCCCTCTCTGCATTCCCTTCCCCGCCCTCTCTCCTCCCCCACGGGGCAGTTTCCTTCCCTGCAGGGATGGTATGAGCTCTCCTTCCCCTCTGGGCATGAAGAGGGAGGCACTGGAAGGGAGGAAGGAGAGGTGAGCAAGGGATGGGGCAGGAGAGTGGGTCTTTATTCTGAGAGCAAGGGGAACCACGGAAGGATTTTAAGCAGGAAGGTGGAGGCTGGGTAAGCATTTTGGAAAGGCCCCTCTGGCAGTACATTTACCATCAAAGGGCACCAGGGTCCCCTCCCCGCCTTTCCTACCCCCTTTTCCTAGTCCCTGCGCTCAGTGCTCCTCACACTTCCTGCGGAATCTGGAAACCCCATCAGGACCCCCTTCGCCTGGGGCTTTGTTTCATTGAATCGCCTGACCCAGCAGTTGTCTCAGTCTGGTTCCCCTATGGTGTCTTCTTTGAGCCAAATGCTTCCAGAAACATCTCCGTATGTCCTCAGTGGAGGATATCAAAACACCCCTCCCCTCACTGCTGACAACGCAGTGGGTTGAACTCTCTGGCCTGCAACTCTTACAAAGAAACCCCCGATGACATAAATGAGAAAGGTGCTGGGGACTGTGACATATAAATCAGACCACAGGCCCCAGGGGCTGAATGAAAAATTCTCAGGAAACCCCAGCAATGTTCTCTCCCTAGGAGGGTATGTACCGAAACTGCAGGTTTATTAGCTGCTGGGGATGCCCTCCAACCCTCCTCACCCCCCAACTTCCCCGAGAGAGGAGCCCATGGCCACAGGGTCGTCACGGCTCCCAGGACCTGGAGGTGTTTCTCAAAACACGAAGACCCATTTGTCATCTTTCAATTCAAGAAAGGCGATGGGTGAGAGTGGCAGGAGGAATGAGAAAAAGACAAATAGCTCTGGTCCAGGGTCAGGTTGAGATCAGTCTCACATTCCGTTTTGATTATTTTGTTCAAGGAGGAGCAGAGTGGGGGAGCATTTGTTGCCGACCTTCTGTGTGGCCAGCCCTTAGCTCATGTGAGTGGTTAGGAGTCCAGGTTCTTGATTCAGAAGGATTGTATGTAAGTTTGAAGAGCAGATCCACCCACCATGAGAATTTGGGTCAGTTATTTAATCCTTAAGGTCTTTGTTTCCTCATCTGTAAAATGGGGATAATAACAGACCTTATCTTCCATGGTTGTTGCAAGGATTAAATGAAATATTGTATGTTTTTAGCAAAATGTCTGGCACTTAGTAAGTCTTCAATATATAATATTATCATCACCATCACCACCACTATCACCATCATCATCACGACCATCATCACACCACCACGACCACCATCTTCACTACCACCATCACCATCATCACCACCACCACCATCATTATCACCACCACCACTACCATCATCACTATCATCACCACCACCACTACCATCATCATCACATTCAACCCCCACCTCAGCCCCCAGTAAAGTTATAATAATCCCTCACACAACTGTAATTAGACCCACATTTTTGCTTATAATAGGTAAAAATGCATATAAGGGACCATTAATTCCCACTCTGATTATGGCAAAAACTGAAGTGTTTCTATTAATGGAAAAGTAAGTTCAGGCTTCAAGCTGGTGATCTCTGAAACACACGCTCATAATTATATCCTGCCAATGTCCTGCCTGTTGTACAAGTACCTGAAGCTTCCAGGAAATTCGCAGCAGCTGCAACATCAGTGCTCATCATCGCCCCAGCTTTTCAACAGCTGAGAAAATTAGTGCACCCAATGGCTCTAACCAACCATGGCCTACTTCACACTTTTATCTCTTCATCACAGACAAAACATTGTATTTGAAGCAAGAACACAGGCTAAGGGGATATACAGGGCATGAAGGGAACCAACGAACACATGAAATCCAAGTGAAAAGGTCCATTAACAGAGCAAAACTGGATAAAGGACTACATGGCTGATTTAAACAAAAATTAGTAAAAGTGACAGCTTGCAGGAAGAGAAACGAGAGCATGTCCAGCCAGGCTACTGCAGGCAGGAGGAGAGGGGGGTTGTGGAAAGGGCATTCAAACCCCACTGGGACAAATGGAAAATCCAGCGCTGGTTAACTTGGGTTCCAAATGCCACTCTTGACCTTGCTAGGGAGATGCTTATGAAGTGGGCAGTGACCTTAGTGGGAACATGAGATGTTTCCATTAGCATGGACCTGCCTCCAGCCAACCTGGGACATGGGACTTGCAGTGCTCAACCCAGACAAACCAGGATGTTTGATCGCTATATAACCGGTTGACTATTTTAGAAATAGCACTGTAGCCTGGCCAGTGTTGCTCAGTGGTTGAGTGTCGACCTATAAACCAGGAGGTCACAGTTTGATTCCTGGTCAGCACACATGCCCGGGTTGCGGGCTTGATCCCCAGTGGGGGCGTGCAGGCGTCAGCTGATCAATGATTCTCTCTCATCATTGATATTTCTCTCTCTCTTTCTCTCTCCCTTCCTCTCTGAAATCTATAAAGATATATATGTTTTTAAAAAGCACAAGATCTTTAAAAAAAGAAATAAAAAGAAAGAAATAGCACTATAATGCTAGCACTCTGAAATGGAACAATGCATACCACAGTCCCAGCGGTCGGGAATGAGTGATTTACTATATAACCAGTGCTTGCCCACCAAGGGCAATTTTGCTGCCTTCCTCCCCCACCCCAGGAACATTAGCAATGTCTGGAGACATTTTTGGTTGTCACAACTGAGGGTAGAGTTGGGGGGCTACTGGCATCTAGTGGGTGAAGGCCAGCAATACTTTGAAACATCCACAAGAGATCCCTAGACAAAGAATTACCTGGCCCCAAATGGCAACAGTGCCCAATTGAGAAACACGGATATAAACCCTTCCATTTGTCTCCTACGGTGGCTGGTTCAGAAAATCCCCAAAGAAAAACAGAGAACGAGAACTACGGAGAAGTAGGAAATAAGCTAGATTTTCCAGACCATTGACCTTGCTTCAACCCACAAAGGTGATAATGGTTCTTGTTGTTTATACTTTACGTTAATAGAAAATCCATTTCTGCAATGAAGAAAATGCTGAACAACTTATTTAAAGATTCTGATTTGAAGGAATCCCCAAGTCATTAATGTGCCTGGGTTTCTACCAGTACATGTCTTATCACCTTGAATGAATGTATGCATGAGCCTCGTTTTCCATCAGAGAGGTTCAGAAACTTTTCCAGAGTCGCCCAGCTGGGAGGCGGCAGAGCCAGAACCTGAACCCAGCTCTCTCTGGCTGCTGACTCTGGACTCTGATGCTGTCTTACCGAGTTAGGCTCCCTAGAGGCAGATCCTGAGAAGGGTATTCCTACGAGTGAGTTACGGAGGTTTTAGGAGACCCCCCTCCCTCCCACACTCCAGCACATGCAGAAAAAAAAGCACCTTGTTCCAACTCTTGCTTTCTAGAGTGCAGCCACCCAAATACCGCCCTGAGATGCAGATGGGGGAGAGGACCCAGGCCTCAGCTGCGCACAGAGGAAAGAGGCAGATAACATGATCGAGGGCTGGGGACGCCATCAGCACCTTCTTGCAAAGGCAAACTCCAGCCAGCTGAACCCACAGTTATCAGACAATACTCGGATTGTGCTGACATCCGACCACTTAGAATGGAACTCCACTCCGCGCTCATGAACCTATTTGATGAAAACGCCTCGATTTAGATAACTGCAAATTGCTTTCTGAGCATAATTTCCTATTACTTCATTAATCTCTCTATTCAGAACGCCAACAAGACAGCTGATGATAATTCCGGAGGAAGTGGGCGTGACACAGGAGCAGGAGGGAAGGGGGTGAGACACTCTGGAGTCTCCTGGCTTCCTGGGTGGAGGGGTACCCCAAAACTAATGTATTCACTTTTGTTTATTAAGGTCTTATCATGGGCCAAGTACTAGGCTGAGCATTTTACCTTATTATCTCAGATTTCAAAAATAATAAAGATCTCATGAGTAAATGAACAAATGGTTCTGCCCATTTTTTCTAACCCCACTGCCCCCCCCCCCCACCGCCAGTCTCGGTGCCACCTCTCTGAAATTCCCCATCACTGTCTTTATCGTGCACGTCTGTTTCACTGAAATTCATTTCTCAACAGCTGTGTCTCCCCTAAACTCCTGGACAGTGGGGTCTGTGTGCTACCTGTCTCTGTCCCTCATCCAACCCTTCTACCTTGCCCATAAGTGCGTCCAAAATGTCGCTACCTTTGAAAACAAATACCAATGACCGTCCATCCTCGCTGTTCTTAATGCAAAAGCGGAGGGTTCTATTCACAGAAGAATACATGTAAATTTAACTGGCGAGGCCTGTGGTGCGGGCTCACCGCTCCAACCTGGAGCACGCTCACCCTGCTGCAGTTACGCAGGGACACGTCAGAATTCCCGAGCGTGCCGGGCCCCGCAGCAGCCACATGTCTGCTTCCCACTGTGGCAGGATTTCTAAGGGCTCAGCAAACTGGTGCCCATGGCACACTGGAGCATGGCGTGGCTTGAATTCTGCCATGTTCACACCAGGAGTCACTTTTGCAGAAGGTGAGTGAGGAGAAAGTTCTGTAATAGAACCTTGTAACCTGGGGGCAAGGACATGTCACTGACTCCTTCCACCAGTCCTGTGGCGGGTGCTCCTAGTGCACCCACTTTACAGCTAAGGAAACTAAGCTCCCAGACGGCAAGCGTCTTGCTCAGGCTCACACAGGGAGTTGGGCGATGGAGCTGGGACTCAGACTCGGTCCTAGTCAATAAAGTCTGTGCTTCTAGCAGCCAGCCCTCCCCCAGGTCCTCATACTTCCCCCAGTCCCCCCCACCCCAACCCTTGGCAGGCTCCAAGCCTTTGCTCATTACTTCCAGAACAGAGGACAGAAGCACAGGACGCCTCTGAGTTCTGCATCCAGTGCCGAAAATTAAACGGCTCAGGAAGCCTCAGCCTGGCCGACTCCTGGCTGTGTCCCTGTCACCTAATTACCTGCCTTCAAAGCCTCCACACCGCAGCTGTGAGGCTGTGAAAGCTGCCTTGTCCCCCACAGAACACGGTGTGACTGCGCACGGCCCGGGAGCAGCTGGTGTTCGGGGGAAATCAGACAGCTTTCCGGTTGGACCCCAGGCCTGGCCTTGTGCCTCTTGGGAAAGACCAGGGGCCGCCATCTTCGGGGCTCACCTGAGAGCCTGGGTCTGTGGAGGACCAAGGTGGGCAGGGGGTCTCCCAACACAAATGCTTGGTAATTACTGTCCTGTCTGTCTTCCCTGTGTCCATGGAGCTGCAGGCTCCTTAGGGGCTGGAACTACCTAATCCTTCCCACAGGGGAAGGGAGCCTTCCCTTCGTCACTCAGGTGAGACCTGCAGGCTGGCGGGAAGAGGGAGCCCTCACCCCTGTGCCAGCCCACCTCCATCACCGGGCAGGGCTGGGGGTGGGGGCCTGCAGGAGCCCAAATGAGAGTGTGGGACAGACAAGGCTACAGAGGAAGAAGGTTTCCTGCCATCTTTTTTTATTTTCTTTTAATTTATATATATATATATATATAAATTAAAAGAAAATAAAAGAAAATAAAGAAAATAAAAGAAAATAAAGAAAATAAAATATATATATTAAAATATTATAATTTGTGCACTCGGGGGGGAGAGGGGGTCCCTCAGCCCATCCTGTGCCCTCTCGCAGTCTGGGACCACTCAGGAGATAATGACCTCCTGGCCTAGGCCTGCTCCCGGGTGGCAGAGGGCAGGCCCAATCCCTAGGTGCAGCCCCTGGTCGGGCTCAGAGCAGGGCTGATTGGGGAGTTGGGGCGCTGCCTCTTGTCATGCACAGAGCAGGGTGGATCGGGAGGTTGCGATGCCACCCCCAGTCACGCTCAGGGTAGGGCGGATTGGGGGGTTGGGGCACCGCCCCCTGTCACACTCAAGGCAGGGTCGATAGGGAAGTTGCGGCGCCACCCCTGTCATGCACAGAGCAGGGCCCATCAGGGGGTTGGGGCTCCGTACCCTGTCACGCACAGAGCAGGGCCGATCAGGGGGTTGGGGACCTCCCCCCTGTCACACACAGAGCAGGGCCCATCAGGGGGTTGGGGAGCTCCCCCCTGTCATGCACAGAGTAGGGCTGATCAGGGGGTTGGGGCGTTGCCCCCTGTCATGCACAGAGCAGGGCCCATCAGGGGGGTTGGGGCTCCGTACCCTGTCACACACAGAGTAGGGCCCATCAGGGTGTTGAGGAGCTCCCCCCTGTCACTCACAGAGTAGGGCCGATAGGGGAGTTGGGGCACCGCCCCCTGAGCAGGGTGGATCAGGGGGTTGGGGTGCTGCCACTGTCACACTCAGGGCATGGCCGATGGGGAGGTTATGGCTCTACCCCGTCACACACAGAGCAGGGCCCGTGGGGGGCGGGGGTTGGGGCACCGCCCTCTATTACCCACAGAGCAGGGCAGATCAGGGGGTTGCGGCTCCACCCTGTTACACACAGAGCAGGGCTGATCAGGGGATTGGGGCGCCTTCCCCTGTCACGAACAGAGCAGGGCGGATAGGGAGGTTGTGGCCCCGCCCCCTGTCACACACAGAGCCGCAGGGTGATCAGGGGCCTTGGTCGCTGCCCCCTGTCACGCTGATCCCGGTGCCGGGAGGCCTCGCTGCTCCACTGATCCCGGTGCATATTACCCTTTTACTATATAGGATAGAGGCCTGGTGCACGGGTGGGGGCCGGCTGGTTTGCCCTGAAGGGTGTCCTGGATCAGGGTGGGGGTCCCCACTGGGGTGCCTGGCCAGTCTGGCTGAGGGGCTGAGGGCCGTTTTCAGGCTGGCGGGTGACTGAAGCTCCCAACTGCTCCTTTTTTCTTTTTTCTTTTTTATTCTGGGCCAGCTTTAGCTCTGAGGCCTCGGCTGCTGAAAGCAGGTTTCTGGCCTTTGTTTACCTTCTGTATTTGATACAATGTTGCGGTCCGGCTGGCTGAAGCCCGGCTGACTAACGCAGGTTTCTGGGGTTTTGTTTAGCTTCTATATTTGCAACATAGTTGCTTAGAGTTGCAGCTGAGAGGCCGGAAAGTCAGGAGGGGAACGTTGGAGTCCGCAGTCACTGGAGCAAGCAAGCCTCTCTGTTCGCTTCAGTGCACGGCTGCCAGCCGCCATCTTGGCTGGCAGTTAATTTGCATATCACCCTGATTAGCCAATGGGAAGGGTAGCGGATGTACGGCTAATTACCATGTTTCTCTTTTATTAGATAGGACACACACACACACACACACAGTCTTTATGATTTCAGAGAGGAAGGGAGAGGGAGAGAGATAGAAACATCAATGATGAGAGAGAATCATTGATCAGCTGTCTCCTGCACGCCCCACCCTGGGAATCGAGCCAGCAACCCGGGCATGTGCCCTGACCGGGAATTGAACAGTGACCACCTACCTGGTTTATAGGTCCACACTCAACCACTGAGTTATGCCAGTCAGGCAGTTTCCTGCCATCTTTTAATCTAAGTGGCTCCCAGCAGCAGTCAGATGTACATTCATCTGTAACTCTTTGCTATAGCTGAACGTTATTGACTATTTTACAGTCACTGGACCAGAGTGGGTTCTTGATACACGTTTACAGGAGAGAGGGAGGCCAGGCAGAGAGGCAGGTGTGACCTGTGACAGAGGACAGAAGTCTGAGCCTGCCCCCGCACCAGGCTGTGTCTTCAGTGCTGATTTCTTGAATGCTCATTGCCACATTAGGCAGGTATGATGACTACTCCTGTCATGTAGATGAGAACACTAGGAACAGGAATGTGAGGTGACTTGCCCAAGATTATGCCGATAGAAAGCAAGAGAGCCGGAATGTGAGCCCATCTTAGTCTGACTCAAGAGCCCACATTGGCCACCATAGTTTTTCTACAGCCTCCCCACCTTGGGCCAGCCATGGCCTGGAACATATGTGTGGACGTGGGGTGGGGGGAGAACTGGGGACCAACGTGATGCCACAAAAAAGTTAGGGGCCAGGGTTTAAGTCCTGACTGCCACTTCCTGGCTGTGTGACTTCAGGCAGGAGATTTATCCTTGCCAAGACTCAGTTTTCACATCTGCAAAATGGGCAGAATCATCACCCCCCGTCCCGGCTCAGAGGAGAAACAATAAAGAAGAAAAAGATTTCACAAAGTCTAACTCGGGGATTGGCAAACTACAGCCAAGAGGGCCCAAGCCAGCTGGCAGAATATTTATGCAAATAAGGTTCTATGGAAATATATAAATGTGTCATGCTCATTTGGGTATTGTCTCTGGCTGCTTTTGAGCTACATGGCAGAGCCAAATAGTTGAAACAGAGACACTATGGCCTAGACGCAAAGCCTAGAATATTTACTATCTGATCAGTTCTGGAAAAAGTTTGCCAACCCTTATCTTTGATGCTATGAAGATGCAAGGTGCTCCGTGCCTCAGCAGACAGCACTATGCGTTCATTTCTAGCACTGCCCATCAGCTTGGGCTCTCTTTCATAACTGCTCCCCTTGAGCTCTTCCCCAAATATACAGGATCATTTAACATCAATTTCCGAAAAATGGAACAAGCAACTCAAATGAAAGTCAAGAAACCAAACTCCCATCAGCCATTTCAGGGCCCAATGAAGCACTAGCTGACACCAGGCACCGTGAGAAGACGCTTCCAGGTACAGCCACTTACTTGCAATTTTTACACTTGAGGCCAAAAAGCATTCCTTTCCCACAAACTGTGCACGTCTGAGACATCCAGTACTTAGTGGAAAACCTGTGGAAAAGAGACAGAACATGGTCAAGGTTAGGGTGATGGCGAATGACCTGTCTCTATCAGGATGAACCCCTTAAAGGTAAGACCTCCAGGCTGGCACTTGATTCTAGTCCTGCTTCTTCCAAAATGTGACTTAATCAACTTGCTTAAACCCCTGGAGCCTCAGTTCCT
>NW_005871229.1:2391840-2395995 GCF_000147115.1 Myotis lucifugus | reverse complement strand
AGCTTCACCATGCCGGGAGGCAAGGAATCCAGCCTACCTGTGCTTGATGGAGTTGCTAAGGTCTCTGCGAGAGATCTGCGAGGGACCAGCGCGGTACTGACAGTGTGTCTGCGGGGAAGAGAAGAAGAGGAGGACAGCCGGTTACACAGAGGGCCGGAGGCTGGCGTGGGCCCATTACACAGAGGATTAGAGGCTGGTGTGGGCTCCAGCCAAACGCAGTACGAGGGAGGCTCACCGCCCTCAGGAAGGACAATGACCACATCACTTGTCAAATCAAAGCCAAGCAAAACGCTGGTTTAGCTTGTTTATCTTAACCCATGCAAGGTCCCCGGGCAGGACAGCCAGAGAGTGCCTTGAAGGAAGCCAGTGTGCAAACAATAAGATTAAGCATCACTTCCGTTTACAGAGTGCTTAGTGTGTGCTGGGTGTGTGCCCACACGTGCCTCAGTTCAGTACGGCGTGAGACAATCCCAAAGACGGGGGTTGTTAGCATCCCCACCTGGACGGTGAGGCAGCTGCGGCCTGGAGAGAGGAAGTCAGCTGCTCAAGGTCATACACCTCGGAAGCAGCACAGTCACTGTGAATCCAGGCTTGAGGGCTCTAGGCATGTGCCCTTGCAGGCAAAGTTCTAAAGCGGTAGATTCCAAATGCCAGTCACGCAAGTACCACCTTCCTAATTTTGGTCACGACCCTGTATAACCCATAGAATTATTTGTTTCCTATTTTAAGTTGACTCTTTTTGTTTGTTTAAATACATTTATTTTAAAATCAAAGTCTATATGGAAAACTAGTATCACTTTCTATATATTGTAGGTAACTATTTAAAATATGTCCAACCATGAACCATCTAAACTCATTCTAGAATAAGGGATGGACTGGTTGATGAACAGGTGGATGGATGGCTAGATGGATAGGTCGATGGACTGGTTGGTGGGTGTGTGGATGGATGGATGGATGGATGGATGGATGGATGGATGGATGGATGGATGGGTGGATGGATGGATGGATGGATGTTTGGACAGGTGGGTGGATGAATGGTCAGATAGGTAGGTGGATAGACAGATGACTGGATAGATGGACAAATGGGTAGATGGGTGAATGAATTGCTAGGTGGGTGGATGGATGGATGGGAATGAGGGGGAAACAATACATCACACAGACTTCAGACTGGATTCCTGTCCCCATCTGGTCTTTTCTTTTTTATCTTAGACTAAATCCCAGTGACCTCCACTGACAGTTCTGGGACTTTTTCTGTAGACTGAGCCCCAGTCCCCACCTTCCCTCCACTTCCCGGCTCCTCACAGACCTTGCAGGCGCCGAGAGGTGTGAAACAACAGCAGAAATGAACTAGTGCTGCCTGTGAAAGCTCCACCAGCCAGGGCGAGGAGAAGCCAGAGGCTGACCCGCACGCCAGCTCTCATTTCTCAGGCCGGATGGATGGGGCCAGCTCCCTGTTTTCCGAGCTGCAAATGCACGCCTCATTTTTCACAGCAATTGTAATGGAGTTGTGTGCTCACGGGGGAGCCGGGCTTGTCTGAACCGATCAGGGAGCATTTAACCCCCAGCCCATTCAAACCCTCTCTTCGGTCTCATGACACCGGCGGCAGCCATCTGAAAGCTGTTTCCAGAAACCCCAGTTCTGCCCTGGGACCCTTTCTCAGAGAGCTAATGATTCTCCAAGCCCCAAAGGGCAGAGAAAACACAAGAGGGACGCAGCTGATAGATCACTCACTCCGAATCACTGCCAGTGGAATCCCTCTAGTTTAACTAAAAACTAAATGTCACCCCTTTTGTAAGCCCATTTTACTACTTGTTTAGTTTCTGAGAAACAAACAAGCAAACAAAAAAGAAAAACATTTGAGAGAGAGAGAGAGAGAGAGAGAGAGAGGGGACACACGCACGCGGGCTTTCTTCCCATTGCCATCTCCTTTGGGGACTGAAGTGAGATTTGAGAGGAAGGATTCTACCTGCTAATTCCTTAAAATGTTTTCTCCGGGGCCAGGGATGGGCGAAGGGGTGAAGCTGTGCTGGAGAGGAGGGTCAGCTCAGATACACCGCCTCCTTGTGGGGAATCCACAGAACGGGAGTGCCACAGGGGAGCTCCATCTCCTGGAGCATCAGCAGGGCTGTGGGAAAGGTGTGTTGAGGGGATTCTGAGGCTCGCTAGGGAAGACCTGGGAGATTGACAAGCAATGCCTGCAGGGCGAAGCATAAGGTCGTACCCACAAGTCTGCATATATTTGCCTCTCCAGCAAGCAGAGAGACCACATCTTTGTCTCTGCCTCACTGCCTCAGAGCATAGGGGGTGAGTCAAAATAAGTGCTTAAAACATGTTTGCTGAATCTAAGATTATATATAACCCTGAGTGATTGATCACTCAATATGTGTTACCCGTTGAAGTTTCTACCTGGAAGCTGTGCCTTTTTGCACTCGGGGTTCTCATTATTCCCGCTGTACAAAGGAAGACACAGGAGCTCAGAGAGGTGCAGGGACTTGCTGAAGGTCACACAGCCAGGCACTAGCAGATCCTCAAGCCGTAACTGCAATTGTTCACAAGTCCTCCGAAAGCCCTACACCAGTGTTCTCAGCCAGGGGCACTGATGGCCCCCAGGAACACTGGGCAATGAATGGAGGCATGTTTGGTTGTCAGGCTAGGGTGGGGAGGATGCTACTGGTATCTAACAGGTAGAGGCCAGGGATGCTGCTCAACATCCTACAGTGCATAGGACAGCCCCCCACAGCACAGAACTAACCACCCCCAAAGTCAATGGCGCCAAGGATGAGAATCCCAGATCCAGATGTTTTTACTTCTCCAGGCATCTCTCTACCCCCCCAGCCCCCAAATGACCCGGATGGTGTTCCTGAGGCTCAAGTCAGCAGACAGCAAGTCCTCTTGTATTATAAGCACATCTCACTGTTCCACTCAGAGCCTAATTATCCTGTTATTCTCAATTACAGCGCCGTCTCGAAAAAGCAGAAGTAATTAAGTTTAGTCGTTTGGTTTCATTCCCCCAATATCTGGTTGAAGGGTGAACTCTGTCCATTACATTACGAGCTGCAGCAGCGTTCTTCTCAGGCTATAATAACCTGCTCACAGCATCACACGGGGTGTGAAGAGCTGAACTCTGAGATCCTCCCTTTACTTTCTGCGTTTCGATTTCATTACACTTGCCAATGCAAGCCTTAGAGCAAAGGGAAACCGGTTAAAGGGAAAGGGGGGGTGGAAATCTATGAAAATCGAGGCCTTATCATAACAGAGAAGGCAAACAGCATTTACAGCAATTAAACTGATACAGAAACTTCTGCTTAACAATCAAAGCGCCTATTAAGATGTCTCCATAGCTGAACAAAAGATTCTTTTTCTAGTCTAATTTTCTGATAACAAGTCGTACAGACACGGAGGCAGAACTGCTGCCTTCTGTCCCAGGGGGAGAACACCAGACATGTCTTCTTAGACATTTTCATTCCCGCTGCCTGGAGAGGGAACGTGCTGGAGGGGAGGTGGGGTCTTCTCCCTCCTGCAGGCCCCTGGCGATGCCCTCGCACAAGTGCCTCCGCACAGAAGGGGGTAAACCAGGAGGCCTGGTCTTTGAAATCACCCTGGTAGCCAGATAAACAAACAGAAGCCTCGACAGAAGAAACCGACATTAATAAAGCATCCATGTAATGTAGAGCTTTGATATGAAAAACTCAGAGTCAGACGCGGGAAAAGCATCGAAAAACATTTAACACAGGGACACAAGGTAAAAACGGTGACAATAAAGAGAAGGACGAGGAGGAAAAAGACCAGGAGGAAAAGAAATAAGAATAACAATCAGCCCAGCAGTGTGGCTCAGCGGTTGAGTGACCCTGAACCAAGAGGTCAACGGTTTGATTCCCCATTCCCCGTCAGGGTATTTGATTGCCAGCTGATTGATGATGTTTCTCTCTCACCGATGTTTCTATCTCTCTATCCCTCTCCCTTCCTCTCTCTTTAAAAATCAGTAAAAACATGTTTATTAAAAAAATAGCAATCAGAAAGAAAAAAAATAAAAGATATGCTTTTTGTGGAGTGTTACCATGTACAGGCACTATTGCCAAATAAGGCCTACATATATACTATCTCATTTAACCCGTACCTGACAGTGCATGCATTCTGGTGACCTATCAGCTGTT
>NW_005871229.1:2340394-2389855 GCF_000147115.1 Myotis lucifugus | reverse complement strand
TTCATTTAGTGCAACAACCCTATGAGGTTGTATCCCTAGTTTACAGATAAGGAAACTGATGATAACGTAAAGCCCATCCCTAGGACTTAGTGGACCTTAAAAGTTGAACCCAGTTTCCTATAGAGCTAAAGCCTTTGCTACTCTCTCCCCACCACATACACTATTAGCTTCCCACAATATGTCTACTTCTGAGACATGTGCACCATTTATTGTTTAAAAACATGCAGCCCCTATGGAGGGATTGAGCGAGAGAGAGAGAAAGAGAGAGAGGGAGAGAGAGAGAACTCATGGACAACAGTGTGGTGGAGTGGGGGTGGAAGAGGGTAAAGAGGAAAAATGGTGATAGAAAAAAGAAAGAAAAAACCACACAAACACGCAGTTCTAGAGTTGGAAAGGAGCACAAGAAACTGTCGATTGACGTCTCTGAGCTTCTAAGCAGTTTTGGATAACAGAGGAGCTACCCTATCCTTAAATGTTTCCCTGGAGATAAAGACCTTGGAGCACATAATACTATCTATAATAATAAAAGCGTAGTATGCTAATTAGACCAGACAGCCGAATGACCTTCTGGACGTCGTTCCCGATGTCCTTCCAGACAAAGCTGCAGCGGCGGGGGTGAGGCAGAGGTGGTTAGGGGTGATCAGGCAGGCAGGCAAGCAGTTAGGGGTGATGAGGTAGGCAGGCGAGTGGTTAAGGGTGATCAGGCAGGCAGGCAGGTGAGTGGTTAGGAGCCAGTGGTCCTGGATTGCGAGAGGGTGCAGGCCAGGCTGAGGGACCCCCCCACCCCCATGCACAAATTTTGTGCACCAGGCCTCTAGTTAATAATAACAGCTAACATTTAGTGAGCACCTACTGCATGGCAGGACTCAGATTAAGTGCTTCAGATGTATTATTTAATTGGATCTCTGAAACTTCATTTCAGGCGGTAGAGCTGGGGTTTGAGCTCAGACATCAAGCCGCAGAGCTCATCCTCAGAAACACCACAAATGAAGTGGAAGTTCCATGCCGCCCCCAAGCTTCCAGCTCAGCCTGAGTGAGACTAACAATGCCGCTGCTTTCAAATCACAGGAGATTCTCTAAGATTCTCTTGGGCCCAAAAATACCTGAAAAAATAGAAACTTAGACTATTCAAAGTTTCTTTGGGGGCCACAGGCCCGTCGCCAGCTAAAGCCCCACTGACTTAGCCAAGGTGCCAACCAGTCCTTGATGAAAGCTGCTCATGATATTATGCACATAGCAGGGAAGAGCTCTATTTGCTTTAATATCAATTCAAATAGATCAGATCTAAAAGCATTTCAATGACGTTTGCCTCTAAAGGTTATAGCTCCATGATTCTGCAAGGCCAAACTGGGTTTCTTGATAACCTGAGGCAATGATAACCAACTTCCCAAGCTCCTATTTCTTCATCCGGAGGCTGTGGTGTCTATGCCGTTGTCCGGGGAACCACTGGCACCAGCGAGTGTGTAGAAGAGGTGGGCCCAGGTGCCACGACAGGGGAGATGCTAGGGATTAACAGGATTGTGCTGCTCACTCTCTTTTTTCTCCCATTGATTTTTAGAGAAAGTAGAAGGGAGGGGTGGAGGGGGAGAGGGAGAGAGAGAAACATTGATGTGGGAGAGACACACAGATTGATTGCCTCCCACATGTGCCAGAGACGGAACCTGCAACCCAGGTATGTGAGCCATTACCAGGAATCAAACTCACTGACGCCCTAGACCAGTGATGGCGAACCTTTTGAGCTCAGCGTGTCAGCATTTTGAAAAACCCTAACTTAACTCTGGTGCCGTGTCACATATAGAAAATTTTTGATATGTGCAACCATAGTAAAACAAAGATTTATATTTTTGATATTTATTTTATATATTTAAATGCCATTTAACAAAGAAAAATCAACCAAAAAAATGAGTTCGCGTGTCACCTCTGACACGCGTGTCATAGGTTCACCATCACTGCCCTAGACACTGAACAACACAGCCCAGGGCCTGTGCTGCTTCCTCTTGATGGAAGGGACTAGTCCCAGGAGAGACCAATTCAGGATCCCCTGGCACTGCGGCAAAACAGAGCTACCGCCTAGAAGCAGGACCCCGGCAGGAACGGAGATATTGTGGTCAACCCAATCTGCACGGGTCGGGGGTTAAACTAGAGGCAAGACCTTGAGTGTGGACCTCCTTTGGAGTCAGAGCCAAATCCTTCTTTCTGAACAAGAAGGGCCTCCAGGTCACCCAGTTGCCCACTGGAGTGTGGGAGCGCGCGTGGGACTGGCAGCAGACCTACGTCCCAACATCGGCTCTGCCACTTACTAGCTAGGACACCTTGGGCACGTTCACCTCTGAGACTCTGTTTTGTCGCCTATAGAAAGAGGGTCATAATCTCTCCCTCGTAGGAAAGTCAGGAGGATGAAGGGATAGAAAGAGGGGAGCAGGGCTCCGCTGAGTGCCTGACATACTGTTATTACTGCTTTTGTCACTGTCATCATCACTCTGCCTCTAGAATTGACACACTGTTATTACTGCTTTTGTCACTGTCATCATCACTCTGCCTCTAGAATGAACACACCAGTTAGAACATGACAAAGCTCTCCAGGACTCTGATTTAGAGCGGTGGTTGGCAAACTGTGACCCTCAGGCCACATCCAGCCGTCACCTGCTTTTGTAAATAAGATGTGATTGGCACACAGCCACACCCACTTGTTTACATATTGTCTGTGACTGCTTCTGCGACGGAGACAAGAGGGCCCCCACCGCCAAAATCAATTATTACCTGGCCCTTCAGAGAAAAAGTGTGTCAACCGCTGATTTAGAGCTGAGGAACTCATTTCCTTGGCTGATTAGCAGAGATTTTTTTTCTTTTTCTTTTCCCCCTCAGCTTTATTGAGGTATAATTGGCAAATAAAGTGGTAAGATATTTAAAGTATACCATGTGATGATTTGATATACATCTACATTATGAAAAAAATTTTTTCTTTGCAGCCAGAAGACCTGGGTGAAGACTCACTTCTGCGACTCACACAGTGGGAGCCCTTGGCCGAATGGCCCGTCGTCTCCAAGCCCAAATGTGCAGGACCCCTTGGCATCACCCCCCGGCTCACCTAGTCCCAGCACCCTGTGGGGTGGGGGGTGCTGCTTCAATGCCATGTTACAGAAGAGAGGGGCTGGGTGTGGGAGGACCGCAAGCTGACCATCCAGTCTCGCCCCCACCCCGGGTTCTTCTAGCGCTCACTGTCTCCTGCAAGGCCTCCGATGACATGCCACTGCTGAATCCATGTCAGCCGTGAAGACAAGGGAAAGGAAAATTAACTCTCTCCTCTCACTGCTTCTGTCTGGGCCAATTAATACGATTATCCACTTGTCACTTGATCAAGGCAGAGAGAAGACCCTGAGGATGTGTATGTTGCAACGGGAGGGGTGGTGGAGATGGTCATGGCCGAGGGGATAGACAGAGAAAGGGCCCCCCTTGGGAGTGTCTCCAGGTGGAAGCCTGCCTGGGTGAGACAGGTGAGCAGTGAGGGCATGGGTAAATGGTAGCCCAGCAGACAGAGGGCTGATGTGCAGGGAAGAAGGCAAGAAAGTGCAGACGCTGTGAGAGGAAGACATCACAGAGTCACAATTCAAGTCTCTTCGATCACCCCTTCCTCCTGGCCCCAGGCCTGGCTAAAAAAATTTTTTAATGGTGAAACCAGTGCCCTGGATGGTGTTGTCCAATGGTTAGAGTGTCATCCATGCACTGAAGGGTCTCAGGTTCAATTCCTGGTCAAGAGCACATACCTGGGTTGCAGGTTTGATCCCCAGCACTGGTCAGGATGCATGCCAGAGGCAACCAAACAATGTGTCTCTCTCACACTGACGTTTTTCTCTCCCTCACCCTCCCTCTCTCCCACTCCCTCTAAAAATCAATGAAAAAAATATCCTCAGGTGAAGATTAACAAAAAAATAATAAGCAAATAAATTAATTTTTAAAATGGTGAAACCAACTTGGAAGCACCTTCAAGATCTAGTGGGGAAACTAGAATATATTTAACATCCCCTCCCCAAATCATTCTCCCCTTTTTAAAAGACCATCACCATTTCCTTACTGCCGAGCTGGGGTCCCCGTTCCCCATAAATCAAACGTGTGGACAGTGACGGCACCACCCGCCGCGGGAGTCCCCACTGAGGTTTATTTGAGCCCCTCCGATGGCCTCCATTACTCCCCACTGCTGGCAGAGAGCGAGAGACAGCAGAGGCACTTCGTTACTTTTCATCATGTGCTCACTGCCGAACGTACTGAAGCGGATCGGGGATTTTTAACCTCGTAACCAAATAATGGGAGACCCAGGTGCCACACGAGTAATTATCTTCCTTGTGGGGAAGGTAGAAGGAGAATCCAACATGTTAACTGTAGGCCAGGTATGCATGCCCGATGGCGGGGCTGGGGGTGGGGGGCATAACAAGAAAAGTAAGGCAATGAGCTCTAATTCCATGAGACACACCCACAGATTGGAGGGGGAGTGGCACTGTCAATCACCCCTGATTCTAAACCATGAGACATATCAGGAAATCTCTTTCCTCCTCTCCCCGTAGCCCTACCCCCCCCCCCCCGCCCTCCGCCGCCCCTGGAATTCCCCTCAATATAATTTTACTGCTAGGGTCTGAAAAGAGGAGGGGGTCATCTTAAAATGTCAGAATCCGTTTATGAAACAAGGTAATAAAATTAAAATGCAAAAAAGGAAATAAAATCTTAACATCTAGAAAAACATAGAAGAATCTCATTGTGGCAACGGATCCACCTTGGTTTGGTTCAGATGTGCTTGGGAGATAAATGATCAATGAGGAAATATGTGTGGTGCTACTAATATGACACTGAGGGCGGGCATGCTGTATTATTCAATATCACTGTCTCAAGGACTCCGCTATAGCAGCCTATCTACTCAAGTCACTAAGAAAGGTCACATGGGAGGAAGAATATGCCGATCCCAGGCCAAAGTGGAAGAAAGGCCCCGTGTATCTGAGAAAGCGACAGGACAGCACTAAGAGCCAGTCCTGGGCTTAAAATCGCTCATGGCCATTGCTGTCCCTGGCCCTGCCCAGTCCTCCCGGAGTCCCACTTTCAAAGAAGCTGTTCTCTCTATCTAAAAACTCTTCTGCACCCCCCCTCCCTACTTCTCTTAGCCCAACTCATGCCAACCTCTTTTCCAAGATCCAGCTTAGGCATGGCTCCTCCAGGAAGCCCTCCGTGAATGCACAAGGGCAGACACCCTGACATGTCCCTCCTGTAGCATCCTGCGCTTACTTCTCCAGGCTACATCCTCATTATACAGAGTCTCTGCTTACACGTCCGTTCTCCCCAGCACCCTTGACTGTGAGCTCCTGGAAAAGAGATGCTACCAATTACTCATCTTTATGTGTTCAGTGTCTCAAGCAGCATTTGGCTTAGCGCTGAGAGGTGATGGGTTTTTCCTGCTAACTCCAGCAAAAACAAGCCGGTAGCCCGATGCTCTGAATGGCGGCTTCACTTCCCCATGTCCTGCGAGACCTGGGACAGTCAGGCATCCCAGGAACCCAGGGGTCCCACTCTGCCCTGACCCACACCTCCAGCCCCAGTTCCCAGGGTGGGACCTCGGCTGGGACAGCTGACTAGATGAAGCCCTTCTGTGCAAAGACAGAGCCCATGACTTTCTTTCCCATCATTCCCCCCGCTTGCCTGTCTGTCAAGGGCCCCACAGTTACCCTAGCACCGGCAACGCCATCTATTCCTCCTGATTCTCGTCTGTAATGGCGACAAACTTGCAGTTTAGGTCAATTTTCACATTCAGTCCTCTCAGCCACTCTGTCAGGGAGGTGTAGTATCGCTCCCATTTCACAGATAGAGAAACTGAGGCCCTGAGAGCTTAAAACAAAGAAGCAGAGTGATCAAAAGAATGGGGTTTGGAGTTAGGAAGACCAGGGTTTTTGCCCTGCGTTTGACACTAACTGGACAAGTTACTTAACTTCCCTGAGCTGCTGCCGAGTAATAATGATAACAGCTAACACGGGCCGTGTCAGTGTTCCCAGAACTGTCAGCCACTGGAGTCATCTGATGCCTGTGCCCCCCTCTCGCATTGTGATTTAATTCAGGGGTCAGCAAACTATAACCATGGACCGAATATGGCCCACAGCCTGTTTTTATAAATAAAACTTTATTGTCACACAGCCACGCCCATTGTCTATGGCTGTTTTTGCACTATACCGGCAGAGTTGAGTAGCCATGCAGGGACCATGTGGCCCGGAAAGGCTGAAATGTATACTGACTGGGTCCTTAATAAAAAGTTTGTGGACCCTGGACTAATTTACACTGCGGTATGGCCTGGGGTTGAAAGTTTGAAAGGTCTCCAGGTCAGACCAATCTGCAGACAAGTCTGGGGTCTGCTCGCGTGGGTGTTTTACTTGCCTGAGCTCACTGACTCTGTAACAACCGTGACTATTTCGCTCCTGTGTCCTTAGCAACCAGCACAGTGATGGGCGTGGACTGGCACTCCACAAAGACTAAATGAAGGAATGTTTAAATAAATGAAAGGGTGAGTGCATGAGTGAGAAATCCACCCGTGAGGCGGGCACTGATGCCCCCACTCTGCAAATGGGAAAACTGAGACTCAGAGGTCGGCTAAGGATTTGAACCTCGTTCTCCCCGAGGGGGGACCCCATTGCTGATATTCAGGAAGGAGGAGAGACCACCAGCAAGGCTCTCGAGGGGGGCCCTTTGTGTTACCCCCCTGGGAGAGAAGCCCTGAGCGTGAGGAGAGGCAGCCTGGAGACCCAGAGAAGCTGGGGCCCGCTTCAATGCAGAGCCCTCTCAGACCACACAGACACGGACCTGTCTCTTCCACCCGGAGAAAATGCTAATTGGAAGAGGCTGGCTTACTGCGCCCTGGCTCAGGCTTAAGTGAGGACAAAACAAGAGTTGACAGACAGAGGCCCCACGCTGCCATCACCACAATGTCCCTGTGAAGGGAGAGAAACAGCCAGCCCTGTGCTCCATCAACTTCAATTGTAAATGGTCTCACGCTGAAATAGACCCACAGAAACAGCAGTCAGTGACGGCGTCGGATGAGCGATGCGCAGACCACAGGTGGGGGCTGCCGGGACAAAGGCTGCGGAGAAGGTCCCCACACAGAGTCATTCCGTGGAACCTGCAAGTGGGGCTTGGCATCTGGACCCAGAAACAGGTGAAAGGAGGTGTTCGTGGACTTTGTGATGCACGATCCGGGCATCCCAGGAGCCCAAACCCTCTCTTTGGCCTAAGAAGCAGGGGGTTGACATATGAAGAAAGAGCCTCGCACATAGTAGGTGTGCATTAAAAGACAGCTTTCCCCTTGAGCAACCCAGGTTCTTGTTTGCAGCTTTCTTTCTTAGTGCTGCTTCTCTCTGGCCGGAGAAGACAAAACCTGGGCAAGAGGCTCTTTGGGGAAGAAGGCCACGCGTCTAGGGAGAAGCAGCGGTGAGTTATGGGGAAGGCGGAGCTGTCTAGGTCCCTGTGGCCATTTATTCGTCCCTATCACCGTGTTCTCAGAGCGCGTCCATAGCCCTGGCGTGCCCCGATGTGATGGATGGGTCTTAGTTCCTCGCACACTACATCATCAATTACTTTCATATTTATTGCCTTGAACTGAGTTTATGGATCTTAAATCAGAGCCGCTCAGAGTTGCCTGAGCTGAAATTCTCCCCCAATGGAAATGTGGCATTTTTTAAAAATTATGCAGCCACCCTGTAGTTAATGTTCAGTGGATGCTAATTGTCCGTGGAACAAAGGGCTGCTGAGAAGTTCCCCACACAGAGTCATTCTGTGAAATTTACTGCCTGAGTGGGCTCAGCGGGGACAGACCAGGCAAGCGCATTGTGAGAGACCCTGGTTCACCTTTAAGAAACCCCAGACGCCAGGCACCCTGACGTCTGAACTTCAGGAAACAGACTGCCTCCCTCGCTCAGCTCCCCAAGACTCAAAGTGCCACCCAAAGAGATGTCACACTGTCTGTAGTTTGCAGACACGGTGGAGACAGCCTTGTGATGGGTCACATTCCAAGGTCAAGATAGGGTGTCTATATTCCAAAGCACCCCAAGTGGGGCTGAGTTGACAGAGATGTGACCGGTCCTGGTCCTGGTGTGGCAGTGTGAAGGTGAGGCCACAGAGACGGGGACCTTGCTGCCACGGGACCGTGGTTCTTCAGTGAGAAGTGCTGTCAGTATCTGGGGCACAGAGGAGCCTCGCCCCCAAGGACTTGGAGATAAGGAAGTGGACCCTCCAAGAGTGAAAGTAGCCCATGTCTAGTGGCTCAGAGACCAGAGAAACAACATTGAGCTAACGCAGAGGCTCCTGCAGTGGGGGGTGGGGCTCCCAGGGGACATCTGGCAATATCCAGAAGCATTTTGCAGGGTAACGGTGGGGGTGGGGAGGGGGGCATACTACTGGCTTCTAGTGGGTGGAGGCCAGGGATCTTGTTAAACAGCCGCCCGTACTAAGAGTTATCCAGCCCAAATGACAACTGTTTTATAGTTCAGAATCCCTGACCGAGGAGCCAGGAAGAGATCTGGATCCAGAGCCGGTGGCAATCAGATTAAATGGACAGACAGATGGAAAGGAGGGCTCAGTCAACCACCAAGGGAGAGACAAAGAGAGTCACGGGGTGGATGCGGGCTTGACCCTCTCAGCCATCCGGTGGACAGGCATCTGAGGCGCTGGACACCATTCCCCCGTCTAGTAACAGCAGCCTGGTTTTCCACTGGGAAATTACCCTCCCACGTCTCAGTCCTAGAGGTCAGAGCAGGCTGAACCTCCCTTCCAGTCCTGACCCAGGCATGGGACCTGTTTTCCTTAAAGATATCCTCTAGCCCAGTGGTTCTCAACCTTCCTAACGCCGCGACCCTTTAATACAGTTCCTCATGTGGTGGTGACCCCCAATTTCATTGTTACAAACTGAATATAATTAGAGCATAGTCATTAATCACAAAAACAATATGTAATTATATATGTGTTTTCCGATGGTCTTAGGCGACCCCTGTGAAAGGGTCGTTGGACCCCTACAGGGGTCGCGACCCACAGGTTGAGAACCGCTGCTCTAGCCCCTAGAGTAGCTAAGCTGGTGGGCTGCACCTGAGCACCCAGGGGCTACCTGCGAGAAGGACCTGGCCTGAGATGAGCCGCACACTAGAAAAGCAGAAGCGAACGATACAGAGAAATCAAGGGTTGATATAACATTTAAGCCCTGGAGCATCGCCAGTTATGATTACCAGGTGTACCAGTTACTAATGCGGATTTTGTAATCAAAGAAAACACGATAATTTCAAGAGAAACATCAAAAGTGCTTTATTCAAAGTCATGTCCATTGCTAGCTACACATTTCCCCATCTTTCAGGTAATTTGTGGAGACCGTCCCAATAGAACTTTTCTTGTTTTGAGGCAAACCATTCAGAGACCCAACTTTCCACTTCTTCGTATGTTTTGAAGTGCTGCTCAGAAAGTGTGTGTGCCATCGATCAGAGCAAGTGGTAATCTGAAGGAGCAAGGTCTGGTGAATACGGCGGGTGGGTTAATACTTCCCAGGCAAGATCTTTTAACATGTCTTTAACTGGTTTTGAAGTGTGTAATGGTGCATCATCATGAAGCAAAATTACTTTTCTGTGTCTTCTGGAACATTCTGATCGTTTTACCATCAAAGCATGGTCAAATTGATTATTTGTTGTCCGTAGCGATCAGTATTAACGGTTTCACCTGGCTTTAACAGGGGTGGGCAAACTTTTTGACTCGAGGGCCACAATGGGTTCTTAAACTGGACCGGAGGGCCGGAACAAAAGCATGGATGGAGTGTTTGTGTGAACTAATATAAATTCAAAGTAAACATTACATAAAAGGGTACGGTCTTTTTTTTTTTTAGTTTGCCCACGGCTGCTTTAGAAACTCATAATACACCACACCTCATAATACACCACACCTTCCTGATCCCACCAAACGCAGAGCATTGTCTTCTTTCCAAAGCGATTTGGCCTTGCAGTTGATATTGATGGTTGACCTGGATCAACCCATGATTTTGTGCATTTGGGATTCTCAAAATAAGTCCACCTTTCATCGCCAGTCACAATTCGATGCAAAAAAGACTTTCTTTCGTGCCTTTGAAGCAACATTTTCCTGATGACTTTTCGGTTTTCCATTGGTCTTTTGTTCAGTTGATGTGGCACCCATTTTCCTTCCTTTAAAATTGTTCCCATTACTTGTAAATGATCAGAAATTGTTTGCTGAGCAACGTTTAATCTTTCTGAAAGTTGTTTTTGAGTTTGACACACATCTTCATCCAATAATGCTTGTAATTGTTGGTCTTCAAACTTTTTCAGTTGACCTGGACGTTCTTTATCTTTCACATCAAAATCATCACTTTTAGCCGAAACCGGTTTGGCTCAGTGGATAGAGTTGATGTGGCACCCATTTTCCTTCCTTTAAAATTGTTCCTATTACTTGTAAATGATCAGAAATTGTTTGCTGAGCAACGTTTAATCTTTCTGAAAGTTGTTTTTCTCTCTCATCGATGTTTCTAACTATCCAATAATGCTTGTAATTGTTGGTCTTCAAACTTTTTCAGTTGACCTGGACGTTCTTTATCTTTCACATCAAAATCATCACTTTTAAAGTGTTTAAACCAGTATCTTGAGATGGAACATGTTCACCATAAGCTTCCCAAAGTATACGATAACTTTCAGCAGCACTTTTCTTCAAAATAAAGTAATGAATTAAAACTTCCTCCAAATGCTCTTTTTTTGGCACGAAATTCGACATTTTTAAGCGTAAAAATATCTATGATGTTAACACCTTCAGAAAATTTAACATATGAAGTTTGAAGCTTGCTGTCAATACAACAAAATAGCATACATATCAAATTGCATATATATCAACATATGTGTAACTCCATCTATTGAAAAAAATTTGCATTATTAACTGGTACACCTGGTAAATTCTCATTTAAATATATATATTTAAATAATATATATTTTTATTTATATTATATAAAATATATATATTTTTTATTGACTTCAGAGAGGAAGGGAGGGGGGGGAGAGAGAGAGAGAGAGAGAGACAATGATGAGAGAGGATCATTGGCTGCCTCCTGCACGCTCCTACTGAGGATTGAACTGCAACCCTGGCATGTTCCCTGACCGGGAATCAAATCGTGACCTCTGGTTCATAGGTCGATGCTCAACCATGAAGCCACACACCAGCTGGGCTCTTCACTTTTATAACGCTGACTGCTCTAGGTCAGTGGGTCTCAAACTTCATGCATCACAGTCCCCTGGAGGGCTTGGTAAAATACTGATTTCTGGACCTTTGAGTTGTCAATTCACCAAGTCAGGGGAGGCGGCCTCGATCCCTAATAGGATGGTGCATTGGAAGATACTGAGTAGCGTCCCTGGCCTCTGTCCGCTGGAGGCCAGCAGCACCCTGCTCCCCAAGCTATGACAATAACGTCTCCAAACATTGCCAGTGTCCCCCAGGGAATGGGGCAACAGTGCCCCGGGTTGAGAATCACTGCTCTAGATCAAAGACATCCCAAAAATGCACATGAAGAAAGGAACCACCAACTGCAACCCCCAAACTTCCTGGGACTTGTGACCATGGTCCCAACTATTTATCAAGGGTTGAGGGTGAGTGTGGGAGTTAAGACAGGTTGCCTAAACCTGTCACTCTTATGGACATCTGATATCTGTGAGGCTAAAGAGCTCAGATCCTACAGCCAAATGGCTGTCTTCTCAAAGTTTCCCCAAGTTCTCAGAGAAGCCTCCACCCCCAGATGCAGTGACTCAGCCCGTCACGAAAGACAGAATGGCCGACCCTAGCTAATCACTGAAGAATGAGTCCGAGCCAGCGACAGCCAATGCTCAAAGACCGTCTGATTGCAAATATCACAGAGGAAACATAAATTCAGAGCGGCCCCAGGTTCCCAATTCTCAAGCTCAGCAAAACAAATTCGAAGGTGCAATCTTCAGAGGGTTTTTAAAAAGCCAGGTGATGGGTAGTCGGTGGGGAGAAGAGGTGCCGAATCCGGGCCTGATGGATGGGTGTGGGTGCAATCAGACTCGTCTTCAGAGCTCTTCGCTCAGACACCTGCCCCCTTTGTCCCTGGAGTTTGGCTCTGAATGTGCCCCTGGACCACACTCTCCCTCTCCTCTACCTGGTGCTCCTATTCTTGTAGAAAGGCACACAACCTAATGATGGATTTGTTCAAGGCGATCATTCTCGCTTACGTGCAAAACAAAGGCAGGATTGATGAACAGCAGGAAGCACATTCACCGGCCTGATCTATGCCTTTCTCCTTGGAGCAGCAGCAAGGCCTCCAGACGCATGTCAACATCTCTGCATCTGTCAATAGGACCTTGATTCTCTAAAGACTGAAAGGGGTTGTCAGGGCTGAATGTGTAGAGCCAGCTCAGGGTTTTCGGAGCCCCAGTCAAAGCCTCCAGGTGACTCTTTTTGCATCTGCTAGCGTCTTTCATCCAGAAGTATTACCCTTGAGTGAGGGCTGAATGGGGATGTTAAAGGCACAGGGGAGGGGGTTTCAGGGAGGGGTGCTCCTGTGCTGGGAACAGCTCGGTCCTGCTTCCTGAGCCCACATCTCAGCGCTGCCTCTGGCTGAGTCTTTCACCCTCTCTGACATCGGTTACTTCCTTACCTGCATATGAGACTCCAACCCTACAAGGTGGCTGTCGGATTCAACAAGCCTCTCTAATCATGCTGCCGGGTTGGCTCTGCCACTTGTCAGCGGTAAAACTCTGGGCTAGTTCCTGCTTAATCTCTCTGAGCCTCACTGGTAACCAAGCACTTAGAATGGTGCCTAACTTTTAGGAGGTGCTTAATTCATATTTAACAAATATCCCTCTCCAACTCTACCCATTAAAAAGGGTGAAAAGCCTGGCCAGTGTGGCTCAGTGGTTGAGCGTAGTCCCATGAACCTGGAGCTCACAGTTCGATTCCCGGTCAGGGCACTTGTCCGGGTTGCGGCCTCGATCCCCAGCAAGAGGCAGCCGATCAATGATTCTCTCTCATAATTGATGTTTCCATCTCTCTCCCCCTCTCCCTTCCTCTCTGAAATCAATAAAAATATTTTTAGAAAAAGAAGAACAAGGGATGCACTGGTTCATCTCAGCCTCCCCCGTGCTGGCCCAGGGCCCGTGTAGCTCAGAGTGGTCGCTACTAAAGGTCTAGCTCAATGATGGCGAACCTATGACACGCGTGTCAGAGGTGACACGCGAACTCATTTTTTTGGTTGATTTTTCTTTGTTAAATGGCATTTAAATATATAAAATAAATATCAAAAATATAAAACTTTGTTTTACTATGGTTGCAAATATCAAAAAATTTCTATATGTGACACGGCACCAGAGTTAAGTTAGGGTTTTTCAAAATGCTGACACACCGAGCTCAAAAGGTTCGCCATCACTGGTCTAGTTGCATTAAACTGAGGCAGGGCTAGGACAGTGTGCACACAGGAAACCGCTCTCACTCACATTAATGACAATAACTGAGATGCATTCACTATGCTAAGAGCTTGGGATGTGTGACTTATTCCGTCTTCCCAATGACTGTGGGAAAAGAGGCAAATATCTCCCCTTTCACTAGGAAACAGCCCAGAGAGATGCACAGCTGGTGGATGGAAGCCAGCACTGCGCTTGGGGTGGGCGCCTCAGCAAGCCCCAAACAATAAGGTCTGCAATATCTTCGAGGGACTTGTGTCCCCTTCTGGCCTCAGCTCACCTCCCTGAGCTCCTGTTCCCTCCACACATGCGGGGATCGTATCTCCACAGGGGAGTCGGGCAAAGCTCAGAGCTGCCTGGGCTCATGCACTGCAGCTCTCCCGGGAGAGGAACAGGGAGCAGGCTTGATTAGCAGGGGTGACAGAGCCAGGCGTCTGGCTGACAGGAGATTAACCGGGGGTTCTGCAGATGTGAGGCCCACAGACAGGTATGACAGGAGGGGTCAGGGTTTCTAACACCGCTGGTGCCCTACTGGGGAGAGCGGGGCAGAATGTGGGCACAGTGGCACCACGTATGAGACTGGGCTGTCCCCAAGGCCACTGAGTGTGACGGTTCCTTAGCACTGATGCCTGGCCTGCGGGAACCACTGACACACGACCAACTCGACTACAAGGGAGGCGCCTCCTCAATGTTTCCTAAACGGTTGAGAAGGCAGAGGAGTTGGTGTGAAACAGTCAGGGTTTGAATCCCTGGTCCACTCTGAGTCTCAGTTTTTTCATCTGTACAACGAAGCTGAAAACAGTGCCCACTTCTTGGGCTTGTGAATGACAGACTGCCTATCAAGTGCCTAAGACTCGTCTAGCACTTGCCTGTGTTTTACTAAAAGCTCTCCTCAACCACGTGTTTCGCAGAGACATGAAGGTGCCCAGAGAACTATGAGCTTATAGTAGCTGCTCAATTAAGAAAAAATATCGCCAAATGCAGGTATGAGCAAACAAATGAACAAAACCATGGATCATTTGATCATCGCCTCCTGATTTAGATTTATAAAATGTCATTATTACTTTTAAAACAAGGAGAGCTTAGTCCAGAGAATAAAGAAACTTGCTCAAGGACAAGTTGTGACTTGGCAGCTGTGACTCGATCCCAGAACTGTGGGGACCAGACCCAGAACTGCTACCATGCTGGGCACAGGAAGGACAGTGCCAGGGACCCAAGATTCTTATGGGGGCCCATGAAAATGCTTTCACATTCATTTCTTTTTAAATTGGAAGAAAAAAATGACTGTACAAATAATCCTATATAATAAAAGGCTAATATGCAAATCGACTGAATGGGGGAACAACTGGTCGCTATGACGTGCACTGATCACCAGGGGGCAGACGCTCAATGCAGGAGCTGCCCCCTGGTAGCCACTGCATTCCCACAGGGGAGTGCCGCTCAACCAGAAGCCAGGCTCACAGCTGGTGAGCGCAGCGGAAGTAGCAGGAGCCTCTCCTGTCTCCTCAGCAGCGCTAAGGATGTCCGACTGACAGCTTAGGCCCGTTCCCTGGGGAGCAGGCCTAAGCAGTCAGTCAGACATCCCCCAAGGGCTCCTGGACTGCGAGAGGGCATAGGCCGGGCTGAGGGCCCCCCCCCCAAGTGCATGAATTTCGTGCACTGGGCCTCTAATCTATATATATATGTAAGGCTAATATGCTAAGTGTCCGACCGTCCGACCGGTCACTATGACACTCACTGACCACCAGGGGGCAGATACTCAATGCAGGAGCTGCCATGACACGCACCAACCATTTACAGAGAAACGGCACCGCGGACCTGGCACCCACAAAATAACACTCAGCTTCCCCCTAGTGCAGCAGTTCTCAACCTGTGGGTCACCTAAGACCATCAGAAAATACATATATAATTACATATTGTTTTTGTGATTAATCACTATGCTTTAATTATGTTCAATTTGTAACAATGAAATTGGGGGGCACCACAACATGAGGAACTGTATTAAAGGATTGTGGCATTAGCAAGGTTGAGAACCACTGCCCTAGTGGGATATAGGCCCCGCCACCAGCCTGGAGCAACATCCCACCAAATCACAGCCAATGCTGCCAAGACCCCATGGCACAAAATGTGGCCCACAGCCCAGCCCAGCCCAGCCTGGAAATGGTTGCTGTGGGCTCTGTGTAATGACGTCACATAGCAATGCCCGGCTTCCTCTCCCTAGCGACTAGCCTCCTTAGAATTTCTCCAGCCCAGGAACACGACTTGCTTTATAGCCAGGTGGAAACATTTTAGACTTTACCAAATGTCTGTGAAGTGTTTTCCCATGCCTCATCTCACTTCATCCTCACAGAAGTCCTAGAGTATGTAGATAGGAGACTCGGTCGAATCCTATTTTCTTTTCATTAGCCGGAAAACGGAGATTTAGAAAGCTTAGAAACTTGACCCAACTGAAAAGAAGAAAGAAATGGCGGACCTTGAAAATGACTTCAGGTTTTCTCACTGTGCAGAATACAGTCAAACACTGCTGCAGTTAAATATTGTACCCTTTGTTCTCCCTGCGTGATCTACAATAATAATCTGCTTCGTGTTGATATTTACTGCTGTGTTGCTGACAATTACCTGAAAGAGAAGTTGGGGTGCCTCACTGGGCTGGAGAAGTTTAGCTAAATCAGAAAGCAGGTCTAATTAAGCAAGTTTATTCTACATCTATAAAAGGCTAAGTTGACTCATGCATGCACCATACATATAAAGCTCTTGGTGGCGCCGATCCCACGCATGTGTTTCGATCTGTCATTGTCGATCATGAATTTGGTTGACACTTGTATTATAGAGAAAGAGCAAATAGCAATATTAAAATATTTCTTCTAATTAATTTTCTTTAAATGTGCATGAATTCGTGCACCAGGCCACTAGTATATAATAGTAACTCCAACATGGATTGTAGTTATCTTGATGACAACATAGTCACAAAATAGAATTTTTTATTTTTTTTTAATGGAGAGAAGGGCTTGTGAAGGCTGAAGTGGCTCACTGGGCCCTGCTGGACGAGCACGGAGCTCAGTGGGGACACACCCACGGGGAGAAGCAAGGAGCTAAGCCAAGGCTAATGGATGGAGCTAAGCACTGAGGCCTGGGATGAACACTTTTCGAGAGTACTAGCTCAAACTGGGGGTGAACAGGGAATCTTAGGAGCCCACCCACAGCCAGGGAGCCTCCTCCCTACCTCATGTCAACAGGAAGCTACGTTGTCTCCCAGCCTTCTTCACGTGCGTCATGTCTCCATTACTCCTTACGCCCTACTCTTTTTTTAAAAATTGATTTCAGAGAGAGAAAAGGAGAGGGAGAGAAGGCCAGAAACATCAATGGTGAGAGAGAATCATCATCAGCTGCCTCCCACACCTCCTACGGGGGATCGAGCCTGCAACCCGGGCATGTGCTCTGACAGGGAATTGAACCATGACCTCCTAGCTCATGGGTCAATGCTCAACCACTGAGCCACACTGGCCAGGCCCTACACCCTACTTTTTGTCCCTCTCTTTATCTCCACTCTGCACCTCAGTCCCAACCTCAGACAGACATCTAGAGACTTGAGGAAAAACCTTGTGATTTTGGAGCCAGGTGGCCTATTTTCATATGCTGGGTTCAAACCCCAGCTCCGCCACTTTGTAACTAAGAGACACATGACTTCACCTCTCTTGGCCTCAAGTTCCTCATCTTTAAAATGGGGTAAGAACCTCCCACAGGGTTGATATGAGAGTAAACAAGACAACAACCCACATACTTTACCCGGCATATAATAAGTACTCAATGTTGCCACCATCAAAAGAATCTCCCTCTAGTAGAGTTCAACTATCCCAGAGGCCAGCAAAGTGGCTGGAAGGCCAAGCCCAGCTCACCATCTGTTTCTGTGTGGCCTCACTCTAAGAATGATCTTTTTTAATGATTGAAACTTTTTTTATTTAATTTTAAAAAACGTTTAATGAAAAAAATTTAGAGCATTTAATGACATGTGACAATGATATGAAATTCAAATTTCAGTGTCCGTAAATAAAGTTTTATTGGGACACAGTCACACCTACTCACTCCGATGTTGTCGGTGGCTGTTTCTGGGTTATAGTGACAGAGTTGAGTAGTGACAGAGACCATATGGCAGCGTTTCTCAATGGTGGCACCACTGCCATTTGGGGCCAGGTGATTCTTCCTAGTGAGGCTGTTCTGTGCCTTGTGGGGTGTGGAGCAGCATCCCTGGTCTCCACCCACTAGACAAATGCCCATGGGCCTCTCTCCCGAGTTGTGATAACCAAAGATGCCTCAAGACACTGAGAGCACAAAGTCACATCACCACCACCACCCCCGCTGAAAATTACTGCCACATGGCCCACAAGACCTACATTACTTACATCCGGCCCTGTGTGGGGAAAGTCTGCCAATTCCAAGCTAACCCAACTCCCTGGTTGCATAACTGAAGAGACAGTCCTGGGGCGGGGAGAAGGGTACACCGGCTGCTACCAGAAGAGCAGGGGGTGCCTGGATGGTTTCTTTATGTTTGTATTTCTTCTGAGTGTTCTTTCTACTGTATTACCCGGCCTCCAGGGTAGGAAGGTTTTTTAGCTTTTAGGGAGTATAAATCAGTACAATTTCATAGGGTAATCTGGCAACATAATTCAGTAACTTTATAAATAAATACACACACTCCATGACACAGATATTCTTCTTCTAAAATTGCCACCTAAGGAAATAATCATGGATGCACACAAGCGCGGTAGTTATGGAGACTGTTTTGCACTTGTAGAAGTTTTTAGAATGCCCCGGGAGTACAGAACAACCCTAATAAAACACGGGCACAGGGTGGGAAGATACTAGGCAGCCAATGAAACTGGTTCCAATAAAAAAAAAAATACACTCATATACTCCAAGTTTTATATATAAGAATATAAATAGAGAGCTACTTAACTTCAAAATATTAATAAGAACTCTAAGTTGTGATGAAATTTATGCAATAGACTATTAGTATTGTGTGAAAAATAAGTTATTGTTAATTTAATTTTTTAAAGAACTTGAAACCCCCCTCCCCTCTTCCCTCCCTCCTGCATCCTCAGCACCCAGTGAGGGCGCAGGGTGAATCCTTGGTGGGGATGGGGTGGTCGGAAAGGAAAAGCTTGAGCAACTCTGACTTGGCTCTGATTCACAGGAAGCTTAGGAAATCCCACAGCGTGTGGCAAGGACAGGGTGAGCATATGGGTTCTCTCTGTTTCTCTCTCTCTCTCTCTCTCTCTCTCTCTCTCTGTCAGTCTGCGGACTCATGCTCTAACCACTGATCAAACCGGCCAGGACTCAATTTGTACTTCTTTATTATTGTTATTAATACCATAAACATATATGTACTCATCTGAAAAGATGTCCTTAACATATAGTTAGGTGGAAATGTGCAAAGTATAGAAAAACACAAATTTCATGAAATTTAAAAGTAGGACAGGACTAGATGGATAGAAAAATATTGAGGAAGGATACATACCTTCAGGCTGGATTAAGTGGACATACTCCAGTAGAGGGACCTGCCCTTTTTACTTGGTACACTGCTTTGTTTAAATGTATTGCAATAAGCATAAACTGCTCTTTGACTAAAAACTGAAGTCGTAAAAATTCTAGAGAAAATTTTTTCAAAGGTAAGATGCACAGAATTAAGTGCACAAATGGAGAATTGAGAATTGACTGGACTTGTTTGACTAGATTAAAAATAATACTAAATGCTCTGAAATCTCTGGAACACCTCTGGGGGGTGGGGCTGCTCTGAACTGGAGCTCCTTATACGATAACATCAATTTAGTATCACTATTAGGAGTAAATGATTGATCCCGTTGAAAAAAGGAGCCTAACAGAGATCAAAGGAAAGGCTATTGACATAGTCATGTGGAGAAAGAAGGGTCTCTTAATATCTCCCTCCTGTACTTCAGTGTGTTCAACTATGGCAACTTGGGGAGGAGAAAATGAATCAACACTACAGGGCTGACTTTTAATTTACACCGTGAAATAATTCAGATGTCATTCAGAAGTGTTCAAACAGTGTGTATTCTGGAAATGTCACCACTGCCCCTGAAATTTACTTTGATATTCTCTGAGTATTATCTATTTTAAAAAAAAAAATTTTATTTCAGAGAGAGGAAGGAAGAGATAGAAACATCAATGACGGGACTCATGGATCAGCTGCTTCCTGCATGCTCCTTATTGGGGATGGAGCCCGTAACCAGGCATATGCCCTGACTGGGAATCAAACTGTGACCTCCTGGTTCATGGGTCAATGCTCTCAATTTAACAGGTGAGTGTGGAAAGACTGGTTCTCTGACTCCTGTCCTGACATAGGCTAAGACTTGGCCTGAATTTTATAGTAGTGGTTGCAGTTAAGATAAATTTACCTTGAAAGAAAACCTACTTTGCTCTCTTCTGCTCCCACCCCAACATACACACTGGAGGTACCTGCGGTACCCTGGGCCTCTGGGGTGCTCCCCACTCCCATCTACCTGCTGTGGGAGGAAGAACCTTGGGGTAAGAGCAGAGGTGACCACCACCTGGTGAGACGCACCCACAGCACTGAAAAAGCACGTTCTCTGCAGTTACTCACACCTACACGGGCATCATGTATGGTTTTATCCAGACATTGGAGTAGCTCGGGCTCAGGGGTTAAATCCCTCCCGGTGACCCCAGACCTGGAGAAAGGGTGGTGTCTGCCAGAGTTAAATGCTTTGCTGTTCCTCCCCACTCCTCGCCAGTACCTGCCCATCCCCAAATCTGTGGTTTCAGTAAAACTGAAGGACCAAAACTAGGTCCACCTTGGGACACGGCAGACTGGACAGACCCCTGCAGATACAAAACATCGTGGTGCCGTTACACAGGCGTAGACACCTGTCAAAACCCATCCAACAGGAAATGCAAATGGGTGCAATTTAATGTACCTCAATAATTGGATGTAAAATATCTAAATCAGACCTAGGCCAGTTGGGGAGACAGCTCCTAATTCTGGAACATCACAAAGCCTATGAATTAAGAAATTAAACCATGGGGTAGGGGGCGGCGGCAGGCTAGAAGGGGTCAATGGGGGAAAAAGAGGTTATATGTAATACTTTCAACAATAAAGATTTTTTAAAAAGAAACTAAATCATGATGAAAATAAAAGATGAAGTTCACATTTCCTAACTCCAATATCTGGATCTCCTCTGGGTCTGTCTGCGTCTTCTGGTTTGGAGTCGTGTCTTCTGCCTCCTAACATGCCTGGCAACTATTTTATTGAATTCCTAAAATTGTACATGAAAATTGAGATAATTCGTGTTTCTGGTTGATGTTATCTTTCTCCAGAGAGGATTGAAATTTTGCTTTTGGCAGGCAGTTAAGAGAGGGGCCAATCACATTAATTCAATCAGGGGTTGAGCAGATTTGAGGCTCGGCCTCAGCTTTAGAAGCGCTGCTCTGTTTCTAGTTGACCCTTCCTCCTACGGTGGAGCCCCTCGGGCCTCTGCTGGACACGCTGGTATTTACCGGGGTCCCCTCTACTTGTCCCGAGCCCCAACATGAAGCACAGACATTCTCAGCTTCTCAGGCTCTGAGCGTCTCTTTGGATTTAGCCAATACCTTGAGGGGAAAACAGCATTTAACTCTGGGCTCACTCCATGGTATCTCCTTTCTTTCTTGGACCCTCACTCCCCAAGTTACTCGCTGATGCCTTTAAACACGGTTTTAAAAGCATCTTGCCCAGCATTTATAGTTATTCTTGGCAGGAGGGCTGGGCTACAACCTTAGAAGCAGGAATTCCTGCAACACCCTGGGGGACACAGAGCCAGCCCCACCTCTCAGAAACTTAAAATTTTCAATTTTCATTGAATTACTACAGAGGCATCGGCTGCACTGGTTGGGCTACCAAGTGGGTGCAACTGCTTCCCAGCAATGTTTCCTGCGTGCAGTGGGTCTGAGAACAATTCCAGTTTTGAACATTCTAATGAAAATGCACACGTGTGCGGCACGTCAGACGTCCGAAGCGATGCCAAGTCATCATCTCACTTGAGCCTCGCAATTGATTTTTTTAAAACAGCATTATTGAGTTGTAATTTACATACTGTGAAATTCACTCGTTTTGAGGGTCCAGTTCAGTGGCTTTCAGTAAATTTAGAGTTTTGATCATCATCACAATCCGGTTTTAGAACATTGCCGTCACCTCCGAGGACATCTTTGGCCCATTTGTAGTCACTCCTTGTTCCCACCCCCAGCCACAAGCAACCACTCATTTACTCTCTGTCTCTACATAATTGCCAAACCCAGGAAAATGGCATTGGTATGATGCTACTAAGAAGTTCTGTGTTATTTACACGCACATATATGTGGATGCAATAACTGAATTCTGGCTCTGTACCAACCTGTTGACATGCTGCTGTCATTAAACCCCTTTGAGGTAGATAGTACCATTCTCCCCATTTTAGAGATGGGACAACTGAGGCACAGAGAGGTTAAATAACCGCCTAAGTGCATGCAGCTCATAAGTGGTGGAGTTGTGATACAATCCTGGATTCTGACTCCAGAGGCTGTGCTGTTCACCTCTTTTTTTATTCTGCCTCCCACTCAGTAATAAAATTCCTTAACAAGGGGACTTAGATTAGATACCCTCTTAATCTTCCCATGGTGAGTTACAGATGGTAGGGGCTGGCTGCATACTTAGGTCTTGGTTTGGATACATAATTCAGGCATATGCGGTATGCCCAGACTGGACCTTTCTCTCTCCCTGCCTTCCTAGAACTTGCTGGTAAGTCTAACTCATAAGAACTACGTTTTGCTGCCCATGCTGGAGCCAAGGGGATGACCCCCTCTATACAACTGATCTTTAGTTAATAATCTCTTACACGGTATTAACCCATTCACCTATCTAGGCATATGTTTGCCACTAGCTTGTTTTCTGCGGGTATACCAGGAAGCTATTTTGCTGCTCAAGAATAAATGATTTATGAGGGCTTTCATTATTTCTTTTTTTAAAACTTTGGAATTTTGTTTAACAAATGATAAAAGCAGCTCACATTTTTACAGTGCTTTGGGGCTTAAAAGTACTTTTTATGTATTATGTCATTTGATAAATAATGACAATTATCCCCATTCTACCCTCAAGTAACTTGATTCATCTTATTTGTGAATACATCAAAAACATTGAGGTTTTGTTGAGTTCCGGGTCTTAATTACCACTTAGTATGCTTAGGAAAGGAACCGACGAAAGATTATCTGGATTTATTATCATAATATTTAGCATATTGGAATATAAATGAAGAAAGATAATTAGGCATGAAAAATATAGATAAAAGTCAAGATTTTTTTCTAAAGAAGACCTAGATTAATGAAAATCATAAAGAAGAATCATGCGGTGTTTTTAATCATAGAAGAAGAGTCTAAAATGTTTTAAAAACAGAGAAGTAGTTACACAGGGTCAGGCCTTATGGTTTTAAAATGGCATCTCCCTGGAAGCTCCTGACTCAGATATTGATTCATTCTTTCAGCAAACAATTATTGGGATTCTTATTCTACCATCTCTCACTTCTCATGGAGCCCATCGCCTGGGGTGCAAATCCCCAGGTCTAGGGGTTCAATACCAACAGGAAATAGTACCATTGTCCTTATCAGCAGGGTTCTTGCTTTTTTTGCAAAAGCCTTGGTTCCCACCACCACTTTCTCCAGCTGCCAATAACGCCTATCCTGAACCCATGCAATCAAGGACCACAACTTCCACAAAACCTTACTTCTCCCATTGCTTCTACCCATCTGCATTCCCACTGCTGGGTCAGACACCACCACGGCCACAGCCTCCTAACTCCTTCTCTCCCTTAGCCTTTTTCCATTCATTCCCCAATTAATTGCCCCAACAGGCAAATCTGATGTGTGACTTCTGCTTATAACCCTTCCATGACTCCCACTGCTCTTCAGTCAAAGCCCGTACTCCTCGGTGTGACCACCAGGCTCTGTGTGCTCAAGCCCGAACTCCTCGGTGAGGCCACCTGCCTCACCCCACCAACTCCTCTCTCTCTCTCTCTCTCTCTCTCTCTCTCTCTCTCTCTCTCTCTCTCCCATTTTCCCCTTTTCTAGCTATACTGGTTTCTTTCAGGTCCTCATACCACCACATTCTCTCCTACCCCAGGACTTTTGCACATGCTGTTCTCAAAGCCTGGAATACAACTGAGTCACTCCTCAGTCTGCAGTGGACTAGCATTTCCTAGGAGGACACTGGGAGATGTCACTCCTGAGTATACATGTGGCATGGGGAACAGCACTTCCTTAGAACTTTAGCATCTCCTTGCTTCTTCCTCTAAGGGTGGGAGGAACCCAACACTACTGAGAGGGCTCTCCTTGCCT
The DNA here is from genome assembly GCF_000147115.1 of Myotis lucifugus. Taxonomy (NCBI): domain Eukaryota; kingdom Metazoa; phylum Chordata; class Mammalia; order Chiroptera; family Vespertilionidae; genus Myotis; species Myotis lucifugus. The sequence continues at coordinate 2,366,015 of NW_005871229.1, read as the reverse complement.
GTCCATGGGCACTCCCATGACCCACTTCTGTGTAGGCCCAGTGGGCTAAACAACAAAGCAAATGGTGGCGCACATAGTGAAATTTGGAGGGGTCCAATTGGTAGAAGACTCACTGATGTTTCTTCTTTTGCAAACGTGAGACAGAAGGCAGTAGTTTCTGGAGGACGTATGCAGTTCTCCTTGAAGTGAATGGCCTGGACTCCCTTCAAAACTGCTTTTATTGACCTACATTTTGGTTCTTATGTGTCCTCGTCATTGAGTGACATTTTAGGCTAGTCCCAAGAGGGATTTGTTGAGGATGTTGATTGCTATAGGGATCAGTGCCCTGTCAAGGACCTCTGAGGGAATTTATTTATGATGTCAGGAACAGAAAGAGTTGTGATTCTTGTACGCTCTTGTTTTGTTTTTTATATTATGGAACCAGTGACTGAGTCAGGTGATTCATTGTGTTTTCCTCTTTGCTCTGGCCACCAGGAAGTTCAAAAACAAATCTTTAGCCAGCTTCTCACAACTGGCAGCATAGGTGTTATGTCTCTTCTCCTTCCTTCTTGCCCAGCTTTTTAAAAACTAGTTCATTCAATTGCCCTAACTGGTTTGGCTCAATGGATAGAGTGTTGGCCTGCGGACTCAAGGGTCCCAGGTTCGATTCTGGTCAAGGGCATGTACCTTGGTTGCAGGCACATACCCAGTGGGGAGTGTGCAGGAGGCAGCTGATCGATGTTTCTCTCTCATCGATGTTTCTAACTCTCTATCCCTCTCCCTTCCTCTCTGTAAAAAATCAGTAAAACATATTAAAAAAAAACACTAGTTCATTCAAAAAGCCTTTTTCTTCTATAATGTATGAATATAAATAGCTTTCAATATTTTCTGGGATAAAGGAAAGCATAGATAAATAAATGTGCAAACATGCCCAGCCGGCGTGGCTCAGTGGTTGAGCATCAACCTATGAACCAGGAGGTCACAGTTCGATTCCCAGTCAGTGCACATGCCCGGGTTACAGGCTTGATCCCAGTGTGGGGCGTGCAGGAGGCAGCTGATCAATGATTCTCTCTCATCATTGATGTTTCTATCTCTCCCTTTCCCTTTCTATCTGAAATCAATAAAAATACTTAAATAAATAAATAAGTAAATAAATAAATATGCAAACGTGAGGTATCATTATATAATTCCTCCAATGTTCACTCCTGAGAGTGAGCGGGCATCTACCACATGCCCTGCCCTGGGCTACATCATCCAATTTGCATTATGACATTTAAAGAAATGGAAAGTGAGGCTCGCAGAGGTTGGGTAGCTTGCCCAGAGTCGCAGACCAGCAACTGGCAGACTCAAGTTTTAATGTCAGCTCTGTTTTTCAAAGCCTGTGCTTTGAACTACTACCTTCAACTCCTCCATCGGAGCCCTTGCTGACTCAGTTATTCGGCTCCTTGTCTTCCTCTCACACAGGTATTCTAGGAGCGCTCATGGCTTGTGCGTGTTTTCCTGGCATGCGGTGTTTGGGATATGGAAGAAATCCAATAAATATCTGTTGAGTGGGCATGAGCTTGGGCTGGGTGTGGGGAGAATTTTCTTTCTAAAAGTGGAATAAATAACATTTCTAAACAATTCAAGCATTTGAAAATTATATTTAATTGAATCTTTTTATAATGAACCTGGACAGTTTTGCAGATGAGACAGAAACTTTCCAACCATCTGAGTTAGACATTGTTACCTTTAAGGCAGTGGGGGGTATTAGTTAATGTGTTTAATCCCGTTGGCCATTCGACCCCGTCTGGTGGGACAGGGAAAGGAATCTTGATAACTACAGTTCACAACACTTCAACAGCACAAACAGATGCTTGAAAAGCAGACGCTAGTTGAATACAGCAACTTCTGTTTAACCAAAGAGGCTCTGCAAGAGAATCTTTCTTTTGCTTTGCAGGGTGTTTTGTTTTGTTTTGTTTTTTAGTTTTATTTAAGGCGGGTTTGGGGTACAAGGTCTGTGAAGAAGGTCTGTGAAGACTGATTGTAACCTCAGCAGTGTTGACTCTCTGAGCTCTTGTATTACACATGTAAAATAATATGCAAGAAAAATCACATACCAAATCCTGGATTCCCAGAGGACTGGGTACTTTTTCCTCAGCCATGACACTTGCACAGGCCAACCACCAATGCAGGCAGCTGCCAGGCCAAGACTGAAAGGACAGAAGTCACACTGAGCATGTATAGTGAGGAGGGATTTCCATTTCAGGTCTGTTCCCATTTCTGTGAGAACCTGGCACCAGGGAGGCTGGGGCTCAGGCGGGAGCACTCCGAGCCCCCGCAGGGACCTGCCTGTCCTGAGACAGCAGGAATCACCTAGGTTACCTCCGAGCCCGACACTGAACTCTGGATGTTCAAGGTGACTCCGCGTACATGTCCAAGGTGCTATGAGTGCTGCTGGCCCAGCAAATCAAGCATGCCACGGGCACACAGACAACTGCAGCCCTCAGAGGGCCGGCCCACAGCCGGTCTCCCAGGGTGCAAGCCTCAGGACAGGCCAGAATCTGCTGCTAAAACTCGGGGCAGAGGGAATCAGGCCTCCCATCCCCTGTTCTGGGTGAGCGCTTGCTCCTTCTTGCTCCCATGGCCAGATTTTCTGCTGTTACAAACACGACCAAACCTGAGAAGGCGTACTCAGAAAGAAGCACAGGAGCCAAGCATTAGGTATTTTACATCATGAAAGGAGAGTAGATGATTAGGAAGAGATTAAAGCTGAGCGAAAAATAAAGGAGATGGATGACCTGAGAGTTAAAAATGAGTTAGAATTCCAATAAATAGAAGACACTGAGAATTTTTACCTTAAACGGTGAAACAAAAGAAAGGAGATTTAAAACGAAAAAGACTGCCAGTCAATGACGTGCAAAGGAGATGAGAGAGTAAGATAAATGGTTTAAAACTAAGTGATGATAAATGAACAGTGTAAGAGTAAGCGATGGGTTTTAAGGATTAAGAGAAGGAGTTAACAGAAAAGGTAAAAAATAAATTTAAGAAATGAGGGAAAACTTTTTATTTTTTTTTATTTTTTTTTTAAATATATTTTATTGATTTTTTACAGAGAGGAAGGGAGAGAGATAGAGAGCTAGAAACATCGATGAGAGAGAAACATCGATCAGCTGCCTCCTGCACATCTCCCACTGGGGATGTGCCTGCAACCCAAGTACATGCCCTTGACCGGAATCGAACCTGGGACCTAAGAGAAGGAGTTAACAGAAAAGGTAAAAAATAAATTTAAGAAATGAGGGAAAACTTTTTAAATCAACATTTTATTCTGGAATACCTTTTGATTTACAGAAAAGCTGAAAAGAGAGTACCAACAATTCCTATATACCATTCACCCAGCTGCCCCTCATGTTAACATCTTATATAAATTAAGTCTGCCCTGGCCCGTGGGGCTCAGTTGGTTGAGCGTCATCCCATGCACCAAAGGGTCACCCGGTTCGATTCCCTGCCAGAGCACATGCCCAGGTTTCGGGCTTGATCCTCAATAGGGGGAATACAGGGGACATCCCATGATGTTTTTCTCTCTCTTGCTCTCTCTCTCTCTCTCTCTCTCTAAAATCAATAAAAACTTTTTTATTTTTTAAAGAAACCAATGTTGGGACATCATTAAGTAAACACCAGACTTTATTTGGAGTTCACTAGTTCTTTCACTAATGTCCTTTTTCTGTTCCAGGATTCCACACTGCATGTAAGAGAGAATGATTTTTAAAGAAAAGAATAGAAAAAAATTTAAAATTACCCAGATAGACATAAAAAAGAAAAACGGAAGGATAGAATCAAGATGACAACCAGTGGAAAGGACAGAAAACACAGGACCAGTCCTGGGTGAATTTAGACACCTGATAAATGACACGCTGGCATGGCCGATCCGTGGGGGAAGAAAGGTTATTTGATAAATGGTGCTGGGGAGTTGGTTATCCGTTTGATAGGGTAGGGAAATAGAACTCTGCCTTATACCATACACCAAAATCAATTCCAGATGAATTAAAAATTTTAGAAGAATATATAGGGCAATATGTTTACAACCTCAGGGCAGAAAGAATTTATTAAATAAGATTTTTTAAAGCCAAAACCATAAAGGAAAGAAATGATGCATTTGACAACATTAATGGTAAAATCTTCTATTCATCAAAAGAGCCAATAAATGAGAAGACATACCACAAATCAGCAGGAGATATTGTTGCCACACATTTATAAAAATAATTAGAACCTAGACTGGTTTTTTTTTCAGTTCCTAAAAGTCAGTAAGAAAAAGAGACAACTCAATAGAAAAATAAAATGAGCAAAAGACATTTCACAGACGATGAAACACAAGAGGCCCCTTGAGAAAAGACCCTCCACCTTGTCAGCAGTCAGGGAAACGCAAGCTGAAAATGGGCTGAGACACCACTTTATTCTACCAGGTTGGCAAATCAGTTCAACAGTCTGGCCACACGGAGGTTGGCAAGAGGATGGAGCAATAGGAACACCTCTGCATTGCTGGTGAACATGTAAATCAAGGCAACCATTCGGGCAACCAATTAAACATCACCTCGTCCAGTGGTTCTCAACCAATCAGGGGTGATTATGCCCCCAGAGGATATTTGGCCACATCCAGAAGCATACGGTTTCCTTTTTTTTTTTTCTTAAGATTTTTTTATTGGGGGTTTTTTTCTTATAAGAGAGAGACAAAAGGAGAGAGAGAGAGAGAGGAAGGGAGAGAGAAACATTGATGTGAGAGCAAGACATTAATCAGCTGCCTCCTGCATGCCCCCTACCATGGGCTGAGCCTGCAACCTAGGCATATGCCCTGGCCAGGAACTGAACCCACAACCTGGGCATGTGCCCTGACTGGGAATCGAACCAGCAACCTTTTGGTGTACAGGACGATGCCCAACCACCTGAAACATCCCAGTCAGGGTAACATACTGGTTTCTTAAATGTGCTTGTTGGTTGGGAGAGGTGCTACTGGCATCTTACAGGTGGGCCCAAGGATGCTGCTAAACATCCTACAATGCACAGGACAGTTTCCACCACAAAGAATTATTCATGCCCAATGCCCACTGTGCTAAAGTTGAAATAATTCGATCTCATCAGGCTGACGACTCTCAGACCCAGCAGGTCTACTCCCAGGAACGGTTCCTTGATTGACATTAACCATGTCCATGCTGTCCTGATAAAAGTGAAGGAGTGTGTTTATATCTAGGACTAAATCCCAGACTTCCCCCTGGAGAGGCTGATTCAACAGGCTCCAGATGAGACCCAGCAATTGAGATTTTTAAACAAATGCTCCAGGGACTGGTACCACCCGAAAAGCTTGGGAAACTGTCCTGGATGCTCACGTGCACCGGAGAACATCCATGAGTGCTTCAAAGTGGAAAACTGGGAAAGAACCCAACTGTCCCTCGACGGAGGAGTGCGCGCGATACTGTGGTCTATTCGTAAAACAGAATGTCACCACATTTCATTGACTTTTAAGATGCCACTGAGTGTCAGGTCATTAATTTATGAACCACTAAGAGAGAAAGAGGCTGCCAATTAGCCTATGACACAGTGCTTTCTCACACTTAACATGTTAAATTTAGTGTTATTTTAAAATCTCTTAGATTTATTTAGACATTTTATCGTGTCATGCTGCTCTGTTCTCACGCCTTTCCATACAGACCACAGGCATTGAGAGTTACTCTGTTCCAAGGCCACATGGCAGCTAATGCTTCTGAAGACCTTTTAAACTCCTATTAAACCCAATTCACATGAGATGGACAATGCACACAGCCCCAGAAGTGATGCCACCTGACGAGCATGTCCACAGGCACTGGACAGCGAGCAATGACGACTGCAGCCCACGCTGCCAGGCAGACGGTGACGGCCAGGTGCCACAGGCAGCAAAGCACAGCCCAATGTCAGAGGCGCTAAGCTGTGGGCAGACGTGAGCACCTTAGAGTCGGGGAAACCAGTATGTGATGACAGCATGAGATGAATCTCCAAACCAGAATATTTCATTTTAAAAGCAACAGCACACATGAAGTAGGATTCCATTGTATGAAGTTCAAAAACGTGCAAAACTAAACTATGTATTGTTTAGGGCCACGTACTCATGAGGTGTTCTGCAAAGATGAGCAAGTCAAAGAAAAACAAATTCAGGATGATGCCATGGGGAGGGGGGATGCAGATGAACATAAAAGAATTCCAGGAGCTCGTGACATTCTGTCTCTCAAGTTCAAGTTCAATTTCTGAGTATTTTTACCAGGCCCAGGACTAGAGAAATTGAGGCACGGGCCTCTGGCACAAAATTTAAGGGGGTGGAAAAAAACACTCAAGGAGCAAGATAAATATTTTAATGTTACATTTTTTAATGGGATGCAAACAAATCCATGAGGAACCAACTATCAAACTTTTATACGAGGACAGGACTTGACCCTGCACTTCCATGACCTTGCCTCCCCTGTCACTCTCTAATCCCAGCCCCGGTTCGAATTAAACTTTATTAACAAAAACAGGCAGCCAGTCCACAGGCAATATCTTGCCCACCTGATTTTTTTAAATAGTGCACTAAAGTTTACTAGTATTCTTTTTATATATATATATATTTTATTGATTTTTTACAGAGAGAAAGGGAGAGAGATAGACAGCTAGAAACATCGATGAGAGAGAAACATCGATCAGCTGCCTCCTGCACATCTCCCACTGGGGATGTGCCTGCAACCCAGGTACATGCCCTTGACCGGAATCGAACCCGGGACCCCTCAGTCTGCAGGCCAACGCTCTATCCACTGAGCCAAACCAGTTTCGGCTACTAGTATTCTTTAAAGTGTATGTAGATCATAAACATACACACATCAGCACATACACACATATGTATATATGCAAAGACACTATTTTTAAAAAAATATTTGACAGAAAGGGAAAACCAGTGAGAAGAACACGCATCACAACACTGGGCTAGGGGGTCACGGCAGCAGCCACGACCCTGCTGGAAGGAACATGCTGCTCAGCCTTATCGGTCATTACAGCAGATCAAGGGATGCGTCTGACTGCAAACTCCGAACAGAGGGGTGGGGGCTCCCCCTAGCCCCTGCAGCCTGGCCTAAGGTCCTTCTCCATGAGCCTCCGCCGTGAGCAGGACTCTGCATTTTAGAAGCCTCTTCGCCATCCACACTTGAGTTCAATCTTTATCATACTGCTGTGGGTCAAGTAAAGAATCCCCACTCTCCAGATGGAGAAACTGAGTCCCAGAGAGGTTGACTAACCCGCCCAACATGGCAGTGAAACCACTAGTTTATGTTGGTTTCAAATCCATCCAGCACCCATTTCATCCTATGCAACAGACTGGTGGCCTTGGGAATGAAGACGTGTCTTACCTGGTTTACTATTAAATCAGAAAGTGGGGTGGCAACAGTAAGCAAAGGGGTTCCAACGAACCTCTTTTGGCTGGGAACACGGTTTCACGTAAGAGCCTGTTCCCACAGTGTTGCAGGCAGTATAGCCCCGTCCGTGCGCCAGAGGGTGGGCGGCAACAGCTATGTCTAATTGGCTCCCACCCCTCCTCCGCCAAGAGCCCCCACGGGCTGCAGCCAGATTCTCTTCCCTGGCAAACAGCCGTCCAGGGAGCCAGGAGCCTTTTTGGGAAGCAGCACTTAACTCTTTATGGTCACTGGGAGGCCATCTGCGAGGCGATCACTCGAACTCACTGATGGATGAGCAATTTCACAGCTGAGAAGAGCGCGTGTCATTTTCCCGAAAAGCACCCAGTTTGCTCCCAGACTGATCATGCAGACACGGGAGGCTGGCTCCTCGGCATGGCCTCGAGTACCTCAGGGCTGGAGAGGGCCCTGCAGAGACACTTGTCAGTGTCCTAGGGCGACTCTGACCCCACACTGGGGGGCTTAGAACAGCTCAAGTGGGTTCTCTTGCATTTTGGAGGCCAGAATTCAGGGTATCAGCAGGGCCAGGCTCCCTCAGAGACTTGACGGAATTTGTCCTGGCTCCTTCTAGCTTCTGGAGACCCTGGCTCACAGCTGCACCCCTCAATCTCTGCCTCCATAGTCACATGAAACACTCCTGCTCTATTTGTCTCTGTGTCTGAAACCCTCTTCTTAGAAAGACACCAGCCATATTGGATGAAGGTCCCACCCTCCTCCAGTATGATGGCATCTTAACACGACTGCTTGCGTTTGCAGCAGCCCCATTTCCACACAAGGTCGTGTCCTGGGGGCTAGAACTTCGACATATCCTTTTGGGGAACCCTAGTCAACCCACAGCGGACCCACCTGTCAGAGAGGAGAAGCTGCCACTGAAGGGAAGTGTGGACAGCACAGGTGAGCCTGAACCCCAGGTGCTGAACTAAACCCTGGATCTGGCTCCCGCTCACCTCTCCAGCCTCACCTCCATCTCTCCCTGCTCCACCCACAGGTGCATGTGCTCCTTCGGCCTCGAAGGCACGTCCATCCCACTTGTCATTCACTACCCCACTTCGCTATCCAGTATCTGCGTAAACCGCACTAGCTCACGGAAGCCTTCCCTGGCCCCCTGGCTAGCTCAGGTGCCCTGCTCCCTGCCCCACAATCATTGCTCCCCAGTTCTAGTTTGCACAGCATCCTAAACACCCACTTTGCAGCTCTCATCACTGGCATGATCGGCTGTTCTGTCGGTCTCCCCAGCAGCCTGGAGGTTCCGTGAGGATGGAGGTCTTAAATGTCTATTCATCCCTGTATCCCTAATACCCACGCAGGGAGTAGGCACTCAAAAATATTTTTGGTGAATATTGGCCATTTATCAACTCAAAGGTTATGCTGTCGGAAAAGCCATAGTTCCCCCAAGGCCGGAGCTGGCTTTGTAGCAAAAGGAAAAGTGGAGAAGCGCCCGGGAGCCCAAGGCAAACCAAGCCCTGGCCCCTTGGTCAGGAAGAGGTGTAGGAAAATGGTTTAATCCGAAGACCCTGTTCCCACAGTGAGACCCTACGGGAGCCGGGTAATTCCTCCCTGGACTTCATTCTCCTCTTTTGCACTGTGAGAAAATAGACCCAGCCGCCTCCCAGAGCTGTTACAATGAAGACCCCACCCTCTGATATGCCCCAGGTGCTAACTCCATACTGGGGCTGGGGAGGAAGGGGTCCCTTTAACACGGCAATGACGCGTCAGCCTTGGGGTGACTGAACCCAATTAGGAACCAGAAAGTTGGGGAAACACTCTCCCTCCTAGGGGCTCGGTTTCCCATTCATAACATTTAAAGACATTTCTAGGATAGCAGTTTCCCAACTGAGTTTCAAAGGAGAGTCTTAAGGACCACCATGGTCGGAGGACAGGAGGGGAGGCTGCCCACAACCCAGACAGCTCCACTTCTACCTGCTGGTACCCACACTGGGGGTTTAGGTAAGATTTCTTCCCGAAGAAAGAGATTTTTACTGAATAGTATTAATGATCAGCCTTTAAAACTCCTAACTAGAAAAAAGGTTCCCGACTTGAGTTTTATGGGCCAGAAAATTTACTAAATAGGGGAACTGCCTAGAGTTGGCAATGTTTTTTCCAAGCAAGGACACTACATGAAATGCAATCGTCATCTATAATCACCCATCATTTCACTTTACAAAGGAAGTTTAACACCAAAAGACTGGAAGGGTGTTATTGCAAACTAAAGGGTTGTTCAGGTTCACTAACATACTTCATGGAAACAGTATTGTGTTTCTTGCTGTTGTTCTTTTTTATTTTTAATCTGGCTGGAAGCTGGTTAAACATGGCCATGTCGCAACGCTGGTCTGGGAACGAGGTCTCTGTGTCATAATTCCACGAAAGCCTGTTCAATACCTGAATTCTAGGCCCAGCCATTACCTGTGCATCGGGAATACCGGCTTCAAACCCCGGCTCTGTACCCCTGAGCAAGTCCCTTCCACTCTCTGGCCTCAGTTTCCCCATCTGTAAAATGAGGGGTTGGACTCAATGATATGAGGCTCCTACCAATTCTGATCTCTATGATTCTAGAGCAGAGCTTGAAAATTGGGAGCCCCAAAACCCAATACGACCCAAACATGTTTGGGATTAATACCACCTCACACAATGTTAAAAGATTTGTGGTTAGGTGCTGACATTTATAACTGGAGGGGTTTCTAATAAAAGTCACGGTCTTCAACTTCTTTTGAAAAATTCAAAGGTCTAGCAGCCCTGGTCCCTCCAAGGAGGGAGGCCCGAAGGACACAGCTCCACTGCAGGGTTCCTGCCCACACTGCACAGCCTGGGTCTAACCACGAGAAAACATCAGACAAACCCAAATGAGGAATGAGGGTAACGTAGCTGGTCCCTACTCATCAAAGATGTCCACATCACAACCAACCAGGCTGAGGGACCGTTCAAGCTTGACACACCGCTACATGTAATATGTGATCTTGGGGATGCAATGCCAAAAAAATTTTGCTATCCAAGACCCTATTGGAACACTTGCTGATTAAAGTCTTGATTCAAGGTCAAGTTTACTGAACCTGGTAACTCTGTGTGGTTACATAAGAAAGTATGCACCTAGTCTCAAATGGCTCATAAAATAAGAGCGAACTCAGGGTGGGGGATTAGAGAGAAAGCGAATGTGTGGCAATGTTCAAAACAGACGGGTCTGCGTGAAGGGGGGACAGGAGTCCTTTGTGTTTTCTTGCAACTTTTCTGTAAATTTGAAATATTGCAAAATAAAAACTAAAACTCATCATAGAATTGAGTGATTCTCAAACGTTCGCCTCAGAATCCCCTGCAGGGCTGGTGACCCTCGGGCGCTGGACCCCCCCAGAGCTCCCGATTCAGCAGGTCTGGAAGGAAGAAGGCAGGTATGCGAGTCTCTAGCAAGCTTGCAAAGGCGATGCTGTCGCTGGTGGTCCAGGAGACACGTGGTGAAGCCCTGGTCCAACCCGGTTCAAACCGCGGAAGCGGCACCAGCAGAACTAGACAGAGCGCGCTGTAAAAGCAGGCGGGAGCGGGATGGTGCAAGGGACCGTGGTGCTCGTTAGGAACCGTGCTGTGTCGTTCTGTTTGCTTCTGGGTGTATATACTGATGCCTACAGAGCATCTAGATCAGCACCTGCCTGGCCAGTAGCAGACGGTCAGTACATGTCAGGGACCTGCTGGGACCTGGGTTTCTAAAACACAGCGCCAATGACAGGCAACATAGATGCTTTCTGCGTTTGCTGGGGGTGGAGGAGGGGTGGAAAGGTGGGGAGCAGCATTCTTGGGGAGAAAAGCTCTCTGGGTTGCTCCAACGAGATATATATATGTTTTCCCCTTGGAATTGCCGCCACTGAGTCAGGTCAGACACAATCTTCTCGACCTCTCTCCGGATTCTGAGGTGAGAACGTGGTTTTCAGGCAGCAAACTTCAGTCAAGACAGGCTCCTCCTCCCCCTCTTCCAGCGGGTAATGAACCTTGGCCTCAAGGCTCATTAAACCCCATTATATAATCACCCCCATACCGAGTCTCTTTATAACCCTTCCGGTGGCTGGTTTCTTGGGAGTAGGCAGTTCGGCTTCATCGGTCTTTATTGCTACCTGCTGCTGCCTCCTTCCCCAAATCAGGCGCCCGCCTCAGCCCCAGGCACGCCAGGCCAGGCCCTCGGCAGAGTGACAGCTGTCTGTTGCCTGGTCCCCAGGACAAAGAACAGGAGCTGCTTGGAGAAGAGCTGGGGAGAGGGCAGAGTAAGATGGGGGAGGGGAGGGCATGCCGCCTTCTAAGACACCTCCTGAAGTATTTCATGAGACAGGGGCCTCGGACAGAACGCCAGCTGGTGTCATTAGGACCAAGATGGGGACGTCCAGGGACCATCAGTCACTTGTTCCCTCTGGTGGCTGCTGCCCTGAGTGCTGGACCCCCACAGGCAGCTCATAAAGAAGCACAGAGAAAACTGCAGGGGGGAAAGTACCCTGTCATTCCTCATCCCCAGGACGGATGAGGTGCAGAAGCTGGAGCTGAATTCTTGCAGCTGCCGGTCCCCCACCCCCACCCTCAGGGATGGCCACCACCTGGGACCATGGATGCTCTGAATATCGATCGACACTGAGTCCTGGGAGGTACCGACTGGTGAGCCGGTACAGGCACTGCTCTCTGGAAGGCAGCCTGGAGGCCAGGCTGTTCTCCCAGCTGGGCAAGTGCCACAACCTGAACAAGGTCCCTACTTGAAGAGCAAGCAGGCTTCCGTGAGGGCGGCTTTGCGATCTCATTCCGCAGGGGATGGTAGGGTGGCGGGTTCGGAATGAGTGCAAACTCCACCTCCTTCCCGACCTGGTGACCTTGGGTCAGTTCCATACACTCAGCCCGTTTCCTTGTCTATGAAATGGGGGTACTAAGAGCACCTACCGTATGGAGGAGTGGGAAGCTTACGTGAAATAACAGGTGTAAGCTGCTTTAGCCAACTTGGTGGTACCTGGAGCCTTGTCAACACACAATAAATGCCAGTGGCTATTACTACCACCATGTTCTTCACCGTCACACACTACCCCAGCGCACAGCATACAGCAATCGCTCCCAACGCCACCCTTTATTGAAACCTGGTGCTCGAAGCCCCAGCCCTGTGCTAGGACATTTACATGCATTCCTCATTCTGTCCTCACTATGGATCCCTGCAGGTAGAGCCGGGCTCAGGGCTCTGTGACTTGCCCAGTGACACCTCAGCAACCACTTAGTTGCTGTCAAGCCGAAATCGCTTCCACCAGCTGGTAACGAATGAAATGATTCCCTCCATCTAGGAGGCATTTTCTCATTCTGAAGAAGCCTCTTTACAGGGGTCATAGAGGCTGCCTGACCTAAGGCAGCTGGGTCAGAGACCCTTCAAGGAGTCACTGGCAAACAGCTTGTTGGACCAAAAGCGTGGAGGGCATCCGATCAGATGGTCCTAGGGCAGCGTGGCGGGTGAGAAGGCAACGCCGAGGAAATGCAGCGGGGACGGAAGCCACGTCCACCACCCTCTGCTTCTCTGGGGAGCCGTTCCCTCCTGAGTCAGCACCTTCCACGGAGCACAGTGGAAGGCCATCCTCGTGTTCTGTGCATGGCTAGCCTTGGAGACAGATCCCTCCATACTCGGGGGCTCCTGCCACTCCCCTCCCTCCCCAGCTGGTCACCCCCAGACCAGGGAAGTAGGACAAGCCCTGAGGAGGTGAAGTCCTCACAGCCCATCCGAGGTGGCTCGCACCCTGAGGGCCCGAGGTTCGGCTCGGTCCTCTCTGGCCTAATGCTGTCTCCCGGCATTACGGTCGGGGGTAATAAGATGGCATGTCACCTCCCCTCACACTGAGGCCACAGCCAGAGCTGACAGTGACAAACGGTAGGCAGACTCGGCCTGGCAGGGACACCGCCCCAGGGGCTCCCTGGCTGGCACGGTAGGGGGGGGGGAGGGGACTAGAGGCAAGAAGTTCTCTTCTGAAACTCAGAGTAGTGGGAGAATGGGACGATTACAAGCAGGGGAACCAGTGCCCAGCAGCTGTGTTCTCCCAACAGCCTGGCCCGGAGTCTCCACACCAGCTTCCTCAGTGAGTTAGGAGGTGCCCAGGGGAAGCTCACTGGGTGAGCCTTAGGATCACAGAGTTTCTAAGCTCTGAAACAGACCCTCGTGGAGTCTCTAATTGTCCAGTTGGGGAAACTGAGACCCCGGGAGATAGAGACAGGAACTCACTGCAGGAAAGAGATGGAATCTGAGCAGGCTAGAGTTGGGCCTGGGTTCAAAACCTACCAACCAGGCAACATCATTCACCTTCTGAGCCTCAGTTTCCTTATCTGTAAAATGGGAATAACAATGCCTGTCTCAAAGAGTGTGGTCAGCCTTGACGGTGGCAAGGCAGGGACAACGTCACACAGGCAATTGGTGGCAGCACAGAGACTCGGAGAGAGAGCTTTCCGAGGCCTGATGTGGAGCCCATGCGACCAGGCTGCCTCGTTCTGTCATTTGTTAGGGTCAATGCAAACGGGGCTGGTCCGCAGGGTCCAGCTACTATTTGGTTACACACTCATTCTCCCAGTGAGGCTCCATGCGCTGGTCCTCCTTTCAGAGAGATCCAGGGGCCTCCCTGTCCACAAGGACCAGCCCTGTCCCAAGAGGCACCTGTGCTCCCAGGGCCTCTTAGCCAGGAGCTGCTCCCGCCACAGGCACAGGGAGAAGCCGCGCCTCTCGGATGGAGACCAGCGCAGGTGCCAATGTTGGGAGCCACGGTGAACTCAGCCCGGCTTCCTCGTCCGTAACACTCTCTTGGCTTTAGATAAATGTGCCAGTCCATGGTTTGTTTTGTTTCTAAACAAGCTATAGGTGTTTCTGCTCTGGCCAGAACGAAAGAACAGAGCTGTGGCCAACCCCTGCGAGAGGGGCTAGACTAGAGAAAAGAGGCTGATACATATCCTAACAGCTGCCAGTTATGAAGCACTTCCTGTGCAGACAGCTCGACACACACGAGCTTATCTAATCCTCACAAACATCTATGAGATGCCTCTATTGTGATCCCCATTTTACAGATGAGGAGACTGAATCTCAATGAGGCTCTTCAACTTGCTCAAGGTCAGGCACAGGGCTCAAAAGCAACCACGGTGGGACTGGAACCCGGGCACTTCCCCCAGGGCTAGGACGGCCTGCCTCCCCCCGTCTCACTCACCTGCTATGTCATCACATCTTTTCCTCATCCGGGCTCACTGAGCCACCCTCCGACAGCCACGTGCCTGCCACGCAGGCCCACTGCCACGGAGCAGGTCTGGTCTCTGACAGTGATCCCTCCTGAATAATTGGTAATCGGCTTTCTGGTGCTGCCGTGGGCCGCGAGTGCTATTTTGATCTGCTTTGTTCAGGGCCTGCACCCCCTGGGCCTAAACAAGCCAGGCTCTGGAACTTCCCCTAGCGACGTCCACATGGGCCTCCTGCTCCCGAGTGGATGCAGGCTCCACATCAGTGGACTGCAAACTGAGCTCGGCCCCGCTCCTCCTGAGTTCCCAGGAAATAAAAGATCTTGTCTTGGCCCTGGATGGTGTGCTCAGTGGTTAGAATGCCGGCCTGCACACCAGAGGGTCACCTGTTCAATTCCAGTCAAGAACATGTACCTGAGTTGCAGGTTTGCTCCCCGGCCACAGTTGGGGTGCATGTGGGAGGCAACCAGTCAATGTGTGTCTCTCACATCAATATTTCTCTCTCTCCCCCTCTCCCTCTCCCTCTCCCTCGCTCTCTCCACCACCTTCCCCCCTCCCCTCCACTCTCTCTGAAAAGCAATGAGGAAAATACCCTCAGGTGAGAGTTAGCAACAACAACAGAGAGATCTTGTCTTGGCCAGAAGACTAGTTGGGCTTTCCTCAGGGGCTCCCCTCTGAAAACGGCTGTGCCTGTTCTGCAAAACGGGCCTCTGGGAGGAGAAGATTAAGTGCCTTCTAAGACCTCAGCCCTTGATCGCCAGAAAGTTCCATTTCCGCTCTGAGTAATAACAACTTTATCTGCAGCAGAATCCACAGGAGCAGAATGTTAACCACCCTGGGCCATGCTCAGCCCAGTGTGAACCCAAGTGCGTCTTGGAGATGTAAAGGTTACACTGTGCTGACCTGTGTGGGGGAGGGTGAAATAACAAAACACAATCACAGGAGCCTTATCCACAACAGAAAGAGAAAAAGGCTGGCACCGGCAGCTGAGAAACAGGAGAGAGAAAGCTGACATTCCCATCCTTGAATACCCTGCACACTGGCTTCCCTCTGTTATCCCAACACACCTGCCGGGCCAATGACAACAGCCAGTTGACCTGGAGCGCCGATGACACCCCTTCCCTTGAATCCATTCAAAGAGGCGTGTGTGGCGCAGGTGGGAGGTGGCAGGCAGACACAGATGAGGCGTATTCGGCGAACATTTCAAGAGCATTTTCACCAAAGAAAAGGAACACGGAGCGAGCGCGCACCTGGCAGAGAGCGCAGCCCTGGTGCAGTGACTTACTTGAGGAGAAGTTGGCCTCGCTGTGGACCGGAGGGGTGGAGGGCAGGAAGGGCCCTTGTCCCACGAAGAAGGAGCGGAGGGAGCGCTCGCACAGGAGCGGGGAGCGCTGCTGAGCTGGGATGTTCTCACAGCTGCCCACGCTGCTGTGGATCTTGAGGTTCAAGGGCTTGCTTTTCTTCTTGGCTCTGGAAGGGGGACAGAGAGAGGGAAGTGTATGCGTACACACACAATGAGAGCAGGGAGAGCCCATCTCCTTAGCGCGGCCCAATACCCACTCCCACCTTGACCGGGCCCTGTGGCCCTCGCCATGTCCGTTTCTCACCTCCAACCCTTTGCTTATGCTGTCCCCAATGCCAGGAATACCATCCCCTTCTTGCCTGGTTAATCCCCATCTGTCTTTTTTTAAATTTTTGTTTATTAAATTGACTGGGGTGACATTGGTCAACATGAACATACAGGTTTCGTGTGTGGGTTTCTATGTTACAAGATCTGTGTGTTGCACCGCGTGCCCGCCACCCAAAGTCAAATCTTCTCCTGTCACCTTGTATTAGGATCTCCTTCCCCCCTCCCACCTTCCCTCTGGCTACCACCACACTGCTGTTTGTGTTCTTAAGGTTCAGATTTATATCCCACATGAGTAAAATCATATGGTTCTTAGCTTTTTCTGACTTATTTCACTTAGCATAATGCTCTCAAGGGCCATCCATGTGCAAATGGCACTATTTCATCCTTTCTTATGGCTAAGTAGCATTCCACTGTGTGCATGGATAAAGAAGATGTGGCCCCTATGCCCATGGTCCTTTATGACTTGTCTCTGGGGTCCTCCCCTCCTGGAAGCTTCCCTGACACCCAATGCCCCCAGCAGGGCTGAGCGTTCTTCCTCTAAGAAGCCCTGGCTTGGGTTGGCTGTTCCTCCTCAATTCTCCTAAAATAGTCTGTATATATTTCTGTGGCGGTGCTTTCCTATTTTTCCAAATTCGCTCTTTCAGTTTTTATCATCCAAGTGGACTGAGTCTTTGAGGGCAATGATTCTGTATTGTTCATTTCTCTGTCCTTGGCAAGGATAGCACAAAACCTGCACACAGTAGGTGCTAACTGAATGCTGATTCAGTGCCCGATCTGGATTAAGACTCTGGCACTTACCATACTGCATTCTAATACCCTGTCTTCCACACTCGACCGCGGGCTCCTTGAGGGCAGGAACCTGTGGTTTCCGTTGTTGGCGCTCTCAGATCCTTGCTTGGCACCCGCTGGATAGAATGAACCTCCCCAGCTGGTTTGGAAACATGCCCCCACTTCCGAAGAGCTTAGGTGATCAGGTTATGAGAGTTTGCTTTGAAATGGCATCCAAAGCTAAGCTCACTGTTCTCCTCCCCACCTCCCCACAGCACCCCATTCAGGTCTGGCCAGGAGTTGGGCGCCCTCTTGTGGCCAAAGTGAACCCTCCTTGCAAATGTCCAAGCTCTGGAAGGAGTGCCCAGGAAGGTGTGTTCATATAAGACTGGAGGGCTCCCATGTGAGCAGCCCTGCCCAGGCGCCTGCTGCTCCTCCGCTGTAAGGAGCCCAGGGGTGCCCACGGAGCCGCCCCTCACAGGGCCCGCCGTCAGCCCTGCGAGTCATCTCCCCAGGGGCCTGTGGCAGGCCCAGGACGCGCCTCCGGCTGCAGCAGCACCTGGTGGTGGCTCTCCCTGGCCATGGCGGAGAAGAGCAGGAAGCAGGGAAGCGGTGGCATTCATTCCACACGAGTGCCCAGTGGTGCAGATCCAAAGAGACAGTGTCATTTAGGAGTGAAACTCCCCGGCCCTGGGATCAGGGAGACCAGGCTCGGGTCCTGACCGTGACCTCAGAAGAGTGCTCTCATCTCTGGGCCTCAGTTTCCTCAACTGGACAGTGAGAAAAATAACAGCGCCTACCTACGGGGGATGTCATGACAATTCTACGAGATCATGTGCCTGGCACAGGGCCTAGCACAGAACGAGGGTTCAGGTCACCCATTGTTAACGTCACTATGATCAGGTTAAATTCAGTGTCTGTGTAGCATGGGAAGAACCTCAAAGAAGCCAGGCTGTGTTTTTCATCTGAAACATCCACCAACTCTCAACTCACTCCCCCGACAAATGAAAAGGGTGCAGTCAAACCCTTTAGCAGAGATACTGTTGTCATCCCCAAACCACAGGCAGGAACTGTGAGGGCCACCAAGTGATGAGGCCAGGTCCTTGTACAACAAGCATGTCAAACTCAAAGGCTAGCATGGGCCAAATAAACGCCACATGCCGGCTGAGGGCCACAAGTTTGACATGTTTTTTGTACAAGGAGAACCGAGTCTAATCCAGCACAAGTTTAACAGTAGCTTAATGAGAGTCCAATTGCCTTAAACAGATGGGGCAGAGAAGGGGTGTATCTAAACAAATGATAGTTGGACAGATGGATGGATTAAAAAGATGAATAAATGGATGGGTGGGTGGATGGGTAGATGGATGAACAGAAGGATGGATGGAGGTAAGAATGGATAGATGGGTGGATGGATGGAAGGAAAGGAGGGAAGGAGGGCGGGAGGGAGGGAGGGAGGGAACATGGAAGAAAGGATGAAAACAGAAAGATGAAATGAATAAAGGACGGAGAGGATGGGAGGAAGGCAGGAAGGAAGCGTAGGATCCCTGAGGACAGACACAGCTTACTTTTCTTTCTCTAGTCCCTGGCCACCCCCTGCCTAGGTCTCTAGCTGGTTCTGCACACAGAAGGCTCTAGCTCAGCACACATTAGCCAGCCGCCTCTCAGCGCCCTCCCCACAAAGAACACCGAGGGGCCTCCCCATCTGGTGTTTCGTCTCTGCCCCATTTCCTGCTCCAAGGTCTGTTGGGCTTTGGGTTACGCAGAGCCACCAGCTCACATGGCCTCTTCACCCTCAGCTTCCTTGAGTGTGGGGTTGTGTCCTCTTGAACTCAAGAGCCATCACCCGGCCAAATCCCTCAGCGTCTCATTAGCAGTGTCTGGAGCGTCTGGCCTGCCAGTTGGGAGGAAATGACAGGGCTGGGAACAGACAAGGTCCTTGCAGTCATGGTGGGAGGACAGGCGTGAGCTCACATTCTCCCACACCACCCTGTGCAGCACTACGTGCTAACCCGTTTACTGGGACACAACCATTTCCCAAAACTGGAACAAATGCCCGCTGGTCTCCCACGTGGCTCAGTGAGCTGGCCAACCTCTCCATCAGGCCCTTTAAGTCCTTAGCAGTTGGCCTGGTCTGATGACCTACTAGGAGGCCTCCAGGAGAGGCCCTCTTCGAAACCAAATAGCACCAGTTCTTGGGTGATAAGGGAGGGGCAGGGGTACCTACAGACCCTCAATTCAGGTGCTCAGATTCCAGGCATGGGGGGGCTTGAAAAAACAGGGGCCTGCCGGGCCCGTGTGGCTCAGTGGTTGAGCACCGACCTATGAACCAGGAGGTCCTGGTTCCATTCTCAGTCAGGACACATGCCCAGGTTGTGGGCTTGATCCCCACTGGGGGGCGTACAGGAGGCAGCCAATCACTGATTCTCTCTCATCACTGATGTGTCTATCTCTCCCTCTCCCTTCCCCTCTGAAATCAATAAAAATATATTTAAAGAAAGAAAAACCAAGGGCCTGGTAAGTCTAACACTGGGAGGATATTTCGTGAGAGGCCACTCTGCTCCTTGGCTACAGTGTAGGTGGCCACCCTCGTTTCTGGCTTGAGCACACCCCAAGCGTGGCATTAATAAACCGGGCTCTGGCGAGAAAGGAGCACGAGGACTCCTTCAAATGCCTCTCCCCAGGTGTGCAGGAGCATGCCATGCTTTTAGATGACCCATGAGTGATATTTTTGTATTTTAGTAGCTAAAATTGGAAAAATAAGCTTTCACACCACACCAAATTATTTCCTGGCATACAGCTTTATGTAAAATACACTAAGAAGAAGAAAAAGAGGAAGAGAATGAAGGACAAGGAGAAGAGAAATTGAAAGAAGGTGAGAAAGAAGGAGGGGTAGGAAGAGATGGTGATTGAAAAAATGTTACGTAAATTCATGGTTCAATTCCTGGTATAGGTCCCACCAGAATGCCCTGTCCCCGAGCTATCTTTCCACCCAAACTGGACCCAGACCCTTCCCTTCTCTGGCTTGGCCTGGCCGTGAACAAATCACCCAAAGTAACCCCCAAATCCTACTTCCCGAAGCCTAATTCACCCCAAGAGCGGCCACTTCTGCCACCTGGTATGTTTTTCCACATCCTGATCCCGTCCTCCTGGGGTTGGCTGGGTCTTGTCACAGCACCTCTATGTTTCTTCAAGCTCTGGGCACAGTTTTGGAGGACACACATGTTTTTCTGATTATGTGATGACCGTGGGCCTTGCCCACCTGTCTAGAAGTGGATCCAAGAAGTGAATTCAAGAACGTCCTCGTGCTTCCAGTGCACATCCCATAAAAGCTGGTGGGCTCCTCGTGGACGTGAGTTGGAGGGGCGGCCCTCCAGTGGGTCCACTTTGCCTGGATGCTATGAACGGGCCAGGCTGGCCCCCCACCCTGACTATCCATTTCTAATAGGAAGTGTTTGCTGCATAGAGTGCCTGGGGAGGGAGGAGGGTGGTAATGAAACTGCAGGGAGGGTAAGGGCCTGCAACGAGCCCACCTGGGGGGTGATTCCAGCACGCAGGACTGCTGACGTCAGCACTGAGGTCCGGCGGGCTGAGTGGGCAGGAGTCAGGCCCTGTGCTGGGGACATGCTATCTCATTTGGGAGAGGAACAATTATGGCCTCCACTTCATAATTAGGGTGACTGGGGTTTTCAACAGTTAGTAACCCAGATCACAACTCCATAAAGGCTTGGAGTGTGGTCACAGATTTCACTGACTTCAAAGCCCGATATATATGTAATTGATTTCAGAGAGGAAGGGAGAGGAGGGGGGAGGGAAAGATAGAAAGAAACATCAATGATGAGAGAGAATCTGACCGGGGAAAGATAGAAAGAAACATCAATGATGAGAGAGAAACCGAGTATGTGTCCTGACTGGTTCAACCACTGAGCCACTCCGGCCGGGCTCAAAGCCTGTCCTTAATCGTTCTATTAATCCTGCTGTAGGAGCTCCTCATGTACACGCCCATTTTACAGGCGTGCTTGCAGAAACCCAGAACTGTCCAGTGGTCGGCAAACTCATTAATCAACAGAGCCAAATATCAACAGTACAATGACTGAAATTTCTTTTGAGAGCCAAATTTTTTAAACTTAAACTATATAGGTAGGTACATTGTTATTAACTTAATTAGGGTACTCCTAAGGCTTAGGAAGAGCCACACTCAAGGGGCCAAAGAGCCGCAGTTTGCCAACCACGGGTAGGCCATCGGTTTCAGGATTAGCTGGGGAGAACCAATCTTTCACTCACAGCCTGGGCATCTTGCCAGAAGGCTGGTCTTGGCCAGTTCTTGACCTGGACATGGACAATGCTGCCTCTGCCCCACGGAATAATCCAGAATCCACGGCCTCCTCTCCAGGCAAACACCACTGCCGGCCGGCCCAGCCTCCCCCACCCCTCTGAGCTCACCCAGCTAGCCAGCCTCGGCTCTGCCTCCCAGGCCTGCTCTGTGCGGGCGTCCAGGCACGCTGATTTTCCTGCCTCCCTGTGATTAGCAACTAATCTTATTTTTTTGTTCCCCGACCCATAAATCAGTTACAGACCAAATATTTACACAGGCCATCATTTCCGACTGAACCAGGGCTCGTGACAGCCCTGGTTATTAAAAAGGATGACTGATTTGGGGCCGAGATTTCATGGGCATGTGGCTGGATGTTTTCTTTTAGGTTTCCTTCCCCGTCCCCTTGCCCGAAGAAAAAACCAATTTCCAAGAAAAACTGGCTCAGAGATCTGCTCTCGCTGTCTCCACGGGGCCAGTGGGACATAGTCAGCCCCCAAAGTGCTGGCCTGTGCTGGCTTCTCCCCCTTCTCTGGGAGCCCTTCTCTGGCCTCCCCCTGAGCAGGGAACCATTTGACCCTCAAACATCCCCTAACTCAGGAACCCTAAAGAAGAGAGGGGGAGGGGCCAGGAAGGGGGAACTGGACAGCATCATTACTCTCAGCCCAGGACCCCAAGGTGACCGAGGGAAGCCATGTGTTGAGTTGGTAAGACCACCCGGTGGGGCAGCAGGAGGCTCTGTCATTTCCTAGCCAGTCACCTTGGCTACGAGGCTGGTTTTTCCTCCGGTCAAGTGCAGGGATTTGCTGGGTGGTCTCTGTCCCTTTCTGCCCCATGTATCTTGGTTCTAATGATGACAGCTGCCATTCATTGAGCCCTCACTAGGTGCCTGGCCTTGTGCTAAGCATTCTACAGGCATTAACTCGTTCTGTTCTTTGTTGTTAATCCTCACCCGAGGATATTTTTCCATTATTTTTTAGAGAAAGTGGAAGGGAGGGGGAGAAACATCGACATGAGAGACACACACCAATTGGTTGCCTTGCCCATGTGCCCCGACCAGGGCCAGGGCTTGAGCCTGCAACCGAGATACGTGCCCTTGACTGGAATCAAACCTTCAGTCCACAGGCCTACACTCTATCCACTGAGCCAAACCGGCCAGGGCTCATTCTGTTAGGATGGGGTTTGTCACCTCCAGATGAAGGAACAGAAAATCAGTGACTTACCAGGACCGCACAGCGTATAAGGGGCAGAGCGAGGATTTGAACGTGGCTGTCTGAGCCCAACGCTCTTAGAGTTAAAATACACTGCAGCCTCCCTCGGCCCTAGTTCTGCTGCTAGGCCCACTTCAGCAGGGAAGCACCCTCCCGCGTGGATTCCCATCATCTGACGCCTCCACATGAATGCGTCCAGGTAAGCATCCTAAGCCAGTGGTTCTCAACCTTGGCTGAACATTAGAATCACCTGGGAATCTTTTTAAAATCCTGATTTCTGGGCCTCATCCTCTGGAAATTCTGTTTCTTTTTTACTAATGTGGCCCCACCCCATAACAAAGAAACAGAATTTCCAGAGGATGAGGCCCAAAAATCAGGATTTTAAATAGATTCCCAGGTGACTCTAATGTGCAGCCAAGGTTGGGAACCACTGTCCTAAGCGAAGGCAGGATTGAGGGGATCTGCTCAGGTGGGAGCCGGCAAAGGCTTTCCCTCTGCAGGCAGGGCAGCCAGAAATATTTTTTCAGGCAAACTGTGAGATTTTGCCACTACTGAATATTTCACCAGAGATGCTTTATGCTAGGAAAAATGAATTGGGAGTGAATCCTTACGGACATGCCTCAAGAGGCAGTATTTCAATGGAGCAATTCTATGAGAAACACACTGAAATGCGTGCATCACAGCCTGAGAGACAGACAAGATCATCTACCCACTGTAAGGGCTTGGGAAGGACTCAGACTTAAGTTACTGAGCCCGGCTGGGCGCCCGCCAGCTGCTAACCTCAGCTGCTCTTAGTTTCCTTTCTTGTAAAATCTCACTCTTAGAAGCTCCTCCGTCCTCACAGTGATGTCTCTCCCCTTCCTGCAGACCTATGGCGTGGCCCTGGGCAGGGCAGACTCTGCCCGGCTTTGAGTCCTTCTGTTTAGACAATGGGATCACCCCTCCAGACCCTCCATCCGCCCTGGCTTCTGTGGGGGCAAATGCGTCAGCACTGGCTGAGCAGAGGGCACAGTAAAACTGCAGCTGGTGTGGTCCCAGCAGCGCGGCATTTCCACTAAGTCACTCGTGACTGTCTGACAGTGTCTCTAGGAAGAAAGTCTGGAACTCTTATTTCCATGTGAGTGTGAAGAACTGTTGCCTGAAATCTGTGTTGTTGCTTTTGCTGATGTGGGAAGAAAACTCACTGCCAATCAACACATATAGTGTGATTTTATCTATACAAATATCCTATCTAATAAAGAGGGAATATGCTAATTGACCATCACAACCTCACAAGATGGCAGCGCCCACAGCCACAAGATGGTGGCACCCAGTCCCCTCAGCCCCGCCTCATCATCCAGCCAGAGTCCCCCAGTCCTCTCAGCTCTGCAGGGGAGGGCAGTTGGGGGCAATCAGGCCAGCAGGGGAGGGCAGTTGGGGATGATCATGCTAGCAGGGGAGCAGTCAGATGTCAATCAGGCTGGCAGGGGAGTGGTTAGGGGTGATCAGGCTGGCAGCAGAGTGGTTAGGGGCAATCAGGCAGGCAGGAAGGCAGGCAGGCAAGTGGTTAGAAGCCAGAAGTCCCGGATTGTGAGAGGGATGTCCGACTGCCAGTTTAGGCCCGATCCTAGCCTAAACCGGCAGTCGGACATCCCCTAAGGGGTCCTAGATTGGAGAGGGTGCAGGCTGGGCTGAGGGACACACACACACCCCGCCCCTCGGATGAATTTTATGCACCGGACCTCTAGTGTGTGTGTGTGTGTGTGTGTGTGTGTGTGTGTGTGTGTATACCGGTATATGAATGTAATCCTATCTAATAAAAGAGAAACTTGGTAATTAGCCGTACAGCCGCTACCCTTCCCATTGGCTAATCACTGAGATATGCAAATTAACTGCCAACCAAGATGGCGGCCGGCAGCCAGGCAGCTGACACGAACAGGGAGGCTTGCTTGCTCCAGTCACGGAGGAAGCCAGGTTCCCCGCCTGCTGCCGGCCTCTCAGCTGCTCTCTAAGAAACACTGTAACAAATATAGAAGCTAAACAAAACCCCAGAAACCTGCTTTCAATCAGCCAGGCTTCAGCCAGCTGGACCGCAACATTGTTTCAAATACAGCCGAGGCCTCAGAGCTAAAGCTGGCCCAGAATTAAAAAAAAAGAAAAAAAGGACAGGTTGGGAGCTTCAGTCACCCGCCAGCCTGAAAACGGCCCTCAGCCCCTCATCCAGGCTGGCCAGGCACCCCAGTGGGGACCCCCCACCCTGATCCAGGACACCCTTCAGGGCAAACCAGCCGGCCCCCACCCGTGCACCAGGCCTCTATCCTATATAGTAAAAGGGTAATATGCCTCCCAGCACCGGGATCAGCGGAGCCACGAGGCCTCCTGGCACCGGGATCAGCATGACAGGGGGCAGTGCTCAAACCCCCTGATCGCCCTGCAGCTCTGTGTGTGACAGGGCGCGGGGCCACAACCTCCCTATCCGCCCTGCTCTGTTCGTGACAGGGGAAGGCACCCCAACCCCCTGATCAGCCCTGCTCTGTGCCTGATAGGGGGGAGCTCCCCAACCCCCTGATCGGCCCTGCTCTGTGTGTGACAGGGTGCGGTGCCCCAACCCCCACCCCCACGGGCCCTGCTCTGTGTGTGATGGGGTAGAGCCATAACCTCCCCATTGGCCCTGCCCTGAGTGTGACAGTGGCGGTGCCCCAGACCCCTGATTGGCCCTGCTCTGTGGGTGATAGAGGGCGGCGCCCCAACCACCCCTGCTCTGTGTGTGACGGGGTAGAACCATAACCTTCCCATCGGCCCTGCCCTGAGTGTGACAGGGTGTGGCACCCCAACCCCCTGATCCGCCCTGCTCTGTGTGTGACAGGGGGCGGTGCCCCAACTCCCCTATCAGCCCTACTCTGTGAGTGACATGGGGGAGCTCCTCAACCCCCTGATTGGCCCTGCTCTGTGCATGACAGGGGGGAGCTCCCCAACCCCCCTGATGGGCCCTGCTCTGTGCATGACAGGGGGGAGCTCCCCAACCCCCTGATCGACCCTGCTCTGTGCGTGACAGGAGGGAGCTCCCCAAACCCCCTGATTGACCCTGCTCTGTGCGTGA
>NW_005871229.1:2240093-2340261 GCF_000147115.1 Myotis lucifugus | reverse complement strand
ACCCCCTGATCCGCCCTGCTCTGTGTGTGACAGGGGGCGGTGCCCCAACTCCCCTATCGGCCCTACTCTGTGAGTGACAGGGGGGAGCTCCTCAACCCCCTGATCGGCCCCGCTCTGTGCATGACAGGGGGCAGAGCCCCAACCCCCTGATCGGCCCTGCTCTGTGCGTGACAGCGGGTGACGCCGCAACTTCCCTATTGACCCTGCCTTGAGTGTGACAGTGGGCGGTGCCCCAACCCCCCAATCGGCCGTACCCTGAGCGTGACTAGGGGTGGCATCGCAACCTCCCGATCTGCCCTGCTCTGTGCTTGACAGGAGGCAGCGCCCCAAACTCCCCAATCGGGCCCTGCTCTAAGCCCGACCAGGGGCTGCACCTAGGGATTGGGCCTTGCCCTCTGCCACCCGGGAGCAGGCCTAAGCCAGCAGGTCATTTTCTCCTGAGGGGTCCCAGACTGCGAGAGGGCACAAGACTGGCTGAGGCACCCCCCCCCCCTCCCCCGCCCCGAGTGCACAAATTTTTGTGCACCGGGCCTCTAGTTATGTATAAACACACCTACACGTTTGAATATATTTACTATATATTCCTGTGATATATTTAAGGTCACAGAAAAAGAACCGGAAAGGTTTCCACTGAGAAAGACAGTGGAAGTATGGTGGTTGGGGGAACCTCCATATTTGACTGTGTGTGTGAATCTTTTGCAGTGACAATGCGGACAATGCATGTGTAATTTGTAAGGAAGGCAAAAGCAAGGAGGGCAGGGGGAAAGAAAGGGAGGCTGTATATCAATAAAACTTTAATTTAAAAAACAGGCAGTGGGCTACCTTGGCCCATGGGCCATGATTTTCTGACCATTAGTCTAAAATATCAATTCCAATTGGAATGATGGCTGCCAGAGGGGAGGAGGGAAGGGACTGAGAAGTACAGACTGGTAGTTACAAAACAGTCCCAGGGACGTAAGGCCCAGCACAGGGAGGACAGTCAGGAGCACGTGATAACTGTACGGTGCCAGGTGGGTGCCTGAAACACCAGGGACACTGTGTGAAGTACCTGATTGTCTAACTGCTATGCTGTATGCCCGAAACTAGTACAAAATAATACTCAATGTCAACTGTAACTGAAAAATAAAGTATCAGCTCCAGGACGGAGGGCCATGGCAGTTCTGGTAACTACTATACCCCGGATGTCCAGGACACACCTGGCACACAGTAGCAGTTCAAGAAACAGTTGTTGAAAGAATGAATAAAACCCAGCCTGTCTATTCACCTGGAAAACTAACAATTCAACTGCTATCCTGAGCCCTTGAAGGGGAATGTGGCTGTTACTCATTTAAGTGTCTTGAACTAATTGTTGCCAGCCCGCAGGTTAATGAAACTGACTGATCTTAAAAAACAAAAACAAAAAAAAACCTGAAATAAGCCAGAGAAAGATAGATAAATATCACATGATCTCACTCATATGGGATATAATGATCAACATAAACTGATGAACAAAAATAGATCCAGAGACAAATGGCAGGGGAGGGCGAGGGTTAGAGATCAACCAAAGGCCTTGTATGCATGCATATGAGCATAACCAATGGACACAGACACTGGGGCGGTGGGGGCTTGCCCTCGGGGGTGGGAGTGGCGGGGGGGGGGTCAATCAGGGAAAAAGGAGACATATGTAAAACTTTAACCAAAAAAATAAATAAAAATAAAACAAACCAAAAAATAAAACTGCCTGGCTGGTGTGGCTCAGTGGTTGAGCATCGACCCATGAACCAAGAGGTCATTGGTTTGATTCCCGGTCAACACACATGCCCAGGTTGTGGGCTCGATCCCCAACAGGGGTCGTGCAGGCGGCAGCTGATCAATGTTTCTATCTCTCTATCCCTCTCACTTCCTTGCTCTAAAAAATCAACAAAAACATGTTTTTAAAAAATCAGTTCTCATTCTCACATCAAAAGGGTCCCGCTCTGGGGCACTTTGCTGGCTTAGAAAACGGAGAAACGGGGCTGATGGCTTCTGCTCAGCATCGACAGAGGTTTCTCAGCCCCCGCCAGGCACAAAAGCTGGTCCGGGGTCCTGTGGGTTCCCAGATCTGCGGGCAGAGGCTCCCATCTCCAAGGAAACTGCATCTATAAATGCCACGTGGTATTTTCCAACCACAGGCAAACAGATTCTGATTCAGAGGAAAATCTACAAACTTGTGCTCCAAAATAGGGACAGGGCTTCAGGGGGAACCTGACATGGTGGGGGGCAAGGCAGCAAAGGGGACTTTCAAAAGAATCAGGAATATAGATATAGATATAGATATAGATATAGATATAGATATAGATATATTAATTGATTTCAGAGAGGAAGGGAGAGGGAGAGAGAGATAGAAACATCAGTGATGAGAGAGAATCATTGATTGGCTGCTTCCTGCATGCTCCCCACTGGGGATTGAGCCTGCAACCCAGTCATGTATGTGCCTTGAAGGGGAATTGAACCATGACCTCCTGCACTGAGCCATGACGGCCAGGCCTGCAGGTGAATTTTTAAAGTAGGGGAAACTGCTGCACTTTTGGACGCTTTGTTCCATGGTGCCCTGGACTCAGGGCAACTGGCATTTCAACAGGCAGACCAGGGAGTGTTGCCAATACAAACTGGTAAGCCTTGGAGTCTGACTGTTGCAGAGAAAGACTTCAGCGGTGGGCACTGAGTCCCGGCCCTCCCCTTGCTCCATGCTCCTGGGAAACTGGGTAAGAGGCTTCCTCCCTCCTCCGTCTGAATATGCAAACGCACCTGCCCTTCAGCATAGGATGAATTATGCATCAGGTTGGGCAGGTTGACAGAGACAGGCAGCTGCCCACCAAAGGCCACTCGGGGTACAAACAGAGCCGTCACATCAAGATGTTGCAAAAGGTCCCACTGCCCCCATTCGCCTTGACACAAATCTCTGGGCTGTGTGGCTGCCTCCATCCCTGTCCACAGTGTCCATCCCAGCTCGCTTGTGGATGCAAATGCATCTAGGGAGGCAGTGTATGTCACGGGCCAAGCCGTGAGCTGCAAATTAAATCAAAGAGTGAAGTAAAAGTCACACTAATAGGAAGTTTCGCCATCTCTCAGGGATCTCCCATGCTGGACACTGGGATATACATTTCCCTAACATTACCTCCAATCTTCAGCGCCAATGTGTGAGTAGAGGATCATGTCCCCATTGTACAGAAGAGGAAACTGAGGCAGGGAGAGTGGAAGCTGCTGGCCCCCAAGGCCCACAGAGGTGGCTGGTTTAAGGTGTGTGCTCCTTCACCTCTGCAGGTTGTCACTGATACAATCAGGCTGGTTGGGGCTCCACAGGAGAGGTGACGAATGTGGAGGGTATGGAACAACAAGACAACCAACCCAATGAGAAAATGGACAAAAGACTTGAATCGACATTTCTCCAAAGAAGATACACAAGTGGCAGCTTACGGGCACGTGGAAAGATGGTCAACATCATTCGTCGTTAGCAAAATGAAAAGTAAAAGCACACTGAGATACTACTGCTCACCCACTAGGGTAGCTATGATTAAAAAAATGGAAAATAAGTGTTGATGAGGATGTGGAGAAATAGAAATCCTCGCACATTGCTGATGGGAATGAAAAGTGGTGCAGTTGCTATGGAAAGAATGGGTGCCTCTTTAGAAAGTTAAACAATTACCATGTGATACAGCAACACTCCTCCTAGATACCTATCTAACAGAATCAAACTCTCAAACAATTACACACGCATGCATGTTCAGGCAGTGTTATTCCCAATAGTTACAAGGTGAAAACAGCCCAAGCGTCCATTCATGGGTGGATGGATAAATTGTGGCAAATCCATACAATGGGATATTGTTCAACCTTAAAAGGAAGGAAATTTTGACACAGGCTGCAGCATGGATGAACCTGAAGAATTACGTTGAGTGGAAGAAGAAAGTCACATAAGAACAACTCTTATATGACTCCACTTGCCGGAGGCCCTTAGAATAGCCAGTCGCAGAGAAGGGAGGTAGAATGGCGGTTTCCAGGGCTGGGGGAGGGGAGGATGGGGACTGAGCTTCAGATTAGGAAGATGGAAATAGTTCCAGAGACAGACAGCAGTGATGGCCGCAGAACGTTAACATGCTTCAGGCATGGACGGCATACCTGAAAACGGTTAAAATAACAACCAAGATGAAATGGGGAGGAGGGCCCTGTGGGGAAAAACGGGGGAAGAGAGAGGGAGTGACTTGGAGAGGTAACTGCTTCTCTTTAAGACTAAAGGGAAGGTGGTTTCCTAGGGAAAGGAAGCTGAGCTGGGGGGAGGGAGCTGGCAGCCACTCAGTGAGAGAAGCCACCAGCTGGCTGGGTCTATTTCCCGTCCACCTTCTCCACAGCTGTCACACATCTTGTCTAGCTGTGTGCTCTCCACCTGCTCAGACCCAATTTAATTGGAGGTTCAGGGCTCCCCAAGTGCCAAAAGCAAATGCCAAGCTGGTGACCATCAGCGAAGGAGCTGTGAACCCAGGTTGGCTGAAGTGCAGCAAAGAACCATCTGCCCCCGGGGAGGCTGCCGGGCACCGCCTGGGATCCTGGGGTCCCGCTCCACATGGTCACCAGTGTCTGCGCTGTAAGAAAACCAGGGACGGGAGACCCCAAATGAGAGGGGCTGCTCAGAGGCACAGCGAGAACCAGCTTTCAGAAACAATCAGCCCTGGTCATCTTGGAATACCCTGAGCGGTGCCTATAGCAGGGTTTTGCAGCGGACACCAGGGAAAACGCAGACTGGAGTCAGACAACCTGGAATGGGCTGCACTGCACCTTGGATTTCTCTCCTGCACCTTGGATTTCTGGGTAACTGTTTCCTCTGTGGCAGTTACCCAGTTGCACATACCGTTCCCTTGACCTCTTTCCTAGTGTGGCTGGAGGCAGTATCTGGAGTTCATTTGGGGCGTGGGCTCGGAATAGCAATGAAATTAGGAACCCAGCTCTGCAGCGACCAGCAGCTCCTTTTCAGGGAGGTTGCCTCATCTCTTTCGTCAAGGGACCGGACTGAGGTAGATAGTGCCATTCCCACAGGGACTCCTCTCGCTCCGGTCCTCCCTGGGACTAGCTAGTATGCCCACTAATGAGGGACAGCGGTCACCCAAAGACAGCCATGACCTCCCCTTGCCACATCCAGGTGACGTCAAGAAACCCCCATGGCCCTGGAGCCAGGAAGTCACCCCGCAGAGCCTCAGCCTCCACACCTGTAAATGGGACTAACTGTAATGCCCACCTCCCTGGGTTGCCGGGAGGGTTTCCTGAGATAACACATGTCACCTCATGGCACACACAGAGCGTGACACAACATATGGGCCAGGATAGACAGATGAGGGGGCTCCAGCTGCCCCAGGCACCCAGGGGACTAAGCCGACTTCGATGCACCTTTAACCATTTTGCAGGACACGGCAGGGGAGCGGGGCTGGGGGAGGGGGGGTAGGTCCACTCAAAAGCTCCCAGCACAGGCAGCAAGACACTGCTCTCCTTGTCCCTGGTGCAGGGAGCTATGTGAGTTCTTTCTCCTCACACACCCACAGGCTCGGGCTCTTTATGGTTCAAGTTCAATTTGGTTTTCTTGTAAAAGAACATCCACACAGTTTTAAAGTGTTACTACCGCCCAGGAAGGTCCATAATGACAAATAAAAGGCCCCTCAGGAGGGCTTCTGGGAGCTAGGAATGTTCGGATTCTTCACCGGGCTCTGGTTACACGGGTATGTGTCTCTGATAAAAATTCAAGGAGCTGTCTACACTTACTAAGGCGCGTTTTTGTGGACATGTGTTAGACTTCAATAAAAAGAGTGTTAAGTCCCTTGTTATGGGTTGAACTGTGTCCCCCCCAAAGACATGTTAAAGTCCTGACCCCCAGAGCTAAGACTGTGACTTTATTTGGAAATAGGGTCATTGAAGATGTAATTGGTTAAGTTTAGATGAGGTCATATTGGAGTAGATATGATTTGTGTCCGTATAAAAAAAGAAACTTTGGGCACAGAAGTGCATATGGGGCAGACGATGTGAGAGACACGGGGGCACCAAGTGAAGATAAAAGCAGAGGCGGGGCGATGCTTCTACCAACCAAGGGGCCAGACGGCCAGCAAACCACCAGGAGCTAAAGGAGAGGCTGGAACAGGCTCGCTCAGCAGGAGCCGGCCCTGCCAGCACCTGGTTCTGGACCTGGAGCCTCCAGCACCGGGAGATCGTGTCTGTGGGCCAAGCACCCAATGTGCAGCACTTTGCTATGGCGATGGCATCTCTGGGAACTAGCCCCTTTGTCCCGCCTTCTGATTCCCAGTGAGGCTCCGGAGAGGCCCCCATTGTTAATGCTTTTTTTTTTTTTTTTTGGTTAATCCTCATCTGAAGATATTTTTCCATTGATTTTTAGAGAGAGTGGAAGGGAAGGGGAGAGACACATCAATGTGAGAGACACACTGATTGGTTGCTTCCCACACATGCCCCAACCAGGGCTGGGAATCGAGCCTGCAACTAAGGTCTGTGCCCTTGACGGAATCGAACCCCGGACCCTTCAGTCCTCGGGCCAACACTATCCACTGAGCCAAATTGATCAGGGCTATTAATGGTTTCTTGTGTGTCCTCCCAGAGAATTTGTTTTAATCATTACATCTGGCATCCCTTCCTAGCTTTGTCCACAGCTTTGCTGAGGGTGGTCACATACCCGGACTCGGAGCTCCAGGCCCACTTCTCGGAGTGAAGCCTGGTGGGACCTCTGGGAGGTCCCTCCACAGCTCGGAGCAGCCCCCACACCCACCCCTCTGAGATCACAATCACTTCAATATGGGGGAGCAAAAAGGATACTCAGAGCAGCTCCCACGCACGAGCTCCAAAACATACACTGCCCTGGCATCGAGATCCTCAGAGAAACCTTTCCTGAATGCATCCCCCCAAAAGCCTCCAGAAATCTTGTATGTCACGTTCTGTCCCCTCACCCACCTTGGTTTTCTCTAAGCACCACCTGACATGGTGTTATGTTATGTTTATGAATCTCCTGTCTGGGCCATCAGTCTTACTGGCTGCCTCAGGATCTTTGCACATACCATTCCCTTGACCTGAAATACTCTGTCTACAGAAACCCATCCAGCTTGATCCATCATTTCATCCAGTTCTGTGCACCAATGTGCCCTCGTAAGAGCAGCCATCGAACCACTTCATCTGAAAGGGCAGGTCTCCCCCAGCTCTCTCCACCTCCTTCCCTTGGCTCTCATTTCCTCTGTGGCAATTATCATCATGCGAAGGGCCTTTGTATGTTCTGTTCTGCCTTAGGCTCAGCACCTAAGATGGGGTACAGCATGTGCTAGACATTCAACAAACACCTGTGAGCAAACCCATGTCACAGCATGTACTAGTAAAATGCCAGTGATGCTCTGGTCAGTTTGGTTCAGTGGATAGAGCATCAGCCTGTGGATTGACGGGTCCTGGGTTTGATTCTGGTCAAGAGCATGAACCTTGGTTGCAGGCTCAATCCCCAGGCCTGGTTGGGGCTCATGCTGGAAGCAACTGATTGATGTGTCTCTCTCACATTGATGTTTCTCTCTGTCTTCCTCTCTCTTTCTCTTTCTCTCCCCCTCTTCCTTCCCTTCCACTATCTCAAAAAAAAAATCAATGGAAAAAATATCCTCAAATGAGGATAAAAAATAAAATAAAAACAAAATTTCAGTGATAATTATCACTACCCCGTTACTGAGTATTGTCTGTGCATTCTCTCACTTAATTCTCCCATCAGCCCAGTAAAGTAGGGATTCTTATTCTCTCATTTTACAGACGGGGTACAGAGTGACCCACAAAAAGCCATACAGCTCCAGGGTGGTGGCGGCGGTAAGATCTGACCACAGCTATGTTAGATCCCGGAGCCTGTGGACTTGAACCCCTCCACTCGCCGCCTCCACGTTCTATGTGACCGTGACCGTCATGGTCCACTTTGCCTCCCCAGCCAGGGTCTGACCTCAGCATCATCATAGAGTGAGGTCCTTAATGAAATGCAAAGTAAAGGCAGCCAACTGTAAGCACCAAATTGCCTTTCTTATTTATTCTCCCTGCACAGGACTGGCCTGCTTGTTATAAATAATAATAATAAGTCAGTGAAAAATGATGCTGCCCGGTGCCAGGGAGATACATGGAGATAGAATAAGCCTGCCCGGGCTTTAATGGGCTTCCTGCCACGGGGTGTACTTAACTAGGTGAGGACACTATTAACTGCACCGATGGAAACATTTATTCACAAGAAAGCCACAGAATGAGGGGAACGTCCGTGTGGGAGCAAATGTCGGTGCTGCTCCAATGGCTGGAACGTCCTCTTACCGGGCTTTGTACAACTCTCAGCACCGGTGCCATCATGCAGGGCAACACTGAATACATGGTTCTGGATGGTACAAAGGGTCTTCCAGTTTACCTCCACTCACTTTTCGGCGTCCCTCCCTCCACCACGCCAGGACAAGCCCCCGTCAATCTCTCGCCAGGTGATTGAGAAAAAACCTCTCAGCGCTCCTGAAGGCTCACCAGTCCTCTCTCCGCGCTTTAGAAAACTTTTTAAAAGTTTAAAGCTGGTCACACCACATCTTTGCTTAAAACCCTTTTGCAGCGGTTCTCACCCTGTGGGTCACAAACAATGAAAATATATCCTGCATTTCAGATATTTACATTATGATTCATAACAGTAGCAAAATTACAGTTATGAAGTAGCAACGAAAATAATTTTATGGTTGGGGGTCACCCCAACATGAGGAACTGTATTAAAGGGTCGCGGCATTAGGAAGGTTGAGAACCACTGCGAGTTTAGAGGCTTCCCAGGGCTCATAAAATAAATATCAAATTCTTTAACATCACCTCTGAATGATGCCTCTTCCCAAAGGACAGATCCAATGGGACTTAGGAAGGTTGCCTTATTTGGGAAAAAAAAAAGGTCCTGGTAGGTTTCACTCAGTTAGGAATCTTGAGCTGAAATAATCCTGGATTGTCCAGCTGGGCCCTAAATCCAATGACAAGTGTCCTTATCAGAGAAAGGCAGAGGGAAATGTCATAGAAGAGAAGACACAGAGGGGAAGGCCAGGTGAAGGTGGAAGTAGAGATTGGAGGGATTCGATCACAAGCAAAGGAACACCTGGAGCCACCAGAAGCTGGCGAGGCAAGGAAGTACTCTCCCCGTGCACCCTTGGAGGGGCACAGCCCCTGCTGACACCTTACTCGGATGTATGGCCTCCAGAACTGAGAGAATAAATTTCTGTTGTTGCAAGCCACCCATCTGGAGTAATCTGTTACACAGCCCCAGGAAATGAATGTGATCGGACCCCTCACTATCTCTTCCATCAGACTGCTCTTCCTCATTCACTCAAATGCAACATGCTTCCCTGCCCACCCCAGAGCCTTTGCACATGCTGTTGCCTCTGTCTGCCCCTAGTTAACTTCTTCTACACTTTCAGATAGCAATTCCATCATAACTCTCCTAAAGAAGGCTTTCCTGGTATCAATGGCCAAATGTGATTCTCCATTACAGCCCTCCCAGCACCAGGCACCTCTCCTTGCTAGACCATCAGTTACCACCCCAAAGGTGAGGGATTCAATCATCTCCCGCATCAAAATCTGTCTTCTTCTATCCCCAGGCACTCTTCTTCTGCCTGATATATAATAGACACCCGAATATTTGAGTGAATGTTGAAGGGAGGAGTAATTCAGAGAATCTCAAAAACAGGTTCTATAACCAAACCTCAAACAGACCCATCAAACTAAAAGGGGGGAGTGTCTGTGGGTGAGCAGGCAATTCAGCCTGACTCATTTTCCCAAAACCACATCAGAGTCTCCAGAAGCCACTTCCAAAGCCGGTGGATGGTGTCAAACCAGGACGTCTTGTCCTCCAGACTCCCCCGTGTGGGCAGAACTAATTTCCTCATTAAGGATCCTCTTTATCCTCGCCCCCACCCAACTGGAATATTCCCAGAGACCAAGTCAGAGGCTCAGGTCACTTGCAAACAGAGGTTCTGGGCAGCTCCTGGAGCTGGTGGCCAGCATACTGTGGCCCTTGCAGAAGCTCCTTTCTGGTGACGGGATGTTGAGCTGGGGAGATCTCCCAGAGCCGCCATATGACAGGGGCAGGGCCATTTTTCTCGATGCGCAGCGGGACCACTTGCGGGAGGGGAAGCCAGGCAGCTCTCCCCCCAACGCAGGTGGAGAACGGGTGAGGAAGGACCGGTTTCCAGCAACAGACTGTTTCCTTCTCACGCTCTCCAAACTCCAGGTCATCCCCCTCCCTCCCCCTACCACCTACCCCCGAAAAGGCAGCCCAGGAATGAAGGGGGACAGAAGGAAGCCAGGACCAGACTAGGGTCAGGGGGAGAGAGCGAGATGGCTCTAGGCTTGAGTCACAGTATCAGGATCCACCACGTGCCAAACCTTGGGCAAGTTATTTAACCTCTCTCAGCCTCGCGTTCTTGTCTGTAGAGGAGGAATTAATTTGTCCCTTCAGCAAATACTTACGGAGCACCCACAGGATGCTGGGGAGGCCGGGACTAGGATGAGATGAGCGAGATGCCAGGGGCACAGGACTTAAGGCAGCACTGACTTTGAGACACTCGCCCAACCCCAAGAGGGAACAGCTCCTGAAATGCTGCTCCGCACGCCCCTCTCTAGCCTCTGGCCCCGGTGCCGGGTGCGGGGGTCCAGAACCACATTGAGCCATTCCACGGCCGTGAACTCTAGGAGCCGAGGGGGAGAAAACCAGCTTTCACTTCCTGACACTGATCCCCGGGCCACGACGAAAACAGCGAAGAAATTGCACCTTGAAGCTCTTAAAAGGCAATTCCATCTCCCGCTGAAAAACCACTTGTATGGCCCAGGCTAGACTGAACTTATCAAACACACACAGCTACCCAGCAATCTTCCCAGAGAGCAGGATTAGAGGCCAAAGGAAATTAACGCTAACAGACCCCATAAATATCTGTCTCTTCCAGACCCGCTCTGCTGGGGGGCCCACCCGCTCCTGACCTGAAAGCTGTGCACTCAAACCGCCTGGAGACTGCAGGCACCGAAATTACCCCGCGCCACGAGGAGTAAGGAAAACAGGGAAATCAGCTAGTCTCTGCACTTTGCAAAGAAACTGTGGAGGAAGAAAGGGCAAAACAGCACATCCCCACCACCAGGATGTAACATACACAGAAGGTTTGGGGCAATTTCTGGGTAAAAGCTGCATCTCATTTTGGGGCAGTACTTGACGCCTGCACTGCTTCCCATGGGGTTCCAACAAGACCTATAACCTTCGGGATTATCTGAATTTAAGGAGGCCATTTGGCATTCATGGAGGGAGGGAATTCATATTCATGCCTTCGCTGCAAATGCTGCTGAGCCGCAAGTGCCCCTGAAAGATCTTTCATATCAATTGTGTTCAGTGAGGGAAACAGCTCTCCAAACAGGCGCAGCCACGAGGCCGCCTGCCACCCACCGCCATCCCCAGCCTCGTGGGCAAGTCGAGAATCACGTGCCCAGCGTGGAAGGGAAAGGGGTGCTGGGTAAAGGGAAAAAAATCCCATCGCCTGGTCTCAGAGCACTTGCCTCCCGGGGCCACTGCGCAGATGCCAGGAGATGAGGCACGACAAGCCTGGGCTCCGAGGGCGCTGCGCAGGTCAGCTGCTGACGTTCCCAGCAAGGAGCGTGTCTGACCACCTGCACCGGCTTCCTCGGGCTGCTGGAACCAGCCCCCACAGGCTGGGTGCTAAAAACTACAGCAGCTTCATTTTCCCACAACGCTAGAGGCTGACCGTCTAATCAAGGTGCTGGCAGGCCCACACTCCCTCCCAAGGCTCTAGTGAGGGATCCTTTCTGTCTCTCCCAGCTCCGGCGCTCCATGGTATTTCTTGGCTTGTCACTGCTCACTCTGATGTCTGCCTCTGTTTTCACATGGTCCTCTCTGTGTGTCTCTGAGTGCCATCTCCTCTTCTTAGAAGGACACTAGGTACTGGGTTTAGAGCCCACCATAACCCAGGATGGCATCATCTCAATTGGATTACATCTGCAAGGACTCTTCTTCCAAATGAGGTCACATTCTGAGGTTCTCGGTAGACATGACTTTGGGTGGGACACTATTCACTCCACTTGTTGCTCATGCTGGGATTGTTTTATTAGAAGCTACTGCCTCTAAGTTTGAAGAATAGGATAAGGTCAGAAGGAATCATGTGTCTGGCCTTCTCTTTAGTTACTTGTCCTGCAAACATTCCTTAAGGGCCTCCTGTGTGCCAGGCCCTGGGATAGATGTTGGGGATGTGACTGTGAACCAGGGGCTGGGAGTTCGGTCTGTAAAGGACGGCTTAATGACTGACGGAAAGTCCTCCAGAGGGGCAGTCCTGGGGGTCCGAGAGCGGGTGAGAAGCTCGTGGACACATCGTCTGGAGAGGTTCCCAGAGGAAGCCGGGACCAGATGGGGGAGTAGACTGGTCAGGCAAAGGACATTCCCAGAGAGGAGATGCACCTGCCGATTCCCAACCTACGATCCCATTTCACAGATGGGGAAACTAAGGCTGAAGAATATCAGCCTTGTCCACTCACCCCAACCTTCTCCCAGCTATACAATAGGCCCACGTATGTACTGAGGAACTATTAGGTGTTTGGAATCAGTGGCACAGGACAATGTGGGTCAGGGACCCCCTCTCCTAACTCTCTATGCACAGTGGCAGGTGATCTGATGAGGCCCAAGGGGCCACCAAGCAGAGTTCCCAAACCCAGTCCTTATCCTGCTAACGTCAGGCCCAAGCTTGGTGGCAAACAGCTGCCTTTTGCTGCTGAGTGACAGTTTCCATCTGCTTCATTACCACCATTACCCAGAAACCTCATTTGCAGCTAAGTGCTCTCATCCCTAATCGGTTCCTGATATATTGGGCTGTGACAGAGCACTTAGAACCACCAGGCCAGGCTGGGACCAGGGGCTGCCCTCCTCTTTGGAAATTTGGGCAGCTGAGGAGGTGGGCGGGCGCATGCTCTGGAATCCAGCAATCTGGAATTCGTTCCCAGCACCTCCACCCACTGCTCTGAGCCTCAGTGTATTCATCTGTAAAGTTGGGCTGATGACACCTGCCTCACAGAACTGTTAGGACAAAGGGAGGTGGTGACTGCAGTGTCTAAACTTCACTGAGTCCTGGCTGTGTGAAGAACATTAAGCTGAATGTTTAAATGCATTCACTAGTTGCAACTTCCCATCCTGTAAACCACCTGCAGTGATCAACCCCATTTCACAGGTGGGGAAACTGAGGCTGACAGAGGTGAGATCACTTGCCCAAGCCACAGGCAGTATTACCTCTTCTCTTTCAGTACTGGTCATTCTGCATGGAAAACAGACTTAAAGGGGCCCAGTCGCGTGGGTAGAGAGACAGAAAGCAGGTTGGTGGTCGCATGGAGTGGGGATAGAAGCGGGGATTAACTGCAGACAGGCACAAGGGATCTTTTGGGGTGATGGACATATTCTAAAACTGGGGTGTGATGAAAGTTCTCAATTCTATAAAATTAATAAAGTGCACCGAACTGTACTTACAATGAGTGAATTTTATGGTATGTAAGTTAAAAAATATGATTTTGCTTCAAAAAAGTGATTTGGTCAGTGGCATGGCTAAAAATATGAACTATATACATGGTAATAAATAGGAGAGATAAAGCAGATATGAAAACATATGTCCACATTGCCCAGCCTGTGTGGCTCAATGTTTGAGCATCAAATTATGAACCAGGAGGTCATGGTTTGATTCCCGGTCAGGGCACATGCTGGGGTTGCGGGCTGGATCATGCAGGAGGCAGCTGATCAATGATCCTCTCTCATCATTGATGTTTCCATATCTCTCTCTCCTTCTCCCTTCCTCTCTGAAATCAATAATAAAAATAAAAAAGAAAACATATGTCCACAAAAACTTGTATGTGAATGTCCATGCCAGCATTATCTCCATCACCAAGTCCTTAACTTATCACACCTGCAAAGTCACCCTAAATCCAATGACTAGTTTGTTTTTTTAGAAAAGGGAAAGGGTGATTGGAGAAGGCTGTGTGATTGATGTGCTCATACGCCAATGAGCACCAAGGACTGCTGGCAACCTCCAGGAGCTCAGAGAGAGGCCTGGCATGGGTTCTCATTCCGAGCTTGCAAGAGGAACCGACCCCGAGGACACCTTGATTTTGAACTTCTGGCCTCCTGAGCTACAAGACAATAAATGGCTGTTATTCAAGCCACAGATGGGGTCATTTGTTACAGCAGCCCTGGGAGACAAATACAACTTCCAACCCCTGAAATGGCAGCTCTTCATCTCGATGTCATTTTTCCCCCGAGAAAAAATTTTTGGGAGCTAGTGGTCGGCAGGAATTGGAAACGGGTTGGGAAGTGGCAGGTTACAATATAGGCAGGACACTTGGGAGGGAGGAGCTACACCTATCGATAACTTGATGGATTTCACACAGTAATGAGCCTTGTGATTGGGGGAGCGGAGGGTGTGATGGGATTTATAGGAGGAACACCAGCCTGAGGGAGTTGAGAAGGCTTGCTGGAGGAGGTGCCACCTGAGCTGAGTGTTCGAGAATAAATGGGGAAGAAGACAGGGGAAGAAGGAGGCAGGGAAGGGCAAAAGGAAAGGAACAAGGACAGGAATACACATGGCTGGGGGTTGCTGAAGAGGAACATGGAAGGACAGGAGATGCAGATGGAGAAGCAGATGGGAGCCATCCCCAAACTCCCCGCACAGAGAAGCCAGATGAGAGCATTCATTCAACCAACAGCTACTGAGTGCCAGGCATCAGGCTGGTGGCCCCGCAGTGGATGAGACAGCGAACCACAGGAACCACAGGGTTTCTCAGCCTCGGCACCCTTGACATTTAGGTCAGACATTTGTTGCAAGGGGCTGTCCTCTGCATTGTAGGATATTAAGCAGCATCTCTGGTCTCTACCCAAAAGATGCCAGTAGCAACCCCCCCTTTCCCAACTGTGACAACCAAACCTGACTCCAGGAATGGCCTAAAGTCTCCTGGGGAGCAAAGTCACCCAGATTAAGAGCCACTGGCCTTTGGGGGAGACAGATACTAAATGTGCTTGACTCTGGATCCACACCCAGTTCTCATCCTAAGAAAAAAGGCCACAGAGTAGGTTTGCTTCTTCCTCTCAAGGGGGTGGGGATCTGGAGAGGGCCTTGGCATTTGAGAGACATTTGAAAAATCGTTGCAATATTGAGTCCAAGCCCTGTATCTAGGGAGAGACACGAGTGAATAAAACATAGTGAGGCCAGACAGGTAATGACACCATTTGAATATGGCCTCTTGCTCCGAACCATCAAACCGTCGCTTTTGTTTTGTTCAAAGAAAAAAAAAAAATGACCAAGAGAAAAATTGGCAGGTGACATCGAAGGCCTTGAGGGCATCTGGATTTGATTATCTGCTTCTCATCTTTTATTTAACAAGGAAATGGGAAAGTTTCAGAGCATTCGGGGGGGAAGGAAATAATGGCTCATTCAAATGCATGACAAAGTATGAATTAGGGCTGAGCAGAAAGCTGGCTTGGGGGGTGGATTGTGGGGGAGCCTGAGGTGCCTGCACCTCCCCACGCCCCAGGTGGCCTTGGATGCTGGGGAAAAGCACCTGATGTTGGAACGCAATGCGGACAGGGCAGGTGTTCTGTGGTGTTGAAAGCTCTGGAGTCCTGGGTTCAAATCCAAGTCTGCCCTGCAGGCTGTGGGGTGGGGCTCTGGGCATGTCTCGTAGCCTTTGGGAGACTCAGATTCTTCATCTAAACCCTGAGAAGAATCAGACCCGCGGTTGTAAGAATTCAAAGAACTGTGTGAAGCATTTAGCTCAGGGCCTAACAAACAGGAGCATGGAGTAGGTGGTAACATTACGCTGGTGATTTTTAACAAATGCAAACTCTGACCCCTGCCTTCCTGCCTGGCACCATGTCACATCTGCTCACTCACCATGCTTTGTCCATGCCAACATTTTTTCCATGAGCACACTAAAACTGTTCCTGCTTCAGGACCTTTGCACGTGCTGTTCGCTCTGCGTAAGACAGTCTTTACTCCATTCTCCACTTGGCTAATGTCTACATACCCGTTAGAGCCTGTCTTAAATGTCACTTAATCAGAGACACTTTCTCTAACTGTCCAGTCTAAATCACATCCTCCTCACCTCATCCCTCACTGTGCCCTTTATTTGCCTTCCTATCCCTTATCCCAATTTCTATAATTAACTGAGTAGTTATCTGTTTAAAGAACATTGCTGCCTCTAAGTTCCAAGAGGGCCGGGACATGAGTTGGCTGACAAGCTTGCAATCAAATAAAACCATTCCAGTATCCCGAGTGCTAGGAAAGAAACGCACAGGGTGCTGAGGCAGAGGATGGCAGGGTGGTCAGGAAGGCCTCTCTGAGCAGCTGAAGCTCAGACTGGAAGGATTAGAGTCGTCGGCCATGCAGAGAGGGGGAGTGGAGATGAGGAAGGTATTCCAGGGAGACAGCAGGCTTTGCAAAGGCCCTGAGGCAGTAAGTGGCTGCATGCTCCAGGAACTCACTGAAGACCAGTGTGGCTGGAACTCTCTGGAGAAGGGCATCATGGTTGAGAGGCCAATGGAGATCCAGTGGGAACAGTCACTGGTGGATGGAGTCAAGCTAGATTTTGGAGGTGGGATTGACACACCTTGCGGATTAGAGAAGTCTGGGCGTGAGAGATCCATGGATCACACAGATCAGAAACTGGAGACTTTGGCTAGACCTCTTCCTTAATTTTTCTTGGCAGGATCTTTCTGAAATTCTCCACGGTTCTCTCTATCCATCATCACCTTAAGCTCTGGTGGAAATGCCCTTTGCTACTTCCCATGATATTCAAAACCGTGGCCAATCCTGCGGTGAGGAAGAAGGCCTGAGGACCCGCCTGTGGCTGGCTGTGTGTCACCACGAGGATTCAGCCTGGTGATATGGGATCAAGGAGACACAAGTGACCACACCCTTCTCTGTTCCTCCCACAACCACCGCTGCCTGGAGGAGCTGAGCTGAGCTCAGGGCCAGGATGTATCTCCATGAGCTACAGGGGAGCCAGCCAGGGCGGGAGGCACTCAGGGCCAGGGTTAGATCATCCACCTCCAGCCTCCCAGGCCCAGAAACAGGCTGCTCGTGGGCTCGTGCCTGTCTCATCTCCATGTGGGCAGTGACCAGGCCTCTCCAGCTTGTGCTCTTTAGCAGGAGGTAAGGTAGAAGCCCAAGGCACCTTCAGTATTTGTTCAGCAGCAAAAATCTCATCTCCACTGAAAAGAGGCTCTTGTGCTCTTCTCCAGGAGCCTCAGCCTTGAGAGGTGATGGCGACTCTTCCCAAGAAAAGATGCAGCCTGGGGGCGGAGTCTCAGGGCGCAGCTGGGAGGCGGGAGAGAGTGGGAGCCATGAAGACCACAAGAACCTCAGAAATACCACTGGCTGGAGGCAGATGCAGGGGCTGCTCCTCCCTGCCCTGCAGCATGGACCCTCTCACCAGCTCCCTCCCAGCCTCACCCCTCCACCTGAAATGGAGCCATGAGCTTGATCTCTGTCTGCTAGAGCGCTCATAGGAGTTGGTGATAAACTGCTGTCCGTTAAAGGTATTAACACAGCGCCCAGCATGTGGAGAGGAATTCTGTCTCCAGGCTGCCTCTCGACTCAAGACGGCAACATCAACTCCAGAATGCCCAGCCTGCTGGCCCGCCAGGAAGGTTCTGGACTTGCCAGCCCCACAGTTGCATGAGGCAATTCCTTAAAATAGAGATAGTTACAGCTACAGATATAGATACAGGAGATAGAGAGATAAAGGTGATATTGATCTAGATATAAATGATATAGATATACATGACATAGATGAGATACAGACATAGATAATAGATGATATAGTATAGATACAGATGACATAGAAATGAGAGAGATAGAGAGAGATAGAGATAGAGATAGAGATAGAGATAGAGATAGAGAAAGAGATAGAGACAGAGACAGAGACAGAGACAGAGATAGAGATGAGATAGAGATAGACACACACACACACACACACACACACACACACACAGCCTGCTGGTCGCTTCTCTGGGAACCCTTGGGCATGTTAGCTATTATTCTCCAAAAAAATATTTCCTAGCCAAGGAAGGGTTAAGAGCAGTGCCTTTGGGACTAAAATTGGAGCAGGAGGGAACGGAGCCTTTCATTGTTTCACTCTATTTTGTATCGCACCAGCAACAATTACCTTTATCATTTAAGACAGGGATAGGTGAGGACAGGAAGAGGACAAGGGACACCACAATCACAGCCTTTGCCTCCCTTCCTCCCTTCTGTGAGCCCTGAGGAGCAGGTACTAGCCTGAGGAGTGAGATGGGGCTGCAACCTGGATGAACAACAGGGGATGGGTCACGGGCACAAACAACTTACTCCGGGAGGCTGACTCAACTTCAGCTGGGCTCCCTGGATGCCAGCAACCACTGCTTCTAAGTCGGAATTAAATGAGTTCAGCACAGAATTACTTGTGCTGTTTGGGGGCTGAGAGGGCAAATTATTCCCCAATGCTTTATTCCTTCTGCACTCATTGAAGAGGTCAGGATGATTTGGAGGCAGGATGGGGAAAGCAGCAGCTCTTCATTAGCAAAACCAGCTCTTTAAGTCTGCCTCCAAATGCCTGTTACTGATGCAGAGGGAGGATCTGATCTAAGGTTCCAGTCTCACTGATCTATTATTCCTTTTGGAGCTGCAGGTGGAGCTCTCTCATGAAGCTGCAAATTCTAACACCACACCGTTCTCTGAAGGGAACTTTAACTAATTAAGTGGAACTTTTCCTCTACTCCAACATGTGCCCTGCCTGCTGAGTCCCACGAGGAGAGGCGAGAGAAAAAGCAAAGGAAACCTGGGGGCAGCCTGCACCCATCTGCCCCTAGGGATCAGCTAAGGGGGGACAGATTCTCAGAGCCTGCGAAGGAGAGGGAGGAGGAGAAGGTGGGAGAGTGGAGAAAAGGAGAAGGAGGAGGAGAGAAGGAGGGAGAGGAAGGGAGCGAGCAGCAGGGAAAGAAAACACAGAGAATCTACCTTGTGCCTGCACTTCATTGACACCGTTCCAGTTCATGTCTAC
This sequence comes from Myotis lucifugus, assembly GCF_000147115.1. NCBI lineage: Eukaryota > Metazoa > Chordata > Mammalia > Chiroptera > Vespertilionidae > Myotis > Myotis lucifugus. The sequence goes on along the minus strand of NW_005871229.1, from coordinate 2,321,175 downwards.
AGCAGCCTCTGAAGCAGCTATTACGCTCAGAGAGGTTAGGTGACTTGCCCAAGGTCACAGAGCTGCAGGAATCTGAATCCAGTCAGTCTGACCTCTAAGTCCTGTGTCCTGCAGCAGCTGCCTCCGGACTCACACAGGCATCAGCGTCCGAGGGGCCCGCTATTACCAGTGCTTCCCAACTGGACACAGTTTTGCCCTCCAGGGGATGCTGGGCAATGTCAGGAGACATTTTTTTGTTATCACAACTTGGGGATGGGGTTGCTACTGGTACTTAGAGGCTAGAGGTAAGAGAAGCTGTTAAAGACCCTCCAGTGTACAGGGAAGCCCCCCACCACAGAGAATTCCGTAACCCCAAATGTCAACAGTGTCGCAGTGGAGAAACTCTACACTATGGGGAGAGCACTGGAATCACCCCCATGCACCCTGGCTCTGGCATTCCCCCTGGGAATCTAGAAGTTCCAGCCAGCACTCATTTTTTTTGCCCAACACCCAGGATTAAAACTCACCTAGTAGTAAGCAAGTATTTGAGGAATTCTTGCCTCCCCGCGTTGCCCCTGGATACATAAATTCTCATCTAAATTCACAGTCACACTCACAATTTCACAGCGCAAGAGAGACATAACTTTCTCATTAAGGGGCGCGTTCTAAGTTTCTCTCCACTGAGATCAGTAAGAATCTGGGCTCCCTTGAAATGATGTGCAGCTGTAATTAACATTAATAAAACACTAAGTCACCCCATGCCAGCTCAGGAGAATCACTGTTGGAGGGTCTATGAGCTACAGACCACGCCTTCCTCCCGCAGCCCCCATGCAAATACAATCAGGAGGACCCTAGAAGGGAACACAGTCCCATTTCAGCGGCCAGGGAACACGAAGGGCCACAGGAGCACTGGACATGGAGCTCCAAGAAGGAGCTGGAGAAATAACAGCTACAATAACCTACATTTTGTGGGAAGAGCCAGTTTGAGATTTAGTCACTTGTAAACAAAGAATCCTGTCTAATACAAAAGGAAATCAAGTACAGCACCTTTTAAAAGAAATTTACTTTTATAACTTTTAATGCAGTAATTTCTTCTGGGTTAAGAGTATTGTCTAGAGGTGCTGCAAGAATCTTTAATAACTAGGTTATAAAACGGAATAACTAGGTTATAAAACAGGTTCTTCTCAAGTCACTGGGAATGCACAGAGGTTCATGAGAAGGGCACTTTTCTAGGACCATTTTGGTGAAATCCGACTGTTTGGGTCCGTGGAAGTAAAGCTGCTGCTCAGCAAACTTCAGACAAGTCACTCCATTGAAATAACTCAGAACTGGACTGATGGGGCATCAACTAATGTGGCCTTCAGGGCTGTATTCTTGTTCTTGTCCGACTACCACCCAGGAAGCCTCCACCTTTAACTCTCCAGTCCTGGCCCATGAGGCTGGTGGGTGGCTGGCTCTTGGTCAGTTGGGGAAACTGAGTCACACATGCCTAGCCAGAATTAAGTGTGTGAACGTCAACCCTCCAAGCCAGGCTTCCTGCCATGAAGATTAATGAGTGACAACTGTCAATGGCCAGGAGGGGGTTAAAACAAAACAGCCACCCAAACACCTGAGACTGTTTTCAGCCTCTTGCGTAGGCCAACAGCAGCCCTGGCAAAGCACGACACAGTGTGACCACCTCCCTAAGGGAGAGGCCCCGCGTGGGCCGCGTGGGCCGCGTGGGCCCCGTGGGCTTTCTATTTTGGTGGACGTCAAGGAAACACTGATTGAATGATGTGCAGGGTTTTACATTTAGTATGCAAAGGGGTGGCCTGTGGCGTAACATCTGGACAGCAGACACGTTTTATCGGGCTCATGTTTTAAAAATAGAGAAATTTCACACTAAAAATTCCATACTTCTGGCTGCTCTTGATAAACTATAAGTCTGATAGCATCCCCTCTTGAAGGCAAGTTTCTCGCTTTTCCGCCGTCCTCTCTGCTGGCTCGCCTTCCCTCCCTTCCCCTGCCCTCCCCTCCCGGGGTAGACTCTCCCCTCTCTGCAGGGTCAGCCCAGCGGCACCTCCCATGGAAAGCCTCCCCAGGCGCTCTGAGGATCGATCTTCAAAAATTGCCCGTGTCCAAACCAACAAAAATTATTATGTGAGTATCTGAGACCCAAGCTGTCTTTAAAGCCTGCGCTTTCTATTTCCATTTTCTCTTTAAAACACGTGTTTCGGGGATAGGATTTAGTGTATATCTTTTGTTCCTAATTTTTTTTAATTTTTTTCAATTGTAGGTTACATGACAAAGTGTCCCCCTGCTATTCCCAGTCCCCACCTGGCACCGTACAGTTATCACAAGACTGCTGATCTTGCCTTGCTGGACTTTACATCCCGGGACTATTCTGTAACTACCAACCTGCACTTCTCAATCCCTTTACCTTTTCCACCCAGTCCCCCAACCCCTCTCCCCTCTGGAAGCCCTCAGTCTATTGTCTGTGTTTATGAGTCTGTTTCTGTTTTTGCTTGTTCTTTCATATTGTTCTTTAGATTCCACATATAAATGAAATTAGAATGTAAATCTTTTAAGCTCTTCCTGGAAATGAGCAGCAATGCCCCCGCGGGTGCCGAGGACTCAGTACAGGTGCTGACCTACCATTTGCAAATACCAATGGGACTTTTCCTACATAGCGATGCAATGGGCAATGTAACCTTCCCCTTGGGCCCTGAAGAGTCACGAGAGCCTAGGTGGCTTTCTGCTGGCAGCTACACTACCAGCATCATCTCTTTGGGTCATCAGCAAAAAATAGTCTTGCCCCCACCCCGCCATGCAGTTCTGGGCTGCTGGGTGCTCCATGATCTACGTCAAACAGGCGGGGGGTCTGAAGCACAGGACACAGCCAGCGGCGTCGGAGGCACAAGAACATGCCAGGAATAAATGGGAAAATCAGCAGAGACAAGAAACATTTTCAATCCCTTGTAGGGATGGCTGTTTGCAAGTGTTCAGCCCTAGCTTTGATGAGTCACTCGTTAGAAAAGAAAAAGCATGACCTTTTGTGACTGATTCCAGGAAGACTTGGGGGTGGGTAGTGGGTGGGGGTTTCAGAGTCAACAGAGTCAAAGACACTGGGAGGAATAAGGCCTGGCTGTTTAGACAGGATGTCCTCAGGGCAAGTGAGAACTATGTTGGGTGAGAACACGAGTGAACAAGAACACGAGTGAACAAAAAGAAACAATTAGCTTACTTTTTCTCTCCCAATTGCCCTCAGCCAGAGCCCAGTGAAAGAGGGGGAGCTGAGAGAGGGAAAAAAACAGAAGAGATGGAGGAGAGGGGGCCAGGGAGCCGATGGGAATCAAGACAGTGTGGCACTGGCATAAAAAACAGAACAGAACAGAATGCAGTTGTGAAATAGGCCCACATGATCACGGCTGATTTATATTTGACAAAGATTCCTCATAAGTCAATGGAGAATAGGTGGTCTCTTCAACAAACGGTGCTGGAACAACTGGATACTCATGTGGAAAATAATGAGGTTTGACCCTTACCTCACACCACATGCAAAAATTAATGTGAAGCGGATAATAAACCTATCATAAAAGCTAAAACTGTAATACTTCTAGAAGAAACAGGAGACTATCTTGAAACTTCCAAAGATTTCTTAGACAGGATATAAAAAGCCATAAACACAAAAGAAAAAAATGTGATTAACAGGACTCCATTAACACTGAGACTGTCAGCTCTTTGAAAGACAACCATATGCAAGTGATAAGGGAAGCTACGATTGAAAGAAACTATCCACAAGACATAATCTGACAAAGGGCCTACCACACAGTTAATAGAGGATAAGCAATCCAATTAAAAATTAGGCAAACGACTTGAACAGATAAGTGAGAGAGAGCGAGAGAGAGAGAGAGAGAGAGAGAGAAAGAGAGAGCGAGAGGGAGAAATGGCCAGTAAATCCACAAAAGGATGTTCAACATCTTTAGTCCTCAGGGAAATGCAGTGATTAATTAAATAATGCAAATTAACATACAACATGATACCACTTCATACCTACTAGAATAAATAATGTTAGAAGCCTGACAATATCAAGCGATGACAAGGATGCAGAGGAGGGTTCCTCAACCCTGGCACTCCTCATATTTTAGGCCGGATAACTCTTTCCTGGGGGTGGGAGAGGGCTGCTGCATACACTGTAGAATGTTTTATCGGCATCCTTGGTCTCTACCCTGGTGATAGATGCTAGCAGCACTCTCCTGTACCCCCTCCCCCCAAATTATGGCAACCAAAAACATGTCTCCGGACGTTGTCAAATGTCCCCTGGGGACAAAACAGCTCCATGCTGACAACCACTGACTTCTAAGACATTTCTGGTGGGGATGTGACATGTACTACCACTATGGAAAATAGTATAATGATTTATTATAAAGGTAAACAAATAACCTGGCCGGTATGGCTCAGTGATTGAGTGTCCACCTATGAACCAGGAGGTCATGGTTTGATTCCAGTCAGGGCACATGTCAGGGTTGCGGACTCGATCCCCAGTGTGGGGCATGCAGGAGGTAGCCAATCAATGATTCTCTCTCATCATCGATGTTTCTATCTCTCTCTCCCTCTCTCTCTCTAAAATCAATAAAAATATTTTTTTAAAAAATAATAAAGTTAAACTAATATGCTATGACTTAGGAATTCTACTGCTAGGAATTTACCCAAGAGAAAGGAAAACATTTGTAGATAAAAAATAAGTACACTGTATGGAATGTTCATAGCAGATTTCATCCCAAGAGCCCCAAACTGGAAACACTCTAAAATGCCCATCAGTGGAAGTGTAGTGAGCCCTAACCCTAGTACCTGTGAATGTGGCCTTATTTAGAAACAGGGTCTTTGCAGATGTGATCAAGTTAAGCTAAGGTCATAATGGATTAGAGTGGGCTCTAACTCCAGGGGCTGGTGTCCTCACAAGAAGAGGAGAGGACATGCAGAGGGAAGAAGGCCCAGTGTAGACAGAGGCAGGGACTGGAATGATGCGGCTACGAGCCCAAAACACCAAGGACTGCCCCGAGTCCCCAGAAGCTAGGAAAGGCAAGAAAGAATTCTCCTCTATCCTGAGAAAGCAAGGCCCAGTCAACACCTTGGTTTTGGACTTCTAGCCTCCAGAACATGAGAAAATACATTTCTATGGTTTTAAGCTACCATGTTTGAGGTAATTTGTTGTACCAGTCCTAAGAAATGAATACAGTAAGGAAGGAATAAACAAACTACTGTGTAGTCACACAATGCAATATCAGTAACACATAGTAACAAAGTAATACAAAAGAATGAACCACTAATCCACACAACAACATGGATTAATCTCAAAAACATCATGTTAAGTGAAATAAGCCAATCACAAGTGTGTATAATGCATGATTCCATATACAGGATGTTCCATAAGAGGCCTAAGCTATGGGATAAAAATCAGAATTGTGGTTGCCTTCAAGGAGGCGGATATGATTGGAAAGGAGGCATGAGGGAATTTTTCAGAGTGAATGAGAAATGTCCTATACCTTTTTTTCTTTTCTTTGTTAATTCTTGCCTAAGCATATTTTTTCCATTGATTTTTTTTTTTGAGTGAAAAAGAGGAAGAGGAGGGGGAGAGAAAGAGAGAGAAACATTGATGTGAGAGAGACACATCGATTGGCTGCCTCCAGCAGGTGCCCCAACCAGGCCGGTTGAACCTACAACCCTTTGGTGGGTGGGCCAACGCTCTAACCACTGATCCATACCAGCCAGAACGATGTTTTATATCTTGACTGGAGTTGTGGGTACCTGGGGATATATGTTTATCAAAATTCAATGAATTTAAAACCTATGTTTTATATTGTATTAAGTTAATACTGGCTTTTAAAAACTGCCAATAAAGAGGCTAAAGGGAAGAGAGAGGACAGTTGGGAAGCATGTGACCTGCTCACAATGACAAGAGGCAGATGAGGAGAAAGGAGGGAGCAGGCAAAGGGGTCATTGTGAGAAGAAGACCCACTTTGTCCCACCTGCAGCAAGCTCTGTCATTTTGCTACACCTGCACTCACCATGGTTAAGTAAACTCACTAATTCTTCACTGCAGGCCAAGTGCAGAGCTGCTCGCAGCAAATTGGCCCAGGCAGACATCCCAGCTGCTGTCCATTATAAGCCGGGACGGAACATTAACTTCTGAGAGGTCCTCTGGCTCCCTGCGAGCCCCTCGCCTCCCACACTTCAGGAATATTCTTGAAAACCTAAATGGATAACTGAGAAAAACTCAGAACGCAGTGCCTGGTGAACAACCCAAGGCCCCCCAGGGCCACGAAATACTCGGAGCCTGGATAACGGCCCCGAGCTCTCAGCTCATGAGATGCTGGGTCCCTAGCCCAGCCAGCTGCAGACACACGAGGTCTCAGGTAGGAAGTAGGGGCCTGAGGCCAAGTCATCTACTGCCCTCCCCCACAGCCAAACCAAAACAAAGGGGTCGCAGCAAATGTGGGGAGGGGCCAAAATCATTAGCTTTGGCACCAGGCAGTCCAGAGTTCAGAGGTCAAGACTGCTTCCTTCATTTCCAAGTGGGAAAAATGCTAACTGGTGCTGAGATGCAGGTATGCAAGGAACTGGTGCTCAATAAATGCTGGCTTCCTTTTGTGAAATGCAGGCAACACCCTGACGTTGAGTTGGCAACTTTACATTTCACATGAATTATATTCCTTGCTCACAAAGAAGTTCCTTACTGGAGACATCGTCTTCACGACAGCCCTTGAAGGAGGGTGGTGCTGTTCTGCCGGTCCCTGGGACTCAGCTGAGCAAGTGGAAGAGCCCCCCTTGCCTGCAGACCTCTTGCAGCAGCTCCAGGAAGGGGCCCCACACATTCACATTCAGGGCTGCGCCTGCCAGGGGTAAACACTGCTTGCATACAGTGTGTGTTGTGATGTTCACAATCTGAATTCTGAGAGAGGACAATTCTAAGAGATTTGTCCAAAAGCACAGTAAGGAACACTTCCCCTGGCACCAGCCAGGTGCTTCCACATGACCCTGCCCGGCAGGTCTTCAGCAGGGACACTGTCTCTTGTCACTATTCCTGCTCTACACAAGCGTACCTGGACATGGGTCCTCCCTGTGTAGCTTCTTTCATGTTCACTCTGTAATAGAGAGAGAACTAGACTGATAGCCTGGCGGGGGTGGAGGGGTGGGGGGGAAGGTGGTTTCTAATGCTGAGGTGGAGAATCATTCATTCATTCATTCACTCACTCACTCATTCCTCCAGCAAACATTCACTGAGCCTTCAACTATGTACCCAGAGCTGTTAAGCACACAAGGGACAGAGAAGAATAAGACAGCATTCCTACCCTCAAAGAACTCACAACCCAGAAACACAGTAGGGACTCAAAACCTGCTGGATGCACAAGTGACAGGCACAACAACCACAGAGACAGCCTGGGGTACATAGTCATAAGTCCCGCCACTGGGTCAGATCTGTATCACATTTGCCACCGATCAGCTAAGGACAGGATTCCTCAGGCATTTTCTGAAAGGGCCAGGTAGTGAATCCTTTAGGCTCTACCAAGCATAGTCTCAGTTACAAGGACAATAGACAGTCAGTCCATGAGTGAGTGTCACTGTTCCAATAAAACTTTATTTACAGAAACAGGTGGTGGGCCGGATTTGGGAAGATGTAATCCTACTTGGTTTCTTCACTACAACAGAGAGATGGTGATACCAGCTACTTCGTGAGGTTGTAGAAGTTGATACTACATGTAAAGTGTTTGGTACCATGCCCATAGCATGGTAAGGACTCGATAAATGTTGGCTGTTTCCACCATTGTTATTCATTTCACTACAGTATGGAAACAGAAATATGGAGGCAGAGTTGGAAAGGAGTGGAGGGTCAGTTTGATGTGAGGAAAACCATAGCCAATTTAACTGAGAGCCTCTCTCAATTTAGCCATCAGAACAAGGACAAGGACAAAGCCCTCCTAGCTGCCCCCCAGGGCTGAGTTGCTGTCCAAAAAGCTCTCCTTCCAAAGATGGGGAAATTCTCAAGTCCTCATAGTACAGTCCTCAAATTCTCAAGTTCTACAAAACAGAGGGTGTAAGGAAAGGAGTCTGTACCTTCCCTGGGCAAAGAACATGTTTCTTAGATAGTCCCCTGTCATATTCACTGAAAACAAAATGTTAAGTCTCAACATCTTGGGAAGTGAAATCCAAGCTGGTGCCAACCTCAGGTGACATCCTGACACAGGTCCCCATCTACCCGGCTGCTTGCCGCCCGCTCAGTGGTTAAAGCCCAGGTTGGTGCGCAGGCATCTTCTCCCCCTGGGCCTGCGGCAGCAGTCCGCCCCTGAAAGGTCATCTCTCCAATGTACAAAGTGTGACCCCGAGACCCGAGCAGGGCTGGAAGATACGCCCGCCCGCCCGCCCAGTGACTACTTCCTGAAAACCATAAGGCACCTAGAAGATTCATCTCGCCTGCTCCCCTCACCTCTCCTGGGAACCGGGCCATGGTGGAAGGGCCTGGAGAGCTGTTACTAGTTTTATTCTTCCTCTATTCGTTCAGGTTAATAAATGCCTCCAGCCTGAGGGGAGCAGGAGGGGGAGGGAGGTGAGCTGGAGAGCTCTCAGCAGCCACCAGACAGCCCCAGGGCCACACTCAAGTTAAATTGCTGAGTCCCCACAGGCCCTCCCCCACCAGCTGTAGGTCAGGAGGCCATGGGAGGTGACGCAGGCAGGGAAAGGAGCAGCCCTGGGAGGTGCCATCCTTCCTGCCAGCGCAGACGGCAGAGCCCCCACTGACTTCTGCTTGCTGGGTCGCTGGAGCCACACTCTCCTGCGTCCTGGGAGGCAGCACTGCATACTTGGAAGAATTAATTAATAGAAAACAGGAACAAAAGGGCTCAGAGCAACTGGACTGAGGCCTTGAGGCCAAAATTCATCGCATCGGCTAAAATGACACGTGACAGGTCACGCCCCTCCAGAAGAGAGCCCTTCCTGAGGTCCCCTGTCCATGGACCTCAGGATAAACTCCAAACTGCCCAGCAGCTCCTCCTCTGCACCCCTCACCACTCCACAAGCGCGCTCAGGCTCCAAGTCGAGCCCACGGCCATGTTCAGCGCCCAGCCTGCTGTTCTCCTGCCGCCTGCTCTTCTCTCTCTCTTCACCCGCCAACACCACCTACTCTGCAGGTCCCTTCTTAGGTCCAGTGCTGGCAAACTACAGCGGCCCAAAGGCCGAATCAGCCCACTTGTTTTTATAAATAAAGATTTCCAGGAGGAGCCTGGCCAGTGTGGCGCAGTTGGTTGGGCACTGTCCCATGCACCGAAAGGTTGCTGGTTCCATTCCAGGTCAGGGCACATGCCGGGGTTCAGGGCTTGATCTCTGGTAAGGGTGTGTAGGAGGCAGCCAATCCATCAATGTTTCTCTCTCTCTCCTCCCTTCCTTTCTCTCTAAAAATCAATAAAAATATTTTTAAAGGCTGTATTGGAAGACCACTGTGCCCATTCATTTGCATATCCCTTATGGCTGGTTTCACTTACAACCTCAGGGTTGGGTGGATGCAAGAGAGGCGGCAGGATGGCAGACCCCAGTGCTATTTACTCCCTGGTTTCTTACAGGACACGTTTTCTGACCGTCTTAGAGGACGGTTCCTCCAGGAAGCTGTCCCCGGCTCCCTGGGATGTTTTACGTGATCCTCATCGGGCTCCTGCAGCCCTAGCCTTACTTTCTCTGCTCCAGGCCTTTCCCCACTGAGTTATACTAGTTAACTGATGTTTTCAGCCTGACTCCTCTACACCCTGAACTCCAGGCCCCTCACACAGACCCTGCTCGTCAAAGCACTAAAAAGCAAGTTTGCAGAATGAACGAACAAGCCAGTGAGTGTTTTTTTTGCTGCTGGACTGCAGAGCCTAATAAAACCACTAAACAGAGCACAACTCCTTCAGGCAGCTGACGCCTCACGGGGGAGTGTGCACAGCAGCATTGTGTCTCTGGGACAGACAGAGAGCAGGGAAGGCCCAAGAATGAGCCGCCCAGCGAACAAAGGAGCCTCAAATATGTCCTGGAGGAGTAACTGCTCCCAGACCAAACGCAGGGGAGAAGAGAGGACAGGCGGGGCTCAGACTCTCCCAAATTGCCACTCGGACTCGAACTCACAATCTTATTGATGCTTCCAAGGTAGACCTCCTTGTCCTGCTCCGCACACGTTACTGTTCTAATCTCCTGACTTAGCATTCTTTCCTTCTCCGTTGTAAACTCCTGGGAAGCCAGTCATTTGCCCACCAGAGAATTCCTGTAGGACTTGGTAAAAAAGTATGATGAATGAATGAATGAATGAGATAGACTCAACCATCAAATCCTTCCATCAGGCATAATGTGGTACAGAGAGCCAGGTGGGGCCCGGTTTCACTCTGGGTGGGCCCAGGACCCGCCCCTGCCCCAGTGGCGACCCTAGAGGTGCCCTATTTAACAACAATCCATCATGACTGTTTCGTGGCTACTGTCTTGTGGCTATCTTACGCCTGGCATGCTGAGGCCACACACTTGGCTTTGAATAGTTTCCTCATCTCGGCCTCCAGTTTCTGGAGGCATTTCTGGGGTCTCAGCTGTCCCCAACCTTGTTCCTGTCCTCTGTCTTGGCTTTCAAAGGCCTCACGTACTGCCGGTCTCCGTGTGACTGCTCCACCCCATGCTGATATCATGCCCTCATCCCGGTCCCCATTATCTTAAATCAAAGTGCTGGGCAGCTGCCCCCGATGACTCAAGCCACCGTCAGGAGCCAATGCACAGTGGAGAGGTTGGCCCTGGGAGGAATGTTTCTATCTCCCCATTTATCACACTAAGAAGTTGGTTTCAAATTCTATCAAATAAGTCAAAAATCAAGACAGAGAACAGTGCCTTCTCTTTGTCTTTTCCAGAAGTGGCACCACCCTCTATAGCGAATAGATTTCGGGCATTTAATCTGGCAACCAAGTGACACTGACTCCCAGAAGGCTGGCGCCTGCCAGTGGCAAGGCAAAGAGGGGGTGGGGGGAGGTAAGAAATATGCCTCTGATTTATCGTCATAGAAAAGAAACAGCATGTGGCCAGGTGGCTGCTGAATTTCCCCAGAGCTGGGGTCCTCAAACTTTTTAAACAGGGGGCCAGTTCACTGTCCCTCAGACCGTTGGAGGGCCGGACTATAGTTTAAAAGAAACTATGAACAAATTCCTATGCACACTGCACATATCTTATTTTGAAGTAAAAAAACAAAACGGGAACAAATACAATATTTGTATTTGCATGTGGCCCGCGGGCCATAGTTTGAGGACCCCTGCCCCAGAGCAAACAGGATGAGGGGGTGGGGAGAGAGGAGGAGAGCTGTGCACCTGGCTGATAGCACATGTCCTAGGAAGATTCCCCTAGCCCCGTGGTCGGCAAACTGCGGCTCGGGAGCCACATGTGGCTTTTTGGCCCCTTGAGTGTGGCTCTTCCACAAAATACCACGTGCGGGCGCACCTACAGTGTGATTGAAACTTCGTGGCCCATGCACAGAAGTCGGTTTTCAGCCTGGGCGAGTCTATTTTGAAGTACTGTTGATATTTGGCTCTGTTGACTAATGAGTTTGCCGACCACTGCCCTAGACCAGTGGTTCTCAACCTTCTGGCCCTTTAAATACAGTTCCTCATGTTGTGACCCAACCATAAAATTATTTTTGTTGCTACTTCATAACTGTCATGTTGCTACTGTTATGAATCGTAATGTAAATATCTGATATGCAGGATGGTCTTAGGCAACCCCTGTGAAAGGGTCGTTCGACCACCAAAGGGGTCACGACCCACAGGTTGAGAACCGCTGCCCTAGACAAAGGGAGATGGAGGTGACTAGAGAAAGCCCCAGCCCATTTTTTAAACAACCCAATGGTAGACAGCAAGACCTAGGCGACCTATTAGGAAATAGGTGGCCAAATGGTGCTCAGCCAATGAGGAACTGGAGGAGGGTCTAAGTAAATAGGCTGTGTTCCTCCCCCCAAGTGTGATCCTGTAAAATGGGAGTCCGCTCTCTAGAGCAGTGGTTCTCAACCTGTGGGTCGCAACCCGTTAGGTGGTCGAACGACCCTTTCACAGGGGTTGCCTAAGACCATCCTGCATATCAGATATTTACATTACGATTCATAACAGTAGCAACATGACAGTTATGAAGTAGCAACGAAAATAATTTTATGGTTGGGTCACAACATGAGGAACTGTATTTAAAGGGCCAGAAGGTTGAGAACCACTGCTCTAGAGTGTTATTAACAGTCTCATTTTCGCCATGCTTCTGTTTCCTAGTCCGTCATTTGAAATTTGGACAGGTGAGCCATTTCTCACAGAGGGGAGGGAGCCACAACTCAACATGATTCAACATGATTACCACCGGAGAGAAAAAGGGACCATCAATTCCACTCCAGGAATGAAGTCCCTCAGGAAACCCTGCAGCTTCCTGGACAGCAGACGTGCTTTTATTCCCAGGTACCGCGGCCCTAAGTGACTCTAATGCCCTTCCCTCTAGGATGGCAATAACAGTGACTATGACGATGTCTTCGAGACTCCGGTGTCACACCAAACCCATCATCCCACCTGTGGTTAAGCAGCCATGGTTTGCATGAACATGGACCTGTAGGATGACACTTCCATCTATAAGATAATCACAGCACCAACAAACCACAGGTGCCCAACAACAGCAGCCAGGAAGTCTGTTTACCAGCGCAAGGATGATACACTCTTCCCCCGCTTTTTCTCACCTTCGTTTCATATTCTCAGTCACAACCCCAACAAGAGAAGAATCCCTGGCTCTAATCAATAGAATGAAGGGCTTTGGGAAGGGATAGAAATGCGATGACCGAACGTTCCAGTTTTGACCGACTGGCAGTGACTTCCCAAGAGCCTTGTGTTGAGAAGGATTCTGATGGCACACCAGAGCCCATGAGAAATGCCTGCCTTTGGAACAGAAGGAGGAATGGCCGGCCTTAGATGTGCAAGACGTGCCAAGCCTGCCTTCGGTCATTTGAATCAGGTCAGACTGGGTATTGGAGTTTCTCCCCATCCTCTCTGCCCAGCCTACTCAACACATCCACGAGATCCCATTATAATGGCACCCAATGTCACTTCTCTCCTTGACACCGTTCCCTTCTGCTCAGGGGAAAAGAAACCCTTGACTGTTCCAAAATGTGATCAAATGTGTAAACCTGACATCTTTCTTTACACTGGGGCTTTTCACACTGACCAGGGGATTTGCCTCCACACGCCTTTCTGTATCCCAGGGCCTGGTCCATGTAGGGAAACACCGATCAGTTTCCTCCTGTTTGTGCCCCAACCGGGGACGGAACCCGAAACCTAGGTATGAGCCCTGACTGGGAATCAAACCCACCACCTTTTTGGTGGATGCTCCAACCAACTGAGCAACCCGACTGGGGCTCCACCAACAAATCTTTAATTTAGTAAAAATGTGTGCACACAGCTATGTATAGAGCTGAACACAATCATATTAAAGATTACCTTTATTCCTATCTTTGTTTGGGTTCCTCCAAAACCAGACCTGGGAGAGGTTTTGGGGTGCAAGTTGTATATTTGGGAGGTGGTCCCGGGAAGCATGACAACGTGGAGAGGTGAGGCAGGGAAGGAAGCAAAGCCCATAAAGGAGGCGTCACGGAAGGTCTTGCAGCCGCAGGCAATGCATCCCAATAGGACCCAGGCGAGGCGAGGCCATTTCCTTTTTGGAGTGCTGGTCACAGCCATCCATGAGTGAGCATGATCGCAGATTTAAAAGCACGAATGTATTCCAACCCCTTTGGTTCACAGATGAGAAAGCTAAGCCGTGGAGAGGTTAAGTCAAAGGTCACAAGGCTACTTCCTGGCAGAACCAGGATGTAAATGCTGGCTGTTGTTATCAGTCTACTTATTAGAACACAACTCAACTCAACTAATGTCTCTCTATAAGCCCTTCATTCATCTCCCTGGTTAGAATCCCTCTCCAGCCCTGCTCCCCCGGCCCACACAGTCCAGGCACCACTGACTCTATCCTGCATCTTTTTTAACATCTAACGTTCAGGTGCCCTCGTGTCCCTGTGGATATGGTGGTGTGGTCCCAGGCCAAGTAGTCACATGGCATCGTCCACACCACCAAACTGACCACTCCACCGCTCTCCTCTGCTGGCTCCTTGCCACGAAGCTCGGCAGCCCTGGGAGGTGTGCCCGGGGAGGACCTTCCTTGAGGAAGTGTAGAGCTTGCTAAACTGAACAGAAGAACTCTGATGGGCAAAGCTGAACTTAACCTGAATCTTGATACACAATTTCAAGAAACACTGAAGGTCAGCCCAATCGATTTGGCAGACCAGGAGGAAGTGGGCAATTCAGCCCAATAAATCCCACAGGGGTCCAAAGAAAGGCTGATGTTTAAAGTGTGGTCCTTGCATGAAGACAGACACACAGACCAATGGGAGAGAATCAAGAGCCCAGAAATAAACCCACATATGTGTATGGTCAACTAACATTTTGACAAGGAAGCTGAGCAGGTCAGGACATGCATCTTAGTTACAACACTAAGCATGTCCCTTGCACAGGGTGGGCCGAGGGCTGACCTGGACAATAGCCCCTCGCCCGTGTGGCCATTCCACACTTGAAAGGAGGGCAATCCAAATCGAGATCAGCAGTAAGCGTAAAATATACACTGGATTTTGAACATATGGTGGGAAAAAAGACAGCAAAATGCCTCCGGACTCTACGCTGCAGTGACAACATTTTGATATAATGGGCTACATAACACATATTATGGAAATGCCTAGCCCTTGTTTATTTTCACTCTTTTGAATGTGGCCACTAGAAAACATTATATTGCCTGTGACATTCACATCCTATTTCTAGGGGTAACTCTAAGGTAGACCCCCCGGAAGTTGGCAAACTTCCCCGGAAAGGGCCCCGTGGTCAGTATCTATGGCTTTCCGGCCATACTCAACGCCACCATCACGGTGGGGGAGCAGCCAGGGACAATACATATGAACCTGACTTTGTGGCCAGAGATTCATATTTGACCCCCAAACTACAGTTTCCAGACCTCTACTTTAGGACAGTAATAGTATTCAGAAGGGTCATTTCTAGAAAATTCCACTCTATTTTCTCATGGATCTTTCATTCAACTGGAGGAGGGAAATATAAGTCTGTTCAGGCTTCCCTGTGTTGGGCAGGTCCTGGGCCTCAAGGCGGGCAGCCCCCCACCACCCCCCTCCCACAGCCCCGGGCTCAGCTGCCCCAGGGCACCCACCATGCACTCACTTGGGCGTGTGGGCCTCGTCCACGCGGTGGCCCAGCTGGAATTCGTGGGACTTGCTCCGATGCAGGGCCGTGAACCCCGGGAGCAAGTGGATCAGCTTCCGGGAGGAGGGCGGTGGGGTCCCTGGGGGCTTCAGCTTGTTCTTCCTCCTCATGGGTGGTGTGCCTGGCGGGGTCACGGTGGTGACGATATTGGGGGTGCGTGGCGGGGTGCGGACTGCATGCCGCTGCCGGGGCGACGGGGGCAGGGAACGGTGGCCTGATTCCAGGGGCGGTGGCGGGCACAGGCCCGGGTAGGTGTCCACGGTGAGCCTGTCCACTTGGGTATACACGGGGGCCCCAGGAGTGGGGCTGGCATGACAGTAGAGCTGGGCGCACTTGGACTGCACCCTGGGGCTCTGGGAGAGGTGGGTGCGGATCCATGGCGTCGGCTCCGGGGCACACACTGGGCTGTTCTCCTTCCCCGTCTCCGTGGTGGGCCACTGGATGGTCCAGTCTTGTTTGGAAAGGTTGCCGCCTGAGTTGTAACAAAGAAGCAGAGAAAAAAACAGGTGTGTTACACTCTGTACTTATGCCTATGTGCACATTACACTGTATACACACTACACATGTGACAGCATATGCACACTACACTGTATTTGTTCAAGGAATACAAGCTTATTGTCCAATTAACATACGTAAAACCTGTTTAAGAAAGTAAAAATATTTGTTATCTTCATAATACACTGCATTCTAAGGCCACAAAGAAGCAACTAGGACATTGTAACTCTAGCTCCCACCCTCCCTGGGTGAAATGGAAGAATGTGTGATAGGGACTCAGAGAGATCTGGCTTAGAACTCTGGCTCCAACAATGACAGTTCTGTGGCTTTGGGCAAGTTACTTGACCTCTCTGAGCCTCGGTTTTGAGGTCTATAAAATGAGAATGATCATGGCTCCCTTGGAGGGTGCAACGACGGTCACATGCATCCACTCACTCATCCAAGTGTTTCATAGACATGTGAACACCTCTCAAGTACCAGGCATTATTCTAGGAACCGGGACAGAGCAATGAATGAAAAAGGCCCAAGTCCCTGTCCTTGCAGAGCTTGCATACTTTGTGGAGGAACAAGGGAGGAAAGGGGATAAACAATTAAATGACACAGATAAAATATTATCTATAAGATGCCATTATCTGTGATTGTCAGTGATAATAAGTGCAATAATGGGAAAGATAATAAGTGCAATAATAGGAAAGCAAGCAGGGCTTGGAACACACACACACACACACAAAACAATGCTGGGGAGTCCCTTCAGTCAGCAGAGAATGAGGAAGTGACAGTGGGCATGTGAGCAAATATCAGAGTGAAGTAAGGAGCACACAATGAGATAAAGTGAGTGAAGCCGTCAGCTCAGAGGCTGGACCAGCACGATGATGCAGGCAAGTAGGCAGGTGATTGAGATCGCTGGAGACATCTATTCTGGGTACCTGGGACTCACCCAATTTGCTCCCCAGCCATTCACTGTGCTTACCTTACCTGCCCTGTCAAGTAGGTGCTATTGATTCATTTTATAAATGAGTGTGAATGAGTGATAGGACTTGGCTAAAACCTCTTCCAGGGTAGTCACCTATAGATAAGCTGGGCCCACTGCCCCCCTTCGCCTACAGTTGTTCACACACACACACACACACACACACACACACACACACCCCTCCACTAGATTCAAGGAAGCACCGAGTTGCCCCCAAGTATCCCCGTCCTGAAGTTGTTTCAAATTAACTTGCCCCGATGAACAGAGAGGAAGAAAGGCTTTACCCCGCCCAGTTCCCATCACCATCAAATCCTCACCTCTCCATGCCTCCATTTCAAAATGAGAAGTTTGGGGATGAAGAGGCAAAGAGCCTCATCATCGTCCCACTGCCAGCTGCTCCGCTGGCGGGGCCTCCACTCCTCCCTCCGAAGGCTGCTGCGGATGGACTGCATTATATCAACTCTTCCCTGCTGCTTTTGATCCCCTTTTTAATAGAGTCTCAGGGAAAAGGGTAATTTTTCATTTTAAATAGGGGAGGTGTGTACCAAGGTGTTTGGAGGGTTATTAATCGCAACCCTTGCTATCTTGTCATCCATTTCTGCAAAACCATTTTATTTCAAATCTTGAGCTGGGCGGGGAGAAGGGAATAGATTTTAAGGTGTGAAAGGTCTGGGGATTGACCTTTGTCAAGATGCAGGGGGTTTTCTTTTGATATTCTCTAGGAAGGGACTAAGAAATAAAAGACATTTTCAAGGGAGGAAATGATTTCAAAAAGTCTAGGCAAGTGTCTAACTTCTTCATCCCTTCCCATTAAAATGCTATAAACAGGCCAATGCATGACTCAGAAATCGTCAGAATTTCAGAGCCAGCCTTGGATGCACATGCGCTTTAGCCCTTCAAAGGCAGGACTGGCAAAGAGACTACTGTTCAGAATCGCCACTGCTTGCAACTTCCGTGAATATTTTAAAGCCCTTGTTAGTTTAATCCTCCAAGCTTTCCAGAGAGAATTAGATGTTGGTTGAATATACTAGACTGAAGTTACTGATGAAACAAAAAAAGTAAGTTTTTACTTTAATCCTCATAATTTTGTAGCAAGAAATGGAACTTTTAGATGCTGTCTGAAAATGTTTAAATACTAGTGGAGTCACTGGTTATGCAAAAAAATCATAGTAAGAACAATTATTATTCACACAAATAATAGCTACTGTTTATTGAGCATTTACTATGTACCAGATAGTCTTCTAAGTATTTTATATGCATCACTTTCCATTGTCCTCCTGAGACCCTATGAAGAAAACTCTGCTATTGTCTCCATTTCACAGTGGAGGAAACAAAGGATGACCTAAGACACTGAACTGCCCACGATCACACAGCAGGTAGAGTGCGGCTTCCGATCCAGGCGTGCACCCCTCACCACCACGGCTCTCTCGGGAGCCCCATCTCCCTCGAAAGCCCTGGAAAGTCTGAACGCTTTCCCACAGACCTTCAGATCACCACCAGAAACAACGCTCTGACCCTCCAAAAGTCAAATAGGACACTGGTTTCAGCCATAATCCTTGCAAGGGTAAGATCTGAAATCCAGGAAGAATTTTCAAGTTTCTAGTGTGTATGATTGCAAAAAGAAGTAAGTATGGACAGATGAAAAACACACAGTTGTCAAAGCAATTCAACATTGTCCAGAATCTTAACCTAAGACCTCATGAATGAGCTCGGCATCCAGCCAAACCCTGGGTCCCTCTGGGCACTGTCCCTCCCTCAGAATGTCCCCAAGTCGAACTAAACAAGTGTACTGACCCCAGCCTTTGCAGGTCAGTCACCTGGGAGATGGGATGGGGCAGAGACCATGGGTTCTGACCTGGTAATCCTTCCCAGGTCCTGCTCTACAAGGCATTTGCGATTTTACTCCCCACCACGAGATCTGGCCCAATTAACCTTTAGTCACTAACTTTAGGGTAGGTAGCTTTTCTGTTTTAACAAAGCTGGTTTTTTTTCTAATTCATTTTTTATTGAGATGAAATCCACGTTAACCATTTTAAAGTGTTGAATTCAGTGGCATTTAGTACGTTTACAATGCTGTCTCTATCAATTTCAAAATATTTTCATCAATCCCCAAAGAAAAGACCACACCTACCAAGCAGTCATTCCCTATTCCCTCTTTCTCCCAGCAACCACTAACCTGTCGCCCGTCTCTATGGATTCACCTACTCTGAACAGTTCATACAAGTGGAATCCCACAATGTGTGGTCTTTCGTGATGGCTTCTTTAAAAAAATATGTTTTTACTTATTTTAGAGAGGGAGGGAGGGAGAAGGATAGATAGAAACATCTATGAGAGAGAGACATCCATCAGCTGCCTCCCACATGCCCCCCACTGGGGATTGAACCCTCAATCCAGGCATGTGCCCTGACTGGGATTTGAACAGGGACCTCTTGGTTCATGGATTGATGTTCAACCACTGAGCCACGCCGGCTGGCTGGCTGGCTTCTTTCATCTTGCAAAGTGTTTTCAAGGTTCATCCATGTTACATCCTGGATCAGAATCTCGTCCCTTGGCTGAGTAATATTCCATGATGTGGTTAGATCACATGTTGTGTATCCATTCATCAGCTCATGGGCATTTAGGTTGTTCCCACCTTTTGGCTATTAAGAACATTTGCATACAAGTATTTGTTTGAACAACTGTTTTTCGATTCTTTGGGGTGTACACCTAGAAGTAGACTTGCTGGACCACATATTCATTCATGTTTAACCTTCTGAGAAACCACCAAACTGTTTCCCGCTGTGGCTGAGCCATTCTACATTCCCACCAGCACTGCACTCCATCCAGGCACCAAGGGTCCCAAGAGAAAACCCACCCATCGCTTAGGGATGAGGCCAATGTTATGTGGACCATGTGAGGGGAATCCATGGGTTTTTTTCTGTCCTTTCTCTCACCATTTCACCCCAAGGACAGGATCAGTCATTCAGACTGTGCAGTGGGACAGAAAGCTAAACTCCAATTGAAACCCCCCGCCCCCATCTTTTGGGCCGGAAGAACAGAAGAGGGGACCAGAGAATGGGGAAAATACCCCCTCAAGAAAAGAGCTGGAGAAGGGGGTCCCTAATTCTGTGTGTACCATGATACACTGGCTTTGAACAAACCCAAAGAAGCACACAGAAAATTGTGAAAAATTATCTGGCCCGGGACCACCTCCCACAGAAGGCAAGACGGATGTGCAGTCTGACCTAACCAGATTGGTGGCTTCAAAAATCCAAACGAACAAGCAAAAATCAATATTCTCCAAAGGAGACCCAGAATCCCGCAACAAATATTCCAAACGCCCAGGAGATACTCCCAAACCACCGTCATGCTTTAGGACACCCATAATGTAAAGCAGTGGTTCTCAACCTTCCTAATGCTGCAACCCTTTAATACAGTTCCTCATGTTGTGGTGACCCCCAACCATAAAATTATTTTCATTGCTACTTCATAACTGTAATGTTGCTACTGTTATGAATCATAATGTAAATATGTGATATGCAGGATGGTCTTAGGCGACCCCTGTGAAAGGGTCGTTCGACCCCCAAAGGGGTCATGACCCACAGGTTGAGAACCGCTGAAAAGGAAGAAGAGTGAAACGCAGACCAAAGTAGGCTCTTAATGAACGATAGCATTACCTTTGCTCCACTTGCTCTGAGATTTAAAAAGGAAACAATGTCTGGTGGATTGCCCCCAGGGAGAGAAGTGTTCCAACCACATGAGCGCAGTCTTCCTGAACACCAACCACAATGCCCACGTCTTCATACGGAGCTCAGTGTGAAAACCCAGCCCCCCCGCCCCCCCCCTGCATCGAGTCTCTATACTAAGGCTGACTGTAATGATATAAAATAGCAAATAAAATTAGGAAACTAAAATAAATGGGCTTTCATTATGTACATCAGCTCTGGGCTCGATCATCCAGCATCCTTCCCTAACCAGCTTACCTGGGTTGGTCCTCACTGCTTGTTATTCTCCGTCACTGCCTTCCCATGGAGCACAAGTTAAAATGTGTATGCACCTGGTTTTCTCCATTTATTGTTGCTCTCCTCCCCTCCCTATCGACTGCAAGGTCTGTGTGGATCACATTGGTCTTGTCCAGCCTGGGCTCTGTAGCACACGGAGAGAGATGCCTGGCACGCAGTGGGCACCCAAAGATGTTGGAACGAACGAAGAAATGAATGAATGAGAGAAAGGAAGCCAAGCGATCAGTTCATTAGTCAAAGTAAAGTGCAAAGATCGATTAGGAAGGGAAGGGTACGCAAACCACATGGGCAGGCACAGCAGGAGCTTTCCGGTGAGCAGAACCACTAGCCGTCACCAGAGCAGACTAGTGAGGAAGAGTGCGATGCCCAAGAGCTTCATGGAAAGGTTTGGACAGCTACCTGCCGAGACATGTGCAATGAGGAGAAGCGATGGCAGAAGACTCTTGAAACATCTGTCAGCTCTGTAATCACCTCTGTGAAAGGAGCCATTTTAAAGAACAATGTCCCAGTAGTTCACCAACTTCACAAGTCAGACCCTCTCTATAGGATGAAACTGGGAAAGAGAAGTCTTGGGAAGAGATTGAGAATAGACAGCGATCTTTAGACCAAGGGATCTCAGAGTTGACCACGTCCCTACATCCCCCCCCCACCCCGGCTCTCAAACGAACAAACAAACAAATAAATGGTCAAGACCCCCACCGCAGTCTGTCCCACTACACCTCCCAGGTGCCTGTACTGTGATGCAACGTTGTGTCTCCCTAATAAACTGTTCCCTGTTTCTCTATGGACCAGAATCACCTTTTCCAGATCTCTCTCAACGCTTCTCTCCAACCCCAAACAGTAAGTTGCACAGCTCGGTGTCGCAGTAAGTGGCCCCTGTATAGATGCGTGGAGCTTATCAAAGGGGCAGGACCTGACGCTCCCTCTCTAAGACACAGGAGGAGAAGAGGCCCTGCACAGAGCCAGTGACACTCCGTGCAGCACCTTGCCAGGCGCCTACCGTCCGTGCCCCATATGCACAGAACACTGCACAGCGGACGGTGGAAGCACCCATCCCAGAGATCCTTGCAGGGCAAACGGGACCCTGCGTGGAGAGTGCTCGGCACTGGGCCCGGCTCAGCACAACCTCCACCAAGGCTGCTGTTATTAGGAATCTCGGCCACTTTAATCAGATGAGCAGCCTTTCCCGGCCCCTTGGCCCCAGATCCTGGGGCTTTGTCCCCCTGTCTGACTCACTCTGCTCCCTTTGCTTGTCCTTTGATGCTGTTTGGCCACTACTTCTCCAAAGCTGGAATATGTCAGAATGTGACTGATGCACCCAATTGTAAAAATAACCAGTTATTTTTATGTTGAGTGCATCATCCCTAAAAATAACCAGGTGTCTTAGTAGTGAAGGCGCCACAGCAAATGTTGGGTTGCATCAGGTGCGTGCACACTCACAACACTCACAACACCACACGCACGCACGCCATGGTCACTTTAGATAGGATGGAAAGCCCTGGCCAGTGTGCTCAATGGTTAGAGCATCAGTCCGTGCACTGAAGGGTCTCTCTGGTTCCACTCCTGGTCAAAGGCACATACCTGGGTTGCGGATTCCCTCCTTGCCCCTGGTTGGGGAGCATGCAGGAGGCAACTGGTAGCAACCAGTCAATGTGTCTCTCTCATATTGATGTCTCACTCTCGCTCTCACTCTCTCTCTTTCTGCCTCTCCCCCTCACGCTCTCTGAAAAGAAATGGAAAAAATATCCTCAGGTGAGGATTAACAAAAATAAATAAGTGGAATAGGAAGGGCTTCAATCAGGGAGGGGTGGGTGGGGTTGACGGCTCCTCCTTCATTCTCATCGCCAGAGGATGATGGTGACATTGTATGGAGGGTTCTTGTCAGGAGGCAGCTCCTCGGGGACAGGGATGGAAGGGGCCGCGCCCACAGCCTCAGAGCCCTGCGGGCTAACAGGTATCCCCGCATCCCCCATCCCAAGCAGGTGTCATGCTTCCTTCTGTTAGCAGAGAGATGGCCCCCGGACATGTCGTCCTGATTTGCATCACCAAGGGACACCCATTCATCGTTCCTCAGCCGCAGGAGACTCTGTCCCTTGCCTTTGAAAGTACCCGGGAAGCTAGTTTCTACCCCTTACACTTCAGGGACTACAGGCATAAGGTCCAAAAACCTCTATCTTTTTCGGATATCAGCACTGTCATCCTTCCAGAGCCATCACCCCACCTTGCCTCCTCGAGACAGCCACTCTGGAAAACGATGTCACCTTTCACAGGAAGATCCCCTGCCAAAAGGAACAGGCTGGCACACCAGGAGAACATGACGAGGTTTCGACTGTCCCTACCTGTGATGCTCTGGGAGCAATTCGGACTCTCACAGATGCCTCTGGTGCCCAGAGAATGGCATCTGCCCCCAGGTGCAGGAAGGAGGCTGCGCCAGCTTGCCCGCAGGAGAATGTGAGGTCAGCATGCCTAGAGGCTGGGGCCGGAAGCCTGCGTTTCAGCACCAGTTCTGCCTCTTACTAGTTGGGCATTTGTGAGCAAGGGACTATGTGAGCCTCAACTTACCTGTCTGTGAATTGGGGAGAATCATATCTGCCAGGTAACATGGTGGCTAAGGACTAAATGAGACAGTGTAATGAAATCGCTTGGCACCGTGTCAGGCATATTCTGGTAGTAAGGACCAAGTCATTGTCCTCAGCACCATCACCATCAGGTTTATCACTTTGGACGAAATGGAAGGGACGTAAGCCGCCCGGTACACTTTGTGACCCGTGTTACATTCCTGAGAGTGTCCTTTCTACCCATGAGAATACCACTGTGTTGGGGAAAAGCGTGGTCTTTGGAGTCAAACAGACCTGGATTCAAACCCCAGCCCTGCCGCTTGGGAGGCACGTGCCCTTCACTCCCCCAAGCCTCGGTTTCCTAGGCTGGAAGTGGAGCCGACAGTACCTGTGCCAGCACAGGTGCGAGGATGAACAGTTTCTCACCATGTGCCAGGAACATGGTGACGAGAGCTCCCACGGAGTCGCAGCCCTGCTGTGAAGCCTCCGCAGTCCCCGGGATTCACCCGGAGCAGGGAGATCAGCCTAAAGTCACTCGACTCACTGCTCACTCATTCGACCAGTATTTCCTAAGTGCCTACTGTGTGTCAGGTTCAGAATCACACGCTGGGGACACGACAGAGAGCACAGCCACAGCAGCCCTGCTCCCCAGTGCATCCTGGGAAACAGTGAAAGAAATCATGACACCAAGACTGGATGATAGCTCCACGGAAAGTTAAACACAGAATCAGCTCACGACTCCGCAGTTTCACTCCTACAGATGCTCGCCAAAAACCGAGGTGCTCACAGCAGCAGTGTTTGCAATAGCCACTTAGTGCCTCAGAGTCCTGGACAGCAGAGTCTTCCTGGGCTAAAATCACGCCTCACCACAGTGGTGGCCCTAGGGGACAATCTGTTTCCTTGCTTTTCCAGCTGCTCAAGGCCACCCACATTTCCTTGTGGCTCCCAGCTCCTTCCTGCATCTCCAGGTCCAGCCGAGGAGCACCTTCAAATCCCTCTCTCTGACTCTGACCCTGTGCCTTCCTCTTCCTCTTATAAGAGACTTTGTGATGGTATCGGGCCCCCTGGATAATCCAGGATCATGTCCCCCTCTCCAGACCTTTCACTGAGTCACATCTGCAAAATCCCTGTGCCATATAAGGTGACATAGTCACAGGTCCCAAGGATTAGGATGTGGACATGGAGGGTGGGAGGAGGGGCCTTATTCTGCCTACTCTTCTCTCTGAGCTTCAAGTTTCTCATCTATAAAATGGACATAATGAGTGTCCTCAAAAAATTAAAAATGGAACTTGGGTTTGATCCTAAACTTCTGGGAATATGTCCTAAAACCCCAAAACACCAATCAGAAAGAATATATGTACCCCTATGTTCATAGCAGCATTATTTACAATAGCTAAGATTTGGAAACAGCCCAAGTGCCCATTAGTAGATGGATGGATAAAAAAGCTGTGGGACATTTATGCAGCTGTAAAAAAAAGAGGGATCTCTTACCCTTTAGGACAGCATGGATGGACCTGGGAAATATTATGCTAATGAAATAAGCCAATCTGAGAAAGGCAAATATCCATGATCTCACTTATTTGTGGAATCTAATGAACAAATGAATTGACCAACAAAATAAGATCCAAAGCATAGAAGCATGAACAGACTGACATACCTCAATGTGGGGTTGGGAGGATGAGAAGAGATAAACCAAAGAGCTTATATATTTATATGCATGGCCCATGGACATGGGCAATGGGGTAGTGAAGACTTGGGGGGGGGGGGAAAGGGGCTAAGAAGAGGGGAGTAAAGGGGGTAGGGAAATGAGAGAGAGCTGTAATACTATCAACAATAAAAAATGTATTAAAATAGATAGACAGATAAAATGGACATAAAGTAATAATAATAGAACCGATGCCCTGAGTTTGTGTGAGGGTGACTGAAGGAGTAGAATGATCTCTTAGCATGGCACCCAGGACAGAGCAGGTGTGGGGAGGGGCCAATCATGGTCCATCCCCTTCTGTTTCCTACCCCAACTCTTTCCCAGAAACACCCAGAAGCCCATTGCATCTTTGGAACCAGGATCTGCCAAACTCCTCATCCAAGTTTCAGGCTCAGAAGAAAGTTCTATCTTGACTTCCAGCCCCAACTCTGACAAGAGGGTGTCATCTATATATATAAAACCCTAAGTGACCGTTCGACCGTTTGACCGGTCGCTATGACGTGCACTGACCACCAGGGCGCATACGCTCAACTCAGGAGCTGCCCCCCCGGTGGTCAGTGTGCTCCCACAGCAGGAGCACTGCTCAGCTGACCACCACAAGCCTCTCCTGCCTCCGCGGCAGTGCTACCGAGCAGTGGCAGCAACAGGCACAGCGGGGCTGGGATGAGCAGGAGCGGTGCCCGGCCCAGGCTCGGGCTCCTCCCTGGACACCTGCTGCTTGGCACACTACTACATGCCTCGCAGGATCGGGCCGAAACCAGCAGTCTGACATCTCCCGAGGGGTTCCGGATTGTGAGAGGGCACAGGCCAGGCTGAGGGACACCACTGGTGCACGAATCTGTGCACCAGGCCTCTAGTTCTTCATATAAAAGTGAAAAATGAATCCTCACCCCCCCCAGCCCCTGCCAACCTGGACCTGAGAAAAATGGGATTCCTCAGGCAGGCTTCATTACTGGGACTCAGTGCCATCTGAATAATAATTGCATTCTGAAGCCGGAATTGATAAATGTCCCAGGCATTGTCGCTACTGGATATTTACCTGATCTATTTGATGAATATTAATTCATACAAAAACATTTCCATTCCTGAAGCAATTCCGGACAAAACAATGCCCCGCCCCTGCCCCTCTACCAGCAGCTGCCAAAACAATGTGCAGAGTTAAGTAACAACAAGCCTTGTCAGAGTGATTTATGGGGCTTGAAACAAAGAGGGAGAAGGGCATCAGCCGCTCCCTCATTCGGGAACACCTGGGGGAGGAACACTGCGTTCCTTCCAGGGCCGGGACAGTGAGCTTGCAGGCCACTGACAAGAGGGTTTGGACAACATACATCGCTTTTATGCCAGTGTCTGAAAGAGGGACCAGGATGCCTCATGCACCCTCGCCCCATGCTGGGGAGCCTGTAGAAAGGAGTTAACATTTACTAAGCACTGGCTATGATGCAGGGGCTCCAGACATGCATTTAATCCTCACTACACACCGGTGAGATTGGGCACATCCTTGTCCCCATTGTACAAATGAGCACACTGGGGCTCTGAGAGGTCAAGGTGACACATACTGAAGGTGACACATGCTGAAGGTCACTGCTAGAAAGTGGCAGAGCTGGGTCTGGAACCCAAGTGTGACTCCCGAAGACCATTCTCTTACATCAGGGGTCAGCGAAGCATAGCCCACCTATTTCTGTAAATATGATTGACCTGGAAAGCAGCCATGCTCATTCGCTAGCAGATTGTTGTCCGGCTGATGACACCCTAGAAAGGCTGAGTTGAGTAGTTATAACAGAAACCATATGGTCTTCAGAAGCCTGAAATATTTACTGCCTGGACCTTTAAGAAAAAGTTGGCTGGGCCTGCTTGCTACCATGCCATTTGTCAGCATGTTTACGGTCCATTTGGAGACTCTGGACATGTGCTCCGTAAATGGCAGCCAAAGTCATCATCACAGTCATCTTTGCTGCTGCGGTTTCTGTAGTTCTGTTATTATGCTGCTTTTACTATCGTCACCTCCTCGAGACAGAGAAAGCTCTCCAACCAGCCCATTAAGGAACCAGCCTTCAAGATAATGTGTTTCCTGCAGTAAATCATGAGATCCCTCAACTATTTAAAAATATTTTGTCTTTCCATGTTTCCGGGTCCTTAACGAGGACTGAAATCAAAACTGCACCCTTCCACGAGCTCTTCTGAAAATGCTAAGCTTCTCAGCACAGAACAGTCCCAGGGTGTCCCCAGGCACACTGCTGAAAAGGCCACGGTTACTGACCGAGACACGCCGCAGGTGGGAACAGCCACAGGAGGGGCATCGCCAGACATCGGGCCCACTGGCCACCGCCAACCAGGGGTCCTCGGAAGTCGTGAAGGAACTGGACTCGGATAAGTAGGGGCCAATCAACCCCGTCTGCCAAGGACCAGGGCGTCTCCAGGGACCTGGGACTTTCTTTGCTAAAACTAGGAAAGCCCCAGGCAAACCAGGAGTTGGTCATCTTCATCCCAATCACTGTGCTGTCAGCCCATCAGAAGCAGACGGGAAGGCCCCCTGAAGTCACCCCCAGAGCTCTTCATGTGGGGGACCTGCTTATTACATTCCAATACCCAGACACGCCTTGTCAGAGAGCAGCTCAGCTCTGCTGAATTCGGACTCTGAATATCACCTGGGACATCTCCAAACCATCTTGGCCAAGACACAGAGATCGGAAGTGAGACACACTTCTTGGGCGGTGAAGGGTGGGGGTTGAGAATATTGACTCCAGCCCTCCTGCCTGAGTCTCAGTTTCCTCATCTGTAGAACAGGCACAATCGAAATACCTGCTTCACAGAACTGGTGTCAGATTAAATGACCGAAAATGACCAAAGGGCATAAACAGAGCATGAGACCGAATAACTGCCTTGTGCTAGATGCTCTTTTAAAAGTCTCCGGACCTGAACGTTAACCGTGTTGATTTATTTGCATCTCAGACCTGGCTGAGAGTGGTCCCTGGCACAGCAGCGTTAGCCTCCTCCTGGATCTGGTTAGAAAGGCAGATTCTCACACCCCTTTCAGGACCTGCTGAACCCCAATCTTCAGTGTAACATGCTCCCCGCTGATTCATGTGCACATTGAAGTGTGGGAGGCACCATTTGAATGTCCAGCATCTCCTGTCGGTCAAGACTTGGGAGGGACATGGTATGAAGACAACCCAGGATGGAAGAGTGGGATTCAGGGGACGCTTGCTCTGGCTGCTCACCTGCCACAGTTTCCAACCCCCCTTCCCACTGCCCGGAGCCCACCCCAGAACCACGAGATCGGCTCTGCACATGGAGCCCAGGCAGCCAGGGGTTTACAAGCTCCCAGTGACTCTAACTGCAGCCTGGGTGAGACTCCCTGTTCCAGTCTGCACCAGCTGCCAAAACTCCTCCAGGGATCTGTTTAGTTAACAGTCAGGCTAAGGATCTCTTTTTTAAAAGTGAGATGAAATTCACATATCACAAAATTAACCATTTTAACGTGTACACTTCAGTGGTATCTGCATTCACAGTGTTGTGCAACCATGAACCTCCTGGTTCAGGGGTAGACACTCAACCACTGAGCCACACTGGCCGGGCAGAACTTCCTTCATTTTAAGTTTGGCTCAATCTAGGGCCAAACATTAACATCACCCCCAGAAGAGACCCTGTACCCACGAGTCAGTCACTCCCCATTACCTCCTCCCCCAACCCCCAGCATCCGCCAATCTGCTGACTCTATGGGTTTATCAGTTCCAGGCAGTTCACAGAACTGGGGTCATACAGTGTGTTGCCTTTTGTGTCTGGCTTCTTTCGAGGTTCACCCATGTTGTAGCATGTATCAGAACCTCATTCCTTTTTTAAAAAATATATGTTCTTATTGATTTCAGAGAGGGGTAGAAACATCAATGATGAGAGAGAATCATTGATCAGCTGCCTCCTGCACGTCCCGCACTGGGAACCGAGCCCACAACCCAGGCATGTGCCCTGACTGGGAATCAAACTGTGACCTCCTGGTTCATGGGTCGACGCTCAACCACTGAGCCACGCCAGTGGGGCAGAACTTCATTCCTTTCAAAACACATTCAGACTCAAGTGTTCTGTGAATCAAAACTCAAATTAATCCCTGTAGAGGCTTAAAGACTGGCTGGACCTCCGGAACAGGCCTTTCACTTCCTAGAGGGGGCCGTCCCTCCCACACCAGTCACCTGCCTCCCCCAGCTCCCCCTCCTGTCAGGACCCGTGACAGAGGGACGTGGGTAAAGAGGGCATGTCATGCCAACCTGTCCCACTCAGCCCCAGCGGCTGTGACACTTCCTTTTCATGGTGGGGGATCGGTGGTGCCCCAGGGAAGCTGCCAGGCCCTGAGGAGACCTGACAGGGAGGGAAGCTGATGGGGGAGACAATGGCACTCTCACCCGACTCCCCGCTCCAGAAACAAAGCGAGGAGGAAAGGAAGCAGACGATTCCTGGGCCTCTCTGGAAACTGAGGCTGCGCTGTATTTTAGAAACTTACTTCTAAATCCTACCTGACCACCAGGGTGTCCCCCCGCCACCTAAAAACCTCAGAGGCAAGGCTTGAGTGTGGCATGTAAGAAATGGAGAGAGGAATAGAAGGTGCACACACAAAACACCATTACTTTAGAATATTCCACAAACTGGGCTCCATCAAGTAACACAGCTCCACATGCATGAAGAGGTGCTGCGGGAAAGAGGGACCTCGTGCTCTAATAAATTTGGATTAGCTCCCTCTTTCAGAGATTCTCCAAGCCAGTTTTCAAGTTAAAGGCTCTGGCAAGTCCTGCAAGAAAGAAAACTGTACTCATTGAATTTAATACATCTGATCAAGGAATAATTTCTCTGTGTGGGGGGACCCTAACCTATTAAATGCATGTGAAAAATCCCTATATATATTGAATTCTTTATTCAACATATGTTTATTGAGAACCTACTCTGTGCCAGGCACAATTTGAGGGACTGAGGATGTGGCAGTGGATAGTTATGATCTCTGCACCCAAAGAGCTTCCACTTCTGTAGGTAGAGACCGGTAATAAATAAGGAGATAAGCAAACAACAACGCCTGAAATCCACTCTTTTAGTATCTGCCCCACAGGTGTCTTTATTAAACCTTCATGGCCCCCTCCAATCAGGGGTGACATCTCCCCCTCTGAGCTCCTACAATATTTATGGTCTGTCCCATCCGGGAGGTGATTAACTGTGCTCTGCCTGCAAGAGCTCCCAGATAATGGCGACCATTCATAATCTCTTGTTACCTATATTCACACAATGCCAGGAGCTCTCCCTTCCCCCCGTTGTGACAACCAAAAATGCCAGACATCTCTGGGGAAGGGTGGAAACACTGAGACCTTCTCAGAAAGCACATCCCTGGCCACCTAGCCTAAAATTATCCCCTCACCTGAATATCATCACTCTTCCTCTGTCCTGCTTGCTGGCTACTCATAAAACTTACCGCTGGCCTGGGACTTAAGCTCCTCAGGCACAGGGGCCCTGCCCACCTTACTCTCTACTTCAGCCCTCACACCGAGCACAGCTAACAGGGGCTCAATAAACATTTGCTGAATGAATGGGGGGTGAATGGGGTGCCAGCGATGGGGAGCAGACGGGATGGGAGGACTAGGGCTCTGGAGGAGGATAGCATGGTTTGACCCTAATCAACTCAGTGATTCAGAAAGCGTAAGCAGTGATGGCGAACCTTTTGAGCTCGGCGTGTCAGCATTTTGAAAAACCCTAACTTAACTCTGGTGCCGTGTCACATATAGAAATTTTTTGATATTTGCAACCATAGTAAAACAAAGACGTATATTTTTGATATTTATTTTATATATTTAAATGCCATTTAACAAAGAAAAATCAACCAAAAAAATGAGTTCGCGTGTCATAGGTTCGCCATCACTGGCGTAAGGTGATTCAAGTGACGGGGAAGAAGAGGGAAATTCAAGGTTGGAGGCTGTGGGGCGCTTCTGAGGTTCAATTACTGTAGCTCTCTCGACACAGCTCCCAACTGGGAGGAAGGAGAGTCCAGTCCGAGCCTTGGCCAAGGCCACTACCCCTCAAGGTCTGACCACCAGGGAGCTGCTGGCGGTGGAACCTTACAAGCCGGTCTGGGTTTCTGCCTAACTGCGGTTGGTCAAGTAACCAGTCCATGCAATTCACCTGCTATGACTCTATGACTCCTGTTGCTGCAGTATCTCCATCAAATGCTGGTTTAATATTAAGTGAGTCCTCTGTCAGTTTTAAAGACAGTGACTGGCAATTGAACCAGGACGTTTTAACCCTCACTTCACACTCCCAGATACTATGCAGAGGAAATGAGAGGCAGCTCATGCAATATGGAGATGGTTAAACTGTGCGTAACCAGACCTGCAGCTAGTCTTTGCCTTTTGTTTATTTGTTTTGGGGAGTACTATTTTTGGATGCTTTTAGAAAAGGGAAAATAGAAATTTAAAAAAAAAACGAGTAAAGTTAATGAGCTTATAAATTGCAAAGCTAAACAGATGAATAAATGAAAATAATGTTGTGAAACAAAACAAAATTAAATCAAAATTAAAATGTGCCGTGATGTGTTTTAAGAGAATATCAAACTTGGTAAATCGATGGGTCTTCATGGAACCCACAAGTAAAGAGAGATTTTTCTCCTGCTTGCCCACCAAAGTCAGGGCCCAGCTCACACCTTCTCAGTGACAGGTACTTCAGAAATCCATTACACGGAGGGCAGACCTGGCTAACAGGAAGTTCTTTTATGGAGCCCAAATCTGGTCAGGGTGACTTCTGCCCTGCTGCCCTGCCGTGCCCTGTACAGCACAGAGAACAGCCCATTCTGCCCCGGGACAACCCTGATTTCAAACGATATTACAAAGGCATAGTAATCAAAACAGTATGGCACTAGCATAAAAACAGACACATAAACCAATGGAACAGAATTGAGAGCTCAGGAATAAACCCACATATATACAGCCAGCAAATATTTGACAAGGAAGCCAGGATTGTCAATGAGGAAAGGACTCTTCAATAACTGGTGCTGCAAAGTGGATGACCACGTGCAAAAAAATGACATTGGATTCCTATCCTATACCACTCACAAAAATTAACTCAAAATAAATTAAGGTTTTAAACATAAGACCTGAAGCCATAAAACTACTAGAAGAAAACAGGGAATAGCTCCAATCAACACTATGAAAAGGCAACCTACAGAATGGGAGAAAATAGTAGCAAACCATATATCTGATAAGGAGTTAATATCCAAAATATGTATGTCAGAATAAATATTATTTTTAAAAAAAGGACGAGATAACAAACGCTGGCAAGACTGGAGAAAAGGGAACGCTGGTGCACTGTTGGTGGGACTGTAAACTGGTGCAGCCATCATAGATAACAGTATGGAGGTTCCACAAAAAAATTAAAACTAGAACTACCACGTGATCCAGCGATCTCACTTCCGGGTGTATGTCCAAAGGAGAAGAAATCACCAGGCCAAAGGAATGCCTGCACCCCCACGTTCACTGCAGCCTATTCACAATCAGGAGACAAGGATATGACTACATGGCCATCAGTGGGTGAATGGGTACAGAAGACGGGATGTATATATGTAATATATAAAATGGAATATTCTTCAGCCACAGAAAAGAAGGAAATCCTGCCTTCTGTAACAACATGGATGGGCCTTGAGGGCATTATGCCAAATGAAATAACTGAGACAAAGGCAAATAGTGTATGATCTCACGTATATGTGGCATCTAAAAAACATTGAACTCGTAGAAACAGAGTGGTGGTTGCCAGGTCAAGGTACAAACTTGCGGTTGGAAGATGAATGTTACAACATGGGGACTACAGGAAACAATACTGTACTATATACAAGTTACCATGAGAGTAGAGCTGCAGTGTTCTCACCGTAACAACAAAACGGTAATTATGGGAGGTGAAGGGTGTGTTTACTACCTTATTGTGGTCATCGTTTCACATCACTTACACACGTCGCACACCTAACACTTACACAATGTTCCACGTCAATTATAACGCAATAAAGCTGGAAAAATTAATGTCCCCTGTGCCTTGTTTCTTTCTTAATGTGGCTACTAGGAAATTGAAGTGTGGCAGCCCCGGCAGCCACGTGGCAAGGCCACGTCTGAGGTTTCAGTCAGTCACTGGCCTCAACCTCCAGAACTAGGAGGGCAGGTCAGCTTTTAGATGGTTCTGATTCTCAGCCAGCGTGGAGCTGAGACAAGCCATCCCCACAGTCCCCTGTCCCAGTTCCTGGCCCTGAGAATTCACTGGCACAATAAGATGGTGTAACACCGAATTCGGAATAATTTGTCGTAGCTGGAACAACAGCCTTTACATGTGTCTGTGAACTGGCTTTGCTGTAGTCATGGGACCTTTGGAAGGTTGTGTGATTGAGTTCACATGCCTGCAGTCTGTGTGCTCCTTAAGAGTAAGGTCCCTATCGGTCCATAGCACAGTCACACTTGTATCCTCAATGCCTGCACAGAAACTGGCCAATGGAACGGCTGCCTTCACTGGGGCCAGGCACTGAGCTGAGGGCTCCAGATGCACCGTTGCAGTTAATTCGCACAATCACCCTATGACATAGAGATGCCCACCCATGTGCACATAAAGCAACAAGGCTGAGAGAGAAGTGGTGAGTCTGCCTGTGGTCCATCAGCCCGTAGGTGGCAGAGCAGTAATTCTAACCCAGAGCTGTGGAGGTGGCTTCCACACCCCGCACTCTGCACCCCAAACCATTACACAACCCAGCACAAGGTGGCCTCAGGGAAAATGAATGGCCAGATGGGTCATTTTCTGTCTGCGATGCCAGGAATCCAGAACTGGGCTTTCAATCAAGGGCAACTCTTCTTCGTGAAAGTTTTGAGAAGCCATTCAAGGACTTTCAGAGCCTCTCTGTGAGAAAGTTTGCTGAGAGAGACATCCCTTAAGACCTACTGTCTGTTTGCATCTGAATTTCAAAACCATTCTAGTAAGTGTTGTTAGACCCTGAGTGTGGCCTAAGAGAGAATGACCTGATGTCTTCCTCCCCCAGTCACCCTCCCCAAAACACCATGGGATGTTAGATGGATCTAATTAATGATTCAAAAAAGAGAGAAAGGGCTGGCATGATGCTTATTCCGGATCATCGCTATACATTTGGATGGCAACGAGTTAGCCCTCCCACAGCAGGCTCTCTGCTCGTTAAAGAAGGAGCACCGCACTCGAGATCTGAGCTCCGGATCTGATTACTAATGGCCCTTTCCCAGCCCCTCCGTATTTATGGGCCAGCACTGATATCACCCACAGACCTGGAGTAGACCCCAGAGGACGATGACAATGGATACAGACAGCCTTCCGGAGGCACAGCAATGGGCCAAATCCCAATGTCACTATTTGACCTTGGGGAGGTGGCCTACCCTCCAAACCTGCATTTCCTCACCTGGAACGGGAAGCTCAGCAGAGGCAGGATCATGCTTGGCTGCTCCCACCACTGACTCAGAGTCTGCTCTAGCTCTGTGGCCTGGGACAAGTTGCTTAACCTCTCTGTGCCTCAACTTCCTCATCTGTAAAGTGGGAGTAACAGAACACCTACCTCGTAAGGTTGCTATGGGAATTAAGTAAGCTGAGGTGCACACACCACTCAGGACAGAGCCTTTACGTAAGTCCCTGCTCTAATGAGTGGGCTCCTATGGGCGAGCTTATATTGTCGCTGGGAGAAATGGGTGAATGGGTGCCCAGGAAGTGCTTGGCACAGCGCCTGCCACCGAGAAGCATCTGATAAATGCTCGTGGGTGCTGTTGTTTATTGTGGTTATTGTCACTCTGAGCCAGCCTTTGATCCTGCTGAAAACTTCCTGTGGCCGGAGGAGGAAAGTGAATGCAGTCCTTGGCTGCGTGATTAGGCCAATACCGTCCTCAGAGACAGGCATTCTGTGCTCTCCGGTCACAGGACCAGGGGACTGGGCCTTCCGGAAGGCCTGCCCAGTGAGAACCAGACAAAGGAAACTGAAAAAGTTCAGTCCAGAGAAGACAAAACTGAAAAGAAGCATAGGATGGTATCTTCCGATAATCAAAAGCCACATTAAATGTCACAGTCCATGGAGGTTTTCCCTGACCATGGCACCCCCAAAGAAGGTCAGCTCCCCATTATTAGCTCTCATAGCTCCTACACCCCTCCCCTCCAGAGCATCACTCACACTGGAGTAAATCATTATTTATGAATGTTTACCCACTCCCACCAAACCACGAGCTCATTGGGGCCAGGGACTGGGTGTGTCCCACACACCACTGTGGTCAACATACTTAGCATCAATCCCAGTAAGATGATGAATGGGAAAGGACCAGCAGTCAGGAAGAAGGGGGAAAGGATGCACCCCAAGAAGTCGGGAGGGCAAAATTAAGGCCAGAGAGAGAGACGTGCTAGGAAGCCAGTCTGAGATTGTTCAAGGGTGAAACACGCAGAACAAGCCAGCCTGGAAGGGTGCTGACTTACTTGGGAGTGAGCTGAGGGCAGCCATGGCAAATAGGTGCCTACTCCGCATTCTTTCATCAGCAAACATCCACTAAGGCAGTGGTTCTCAACCTTCTGGCCCTTTAAATACAGTTGCTCATGTTGTGACCCAACCATAAAATTATTTTCATTGCTACTTCATAACTGTAATGTTGCTACTGTTATGAATCGTAATGTAGATATCTGATATGCAGGATGGTCTTAGGCGACCCCTGTGAAAGGGTCGTTCGACCGCCAAAGGGGTTGCGACCCACAGGTTGAGAACCGCTGCACTAAGGCATCTTCTTTGTGCAGGGCGTGTCCTAGGTTGTGTCCCAGGCCTCCCAGGGGCTCCAGAGTTGCAGAGAGCATCCCTGACCACATGAGGCCATCTTAAAGTGCAATGAGAAAAAGGCACTCGAGGGCGGTTTGGGGGTAACAGACATGTCCCCTGTCTTGATTCACGATGATGGTTTCCTGTGTGTACACATGTCAAATCTCACCAAATTATATACCTTTTGAAATTTATTATATGTTGATTATATCTCAATGAAGTTGTTAAAAAGTATACCACCTTTAAAAGAAGTGGAATGAAAGTAAATGATCCAAAGACCAGATGATACAAAGATGCTCAAAGATGTGTGGGGCAGTCATGTGAATAAATGGGAACACAACATAACCCAAGCCCAATGGTTACACAAATTCACCACATCCACAAGAAGAAATGAGGTATAGCTATCAAATGTGATGTTTTCAAAAGCTAATCAATGACATGGCCAAAAAAAAACTGAGTGAAGGAAAAAGGATGTAAGAGAATCTACATAATTTGATATTGTTTCTATTTTGTTAAAAATGCATAGGGGGAGAAAAAGCCTGGGAATTATCACAATTAAAATGTAATGCTGAGTTACACAGGTAATTTTGAAAGCATTTTTAAATATTGAAAAAGCCCAGTACCAACTGTAAATATGGGCTCAGTCATGGGTGATTCGGTTTTTCTGTTTTTATACATTTTTTTATTTTCCAGAATTTTTGCAAATAAAAATGATTTTGGAATCAAAAAGAGGAATAAATATTACTTTAAAACAACAAATAAAGAGTATGTAAGGTATTCCCCCCACACCAGTTCTGTGGAGAGAATTCAGAGGAGCATTAAATTTGAGGTAACCTTGACCCCCTGAAGACCACACCCATGACCCCTCCTAACCTCCCGAGGAAGGTTTGGGGAGTACAGAGGCTGTGGGCAGTCAGAGGGGGTTGCTGGCTGATGTAGATGCCGATTGGATTAGTGCCTGGGTCTGTTTTCCTCTAAGTGGATTAGGCATTTCTTGAACCTGCTCCAGTGGGTCCCGGAAATTCAGCCCAGGACAGTCCTGCGGTTCGTTTTCAGAGCTCGCTGGAATATGTTTAAGCATGTAATAAATACATTTAAGGCTAATCGGATAAATCACTAAATCAGATCGTTATCTTGCAATTTGAAAACCAGGCTCCAGCTCCAGATCCCGGGGGAAGGAGAATAGGAAGAAATAGAAAGGCTTTGGGCAGATGGCCAGGTCACATTCCTACCCAAGACCATCCAACACCAAAGGCAAAGAAGGGCACCCCCCCACCCCCCTAACCCAGATGCTCATCCGCTGCTGACTGGCTTCAAATTTGCAACAAAACTTTGCAACAGTCAAAGTGTGAAGAAGCATCTAGGTGCTCCCTGCAATGCAGGACCTTTCAAGGCGCACCAGTGCTGGATGGAGTCCCAGGTGTGGTTCATCTGGTCTGTCTCCTGCCTCAAAGTGAAAGACCTGTCAAGTTCTCCACCAAAACCACCAGAAAAGCCAGAATCACCCTTTTTCAAGTCTGAAAATCTGTTACTGAGCTTTTGTTATGACAAAGCCCAGTGGAGTTGACACTAAGGGGCAAGAACTTGAGAATCCAGCAGGTCTATGTCCAGACCCCAGTGCTGTCATTGAGTGTGTGTGAGACCCTGGACAAGTGTCTTACCCTCTCTGTGCCTCAATCTCTTCCTCTGTAAATTGGAGACAGTGATAGCACCTTTCTCATGGTGCTGTTGAAAGGGTTAAATGAGATAATACTTACAAAGCACTTAGTTCAACGCCTGGCACAGAGTAACCAATCCATGTTAGATACTTTTATGGTCTGAATTATTTTTTATAGGACTTCCTACTCAGTATTTTCTTTATGTGGACATACATTATCCCTATAAGATAAAAGCTCCCAGAGAACATTTTTATTTTATTCCAATAAATATTAACTGATACCCAGGCTCTGGGAGAGGTGGTAGGAACAAAACAGAGAGGGTCCTTGGCCTCAAGGAGCCTCCAGTGTTATGAGGCAGGTGTTAATAAATAAGCATAGAAATAAACATATAGTTCATGACCGGGACTCATGCTACAAAAAGGAAGAACAGGGTATTTCAACAGAAAACAGAGGGGTGCTATTTTGAGTTGGGAGACAGAAAGGAAAAAACTTTTAAGCCAGAATGTAAATGTTCAATAGGAGTCAGCTAGGGGCGAAGAAGGGAGAGAATGCTTCAGACAGAGGGTACAGCATATGCAAAGGTCCTGAGGTGAGAAAAGCATTCAAGGAACTTGGTGGGGGAGGTCAATGTGACTGGATGACATTGAGTAAGAGAAATAGAATGAGATGAGGCCATTGAGGTAGGCAGGGTGGACCGTGCCTTGTAGATGATGGGTTTTAAGCAGGGGAGTCATGTGATTTAATTTGAGATTTTAAGAGAGTAACCTGGCTCCTAGTGGAGAAAGCTTTGGAGGGGAGCAAGTATAAAAGCAAGGAGACCAGATAGGATGCCGCTGCAGTCATCCAGGCAAGACTAGGGTACTAGTGGTGAGAAGCGGGCAGATTTGACATACATTTGGAGACAGAATTCACATGGCCTGGGGACATACCGCAAGCAAGGAGTGAGGATAGGTCTGGAATCAGAATGACTCCTAGATTTCCAGCTTAAATAACTAGAGAGATAGTGCTGTCATTTACTAAGAAGAAAAAATCTAGTGGAAGAGCAATTTGGGGGAAGATTTGTATATTCCATTTTAGGCATATAGGGACCAGAGGGAGAGGAGGAATACCAGGAAGTACACTTTCCTAATAGCCAAGATAAATGGATGTTTCCTAAAGGAGGAAGTGGTCAGTGGTTGTATATGAGATCAAGTGACAGAAGACAGATGTGTCTGTCATATTGTAGGTTGTCAATGAATGTCTGTTGGGTGCATAGATGGAGAGACGGGTACATGGATGTGTGCATGGGTGCCTAGATGGATATGCACATGAATAATAGAAGGGTGTGTGGATGGATACATGTGTGGATGGGTGAATGGGTATATGGATGAATGTGTGGGTGCATGGATTGTGCATTGATGCATGGATGGATATGTGCATAGGTAAATGGATGGGTGCATGGATATATGCATAGGTGCATAGATGTGTGTGCAGGGGCAAGATGGATGTGCACATGGATGCTGGATGAGTACACAGATGGATAGATACACAGATGTATGCATAGATGCACGGAAATAGTGGCTCCAGCCACACAGAATTGTAGTCAGTTCCCCAAGCAGGAACTACTTCTCTCAATCACAGAACCAACCATTCCCTGTATCTAGAGAACTCTTTATGTCACATCCACTCCCCTTGACATTCTTCAGATCTTAGGTCATATGTCACTTCCTGAGAGAGACCTCACTGAGTACTCCAGCTAACATGGCTCTCTCACTACCTTCTTCACAGCATTGATGAAATTCTCAAATCACCATTTCTTTGTTTAATGGTCTGTCTCCTAATTAGATGGTTCAACAGGGCAGGGGCCTTGTTCATCATTTCTAAATCTTCAGAACTCAGCAGAGTGCCTGGTACATAGAAGGGACTTGGTGCCTATAAAATAGATGGATAGATGGGTAGGTGTGTGGGTGGGTGGATAAGTGGATGGATGGATGGATGGATGGATGTTTGGATGGATAGGTGTGTGGGTAGGTGGAAGAGTGGATGGGTAAGTGGGTGGGTGGATGAATGAGTGGATGGATGGACACATGGACTGATGGATGAATTGATGAATGGAGCAAAGGGAAGGAGAGAAGGGGAAGAGTTGGAGGGAGGAAAAAAGATGAAGGGTGGGTGGATGGATGGATGTATGGACGGACGGACAGATGGACAGAAGAACCTCACTCCCTTCTAACCTCAGGACAACTGACCTAATCTCGCTCAGCCTCTGCCTAGCCACGAGCTGACAAAGCCCAGAATGGTCACAGAGAAGATGCCCAACGCTCCCAAGTGCTAAGGAACTTAAATTCTCTTTAACGTGGCAATTCTGCTGTGCAGCCTCAGCCAGAGCTGCAGCGACACCCACTAGCTTGTTCCTGTTTTACTATCTTAGATAAACAAGGCAGGGTCAAGCTACCAGGCACCAGGAAGGAGGGAAAGGAAGATTTTTAAAAGACAAGGAGGGGGAAAAATCACTCTAATAGGCTAACAAACAACAAAGAAATACTTATAAAATGCACCGCTTCTTAGGGAGGGCGTCAAGTGCCCCACTCAAAATATTCAGAAGAAGACAAGCGAGAGACACATGAAGTCTGAGGGGTGACCTCCACGAAGCACTGCCTGACATTAGCAGAGGCATGTATTAGCATTTGGTGAGATCTTTTAAAAAATACACACACGTACACAGAACTGATTAAAGCATTAGGGCTCCTATTTTCCTACACCTTTTATTTAACCCTTGTGGAAAGTAGCTTTCTCTTTTATAGCTCTGTTCTCAGGAGCCTTCCACAGTTCAGTTTTATCAACCCCTGGCTAAGCCAGTATCTCATATTATCCTTCCAACCACTCGGTGAGATAAAACTCAGCAGGGATTCATATTGTTCCCATTTTATAGACTGTAACACTGAGAGAGACCTCACTGAGTACTCCAGCTAACATGGCTCTCTCACTACCTTCTTCACAGCATTGATGAAATTCTCAAATTACTGTTTCTTTGTTTAATGGTCTGTCTACTAATTGGATGGATGGATGGATGGATGGATGGATGGATGGATGGTTGGTTGTTTGGATGGATAGGTGGGTGAGTAGATGGATAAATGGATAGTTATATGGATGGATGGATGAGGAACAGAGCAGCTCAGGACTCTCACGTTAACTCTGAAGCTATCACTAAAGTCCATGAGGCCAAGACTGTGTGTTTCTTGTCCACTCTTGTGTCCCCAGAGTTTAGTACAGTGCCTGACACAGAGGAAGTCCTTGGCAGGTGCCACCCCAATACCAACTCTGTCCTTAAACAGCATTTCCCAAAGCCTGCTTCATAAGACACCGCCTCAACACCTACTCAGTGAAAACAGAAACCACAGCCAAATTCAGGTGGAATCACGACATTATAAGTAAAATAAAAAAATAAGTAAAATCAATGCATAGCAACTTATTAACTACACCAAGAAGCTCTACAGCCAAGAAACGTGTTTGATTTTTTTTTTTTTTAAGAAAAATCCCTCAACATCCTTTAGAAAATGCTGACCTGGATAACAATCTAATTACTAAGCCATTTCATGGAGTGCTTACTGTGCACCATGCACTGGCTTTATATATTATTAATTCATTAAATTCTTAAAATAGTCCTAAGAAGTGACTGTGACAATTATCCCCATTTCACAGATGGGGAGGCACAGATCTCTAAACCTCTTTATCAAAACAAATGAAAAAAAAAAAACAAAACCTGGACCTACCCTTGTGGCCAAGCTGCCCTAAGGTACAGAGGCAGCCCAATGTCCAAGGTCAACTGGTCCAAATCCTGCCAACTCTGGGAGCGCTCAGCCTTGACCTCAGGCCCTCAAAGGGCTACTAGTATCCAGACCACATGGCTGTCCTTCTGGGATTTTCTCACTCTATGAAATGCACCAGACGGCAGGTCCTTCTCCCCTGGCCAATCTCCCAACTGCCATCTGTACTCCACTATGAACACAGGACTGTGCCTTAGTTAATTCTAGTGCTAACACTCCCATTGGCCTCAGAAAGCAGGGAATAAATTCCAAAAGGATGAAGTAGTTCTGAAGGGCCTGGGAGACACTTGAGATGGGTATAAAAATGAAAAGCCAATCTGGATCCAGATCAGCCAGCTCCAAAACGTCCCACAGATAGGGTGACCTTGGGGCGCCTCCCCAGTCTGATGAATCCAGTCAACCACACTCTGACCCTAGGCTGTGGCTTGGAGCTAATCATCGTGGAATGAAAACAGAGAAGTCACCATTCCTGTCCTCAGAGTGCTACCACATGTCCCCTCAACTATTTCACTAGCCTCATCTCCTAAACCCTCCTCCAGGTTAACTTACAACTCCCTGAACTGGTCATGATTTATCCCACAATTACCTGCCTCACTACAGGCTCTTCCCATACCTGGAGGGTCACAGTACCTCGGCCTTTTGGAAACTTCCCATATTATACCCATCTCAAATTTCTCCTCCTCCATGAAGGAAGGCTTCCCTAGCGTTCACCTGCACTCCTCCTCCAAAACACTGGCTATTTCCTCCTTCGTGTTAACACAGCAACAGACACAGTCCTCTGCACCTTAGTGAGGCGCAGTAAGTCCTTATAGACAAGAAACACCTAACAGGGGGCTTGTCGCCAAGAAAGCGTTTCCTCAGCGCCTGATGAATAAGTGAATCAATCGACCTGTTCATAAGCCGACACAGAGGAACACGGCCAAGGACGAGAACAGAGGCTGCAAACTTTCTCTGTGAAGGACAAGACCGTGAATATTTCAACCATGAGCCATATGGCCTCTGTTGTAACTACTCAACTCTGCCATTATGGCACAAGGCAGCCAGAGATGGAACATGACTGAGTAGGTGTAACTGTGTGCCAAAACAATTTTATTTTAAAAAGCAGGCAGCTGGACAGATTTGGCCTGTGGGCCACACACAGTTTGCTGACCCCTGGACTAGATTATTGATTACATCTCAAAACGGCATAAAGGAGACAAGCTCGTTCTTAGCAAGTCATCCTCTATTTTGCCCTAAGGACAGCCGGCCAGTCCAAAACAGAGGGAGGGAGGGAGGGAAGGAGGGAGGGAGGGAGGGAGGAAAGGAGGGAGGGGAGAAGGGAGGGGTAGGGGAGAAGGGTGGAAGGAATGCCATCTCCTAAGAAAGCCTGAATAGTTTCTGGATGATTAAAAAGATTTTCTTAAAATTCTCTCAGACCTCAGGCTTCAAACCCTCAGGACAGACATGAGAGCAAAACCTAAGTGAGCTACAAGTTAGTGATGATTCCTACAGACAGATGCGACTTTAGCCACAAACTTGAGATACAGATCTGTGGTGCTGTTTGGTTTGTTTGTGTTTTTTGTTGTTGTTGTTGCTGTTTTACAATTTTTACTAATACTGTCATTAGTAGTACTATTATATTTACTAATACTGTCATTTCTATTGATACATTCTTCTCTAACTGAATGTCATGGAAAAGAAAGACAAATAGAAAATTTGTTCAAGGTAAAAAACCAAACCCCAAGGACATTTAATTAAAGCAATAGATTTCTTGACTATAAAAGAAGAGAGATGTGACATGTCCCAAAATCCAGCTTCCTCCCATGCCCGTCTCCCGGGGCATGAACAATCCAAATACTTCCCCCAGAAACGTCCTGATGCTGTTCCCAACACGCCCTGAACGCATCACATCCCGTCCATCTGTGAAGAACGTATTTCGTGTTGCTCTTTCTTCCCCCTCCCTAATAAATGCATTTGAAAAGACATCTGGGTTATTTGTTAGCTCTTTTTTCTTCCATCCTAGTTGTTGGCTAATGCTATCTCTCCACCAGCGTCCGGCCATTTCTTGCCTCAGGTGAGAGGTTTCATGCCAGCATCCTGGCCCATCTCACTAGAGGCAGGGAAGGGGCATCCCAGGATCCCTCTTCAATGCCTGAGAGCTGGACCATGTGGCTTAGATGCCCGGCCTTCTTTCTTCATCTATAAATTGGGGCACCCCCTTCCCACCGAAGATAGTGTGGGGAAAGGAAGTATAATTGAAAGAGAAGTAAAATCATCCTGCAGGAAAGCCGGAGACATACAATGAGATCAGGCAGGTGAGGAAACTTCCCAGTAATTCTGACAGCAAGGCACCCATTACCAGGCCCCCATGGCAACTGCATGCCAGGCCATGGGCTTTGCATATTCTATCTCATTTCATCCTCACCATGAGCCAAGAAGTAGGGACAATTATGGTCCAAATGTTTAGGCCAGGAAATTATGGCTCACAGAGATGCAAGGGTTCAACCAGGGCCATGAAGCCAGTACCTCACACCCAAAGCCAGGAACACAGTTGGTATTTAATAAATGCTGGTTAAAGCTGAACGCACAAGTGAACTACATAGTAAAATATCATCGTCTCTTAACTCCCACGACCTCTGTGGACAGCTAACCGGGCTCTGTTTTCAAAAGTAAGGGGGAGGGAGAGGTGAGGTGACCCCAGGTGGGCAATGAATCAAAATCATCAACCCAAGAAGAAAGCAAAGAAGCCCAAACACATCCTGAAACTCAGTGTGGCTGTTCTTCCACTAGAAAGCATCCCCTGAATGCTCTTGGCTGCACTGGGACCCCGCCTCCCGCCCCACCTCCGCCCAGTTCCTCCCAGCCACCGTGCTCCAGTCTATGAAGAGTAACAATGGAGGCGATGACCACACTCACACTGTGTAGGAGCCCTTCCTACGGTGCATCTGAGCCAAGGCCGGGACAGGAAGGAGCCAGCCCACG
Source organism: Myotis lucifugus (assembly GCF_000147115.1). Lineage (NCBI taxonomy): Eukaryota > Metazoa > Chordata > Mammalia > Chiroptera > Vespertilionidae > Myotis > Myotis lucifugus. The sequence continues at coordinate 2,276,936 of NW_005871229.1, read as the reverse complement.
AAAGAGTGTTACCTGCAGAACCATCAAGTGCAAAGATGACACTAATTCCTTACATTCTAAGAATCCACAAAAGGGTGTCGCTGGATTAATATGGAGATGCACACAATAATAACTACTGGACGCCGGGTATGAACTGTACAGTCATCCATGAGAGTGGGGACGCGATGACTGGGTCGAGCTCACTCACCCAGCGTGGAAGGTCAACCCTGAAACACAGAATCCTGAGGGAAGGGGTTATGGACCATCCTTCCTGTCCTCAGGCATTTGACAGACCCAGACACCAGGCTCCGCCGGGCCATGTGGCTCATCGGCTCTCACAGCCGGAAGAGACAGGAGAGGAGAGACCCGGCCATCTGGCCTCCAGCCCTGAGCTCTCTCCACTACTGTCCCTTCTATGAGCAGTTCCTCAAGGAAGAGTGTGATCAGAGCTGTTGACCGGCAAAATGGAAATTTTAACGAAGTCCTCAGTAAGAGTAAGAGTGGGAGAGTTTATGCATGTGAATATGAGAGACTCGTAAGCGTGCGCGCGCGCGTGTGTGTGTGTGTGTGCGTGCGTGGGTGTGTGTGTGTGTGTGTTTGTTGGAGGGAGGATGTCACAGCAAGGCCCCTAGCTTTCATCTGGTTCCTGTAAACGTGACGAAGGACCCCTGGGAAAATCATGCTCTGGGCCTGAGAAGCCAGAGTCCAACTCAATTACAGTTTTCTGTGCTTTAACAGAGCCTCCGTCTTCACAAAATGCCCTGGCTTTCATCTAGCCTCAGCATTACTTACGTTGTCATCATCATTGACATCATTATCCTCCTCATCCTCCCAGCCTCAGCACCGTCCGTCAGCGCAGCCTGGCGCACGGCAGATAAGCCAAGGCCACCGTTCTCAGCTGGGAACATCGGGTGTCTGGGGGTTGGGGGGTGGATGTTACTGACACCTGGTGAGTAGAGGCCAGGGAAGCTGCTGAACACCTGACAGTGCAGAGGAGAGCGCCCTACAAAAGAATGATCTGGCCCCAGATGTCACAGGGCCAAGGCTGAGAAACTCCGAGCTGGCCCTACGTGCCATCACTGGAGCCTCCAAGATCATCTCCTACGTGAGGCCCGAGAGCTGGTGAGCTGACATCTGATGGCATTCACAGACGCTGCTCACTGCTCCTAAGCACGGCTCTCCGGGCCCCCAGTCTGCAGTGAGGAAGGGCCGCACTGTGAACCTACACATCCCCTGCCTGGAAGCCCCTCAGTCTAGACCCTTGCTTACTTTGGGGGCATCAATATCATCCTGTGATTTTATAAAAGACTATGGGGACTTCTCCAACCTCTCGAATAGGTCAAAGGAACACTGATTGATTGCTACCTTTTTTCTGCTCCAAGATGCTAAAAGGGTGGCACTGCCCACGTCACCCCCATCCACGGGGCATCAGCTCTGTCAAATGCAGGGGCTTAAAGAACGTCCTGGCAAAACCCTCAGCTGCCCACACACATTGCAGAGCCGGCTTCCCCAGCGCCGAGTCCTGGCGACCCCCTGCTCCTGAGGGCTCTGCCTCCTGGGAGCAGGCTGGCGGCAGAACAGGGAGCAGGGAGAGAAACCTTTGATTCAGCCCATTCATTAGGGCCTGAGTTCCAATTCCGTCCAGCCACGAATCCAAGTCCGGTCCTGCTCCAATCGGGGAGGCAGCCCCACACAGGTGAGAGCACACCTCATTTCACTTATTCCTAAATGGTTATGCATGGTGACGCCTGTTTCAAAGCCCGGGACACTGATGGGGAAGGGGCACTGATGGACTAAGTGCGTTCCAGCCCCATGGTCCAGTCGGGACTCACATGCCAGGCGCAGAACTCACATGACTTCCTGACTGGGCCACTAACGAGCCAGGACAGAGGGATGAAGACCCAGGAGCCCAGCCCCTGACCCTGGGGCCCATGTCTGTTTATCTATGTGTCCTAGCGCTGGGCACGTGGCAAAGGTAAAATGTTGATTTCCACTGAAACAAATCCTGCTGCTTCTCTTTTCAGCCTTTCTGTTAACAGGCTTCGGGGGGGAGGGGGTCCTACACAGCGTGAGTCACCCCAAAATCTGGCCCCAAGCGCTTTCCCGATGCCTCCCAAGGCAAGGAAGCCGCTGCCTCTTCGCAGCTCTCTGCAACACCACGCGTTATTATTTGGAGCCTGCTTTGCAGGTTCCTTCTTGGCAGCTCGTTTTCTTCTCTTAATTGGTCTTCAGTGTGGCAGGGAGACCAACGCTTCTGTGACATGAGCGCTGCAGGGCCATGAGGGGCAGCAAGACCCCCTCTGAGCAGACTGGAGGCAGACAGAAGCTCCGAGCTTGCTCCGTGCTGTGAGCTCACTCAAAGCTGGTCAGGAAAAGAGACTAAAGCTGCTCCCACCCCCTAGGGTTTCCGCCTGCCCAGGATGCCGTGTCTGTAACACAGAGCAAGTCCCTGCTTGTCCCTGCCATAGCTGGGTCATGCCTTTCTCCTCTCTGGGTCTCAGTGTGTCCTTATATGAAAGTTGAGATGATTAGACTGAGGTTCCTTCCAGTTTGCACACCCATGTAGCTTTTTCCGCGGCACTCGAGCACATTCTTTGGCTTCTCAGCTGAAGGAAGATTATCAGGCAGCGCCTCCTGGTGACCGTCAAGAGAAGAGGCCCAGTTGGATGGTGTCCAAGGCAATCCATACTGAGAGGAAAAGGCATCGAAGTGTCTGCAGCCAACCAGCTATGTGACCCTAACACTAGCAAGCAAGGAGACTAGGGCTTAAAGCAAAAATACAGTCCTGCCACACACACAGGCCCTCCGCCAACTGTGACAATGAAGGCAGAAGGTCTTCAGAAGGTAGAGCTTGAAAAACAATGCCAGCCCCAGTCACCCAGGGTGTCCCGGTATCTGATTACAAAGACTGTCCACCTCATTTCTCCTCCACAAAGTACCAGCCGGAGAAGGGAAAGATAAAAGTGCTAAAGAAAGAAATGGTTCAGATGATGAAGCTAAACTGAGCCTGTTCCCAAGGGCAGGGCTGACGCGGGGCCGGGAGCGCCAACAGGTCTCCATGTGCCTGCAGAGGGGAGGCCGTTCCCAAGTGCGGAGTGAGGTCAGCAGGAGATCCGGGCTGTGAGGCACCCCACCTTCAGAATCCCATGGGGATGGTGATGGGACATATTCACCCAAAGAGAAGAACCACAGGCCCCCTCAAATGATGGTGAGCCTCCAGGGCCACTACCCAGACGTCACTCCAGAGACAATGAGATATGGTCCTCACCCCCAAAGAGCTCACAGTCTGGTAGGGAACAGACAAGGGAAGTGGGCATGGAGGACACTGCAAGTTAAAGCACGTGCTTTGGGTGAGACTGACGTGAGCGCGAGCACAGGCTCTAGTACTACCTGTGTGACTCCTGGCAAGTGACTTAACCTCTCTGGGCATGTCCATCCTTCCAGCTCCATGTAAGTGCTGGACCACTTTAAGGGAGACTCTTCTTGGTGACCTGAACGGGCCTGGCTCAACCCATTGAAAGGCGTTAAGAGCAGAACTGAGGCTTCTCTGAAGAAAAAGGAATTCTGCCCCCGCAGCCAGTTCCGGACAGCCTGTCCAGTGGATCTGAGACTTGCCCAGCCAGCCTCCACGGTCACAATAAACTCCAGGCACTAAATCTCAATCTACTGATCTCGCCCTGGCCAGGTGGCTCAGTTGGTTGGAGCATCATCCCATACACCAAAAGGTTGTGAGTTTGATTCCCAGTCTGGGCACACACCTAGGTTGCAGGGTTGATCCCTGGTCAGGGCTCGTACTAGAAGCAACCGATCAATGTTTTTTTTTTTCTCTCTCTCCCCCCCTTCCTCTCTAAAATCAATAAAAAAACATGTCCTCAGATAAGGATTTTTTTAAAAAGAATGTTTAAAAAAAACTCACTCTATCTACCCCACTGGCCCTGCTGCTCTGACACCCGCTGTGACCACCCCATCCGAGCTGGCCTCCTCGTCACCATCACATCTCTCCATTTTAATTCTCAGCATCAGACTCAGCGCCACGCGGCACATTTCCTGTCCGTCCTGTCACTGTGCTCGGAGCAGTGCTGCCAGGGGAACGCTCTGACGACGGGAACGCCCTGGAACTGCACTGTGCCGACAGCGTGGCCACCAGCTACAGGGGCTGTGGGTCACATGAAGTGGGGCTAGTGCCTGGGAGGTGAATTTTTAATTCCATTTCCTGTTCATGAATAGAAGGTTAACTTCCACATGAGTCTAGAGGCCACCCCATTGGACAGCTTGGGTCTAGAACACAAGGACCATGAGAGCGGGAGGCTGGTTAGCCTTAACTATCACCACGTCCCCAGTCCCAGTCCCCACAGTGACTGAAACAGAGGACATGCTATCGATATTTACAATGAATGAATGAGCCATGTGTGGGTGAGCGTGGCTGCATCAGGCCTCTGTCCCTTGCACTGGAGAATGCTAACGCTGTCCTACATCCATGGAAGAGATTCCTGAAAACCCACAGAACAGGGCAGCGGGGGACGTACAGGGAAGGGAGACGAGGGACAAAGATGCTGCAACTCACCAGACACTGGGGCTCTCTGGGAGGTGGCTCTTCCCCAGCGCCCAGCCCCCCCAGAGTTGGAAGCAAGTGGAACAATAGGGCAATCAAGACCGCTCTTCCTCTTTGTTCTGGGCACAGGAAGGGGTTCTGGTGGGCTCCCTTCAACACCAACTGCAAGGACCAGGGGAGCATCTGAGGCCACTGTCCTATTTGGGAGCCACTTTACACCCAGTTTGCACCTGGCTGTCAGTTCTTCCCTGGACCCTCAGGAGAAGGAGCCGGAGGGGGCCAACAAAGCAAGCTCCAGGGAGGTTGCCAGGGTGCGGGCGGGGGGATGGGGGGCCTGTCTGTCAGGGGCACCCTGGCCTTCTCTCTCTCCACTTGCCTGGCTGGCTGAGCCTCTACTTAGACGTACCAGCATCTCACTCTAAGCCATCCTCCCTCTCTGCAGCTGGTGTTTGTTTGAAAACTGGATGAGTGAGCCAGGCATTCTCTGCTCAAAGCCCTACAATGCAAGCTCTGTGCCATGATCCTCCGTGGGGGCTGGCCCTGCCCACTTATCTAACCCCAGTTCCCACCGCTCTCCCAGCATCCCCAGTGGGCTGGCCACAATGGTCTCCCTGGCACAGGCTCCCTCCTGCCACTAGGCACTTTGCATGTCCCCGCCACCCCTTTGTCATCAGAACTACTCCTTCTTTAGGTCTCAGCTCCACCCTGAAGCCCCGCCCGAGAAAGTCCCCAAGCCCTGGAACCCACCCAGCACAGTGCCAGATGCACAGTGGGTGCTTGAAAAATATGTAGGGGAGGGAGGGAGGGTAGGAAAGGAAGGAGGAAAGCAAAGTCTTCCATTATCTGGAACCTGGGTTTTTCCTTGGGAAAGTGAAGATGCAAGTGAGCAGACATTATTAAAGCAATCACAGGAACATGCTCTGCAGCAGCCACGTCAGTGTCACCCTGGGACCTCAGCTCTGTAGTGACCTTGGGGGGGGGTGCAGAAATGGGGCTGTGTGCCCTGGGAAACTGCTTGGGGTTCTGCTTTCATTCTGGCCAGGGAAAGGCAGGCTACCCCTAGAGAACAATCAAGCCAAGCGCGGGGGAGATGGGCTCTAAAGAAGCGGCCATGTTGAGAGAGACAGTGGCTCAGAGGGAAGAGAAGTCAAAGACAAACAGGGAGCAGAATTAGAAAAGCTGAAACCCGGGGGTCTTTTGGAGACAAAAGAAAAAGGACAGGAAGAAGATGGAGGAAAGCGAGACGGGGCAGGGAAAGGCTAGAGGACGCTGGTGATGATGTTGATGGTGATGGTGGTGATGGTGATGAAGGTGGTGATGGTGATGTGGTGATGTTACTAATGGTGATGAAGGTGGTGATGGTGATGGTGATGGTGGTGGTGATGGTGATGGTGATGGTGATGGTGATGGAGGTGGTGATGGTGATGGTGATGAAGGTGGTGATGGTGATGAAGGGGTGATGGTGATGGTGATGAAGGTGGTGATGGTGATGAAGGTGGTGATAGTGATAAGGTGCCTGGCATATAGTAGGCATTCAATAAATTTTGATGAGGGAATTTTTTATTTCAAGCCACAGCTGATATGATAAGGAAGGTGAGGAGACCCTGGCTTTGGGTCCCTTGAGCTTGCTGATGGAATAATTAAGTATCTTTGGTGTCAGGCTAATGCTGATATAACAAGCTAAAAGACAATAGGTTAAACTTTTCTACTTTGGGGGCATCTTGGACACTGGGAAATAAAGATAACCCCAAAACCCAAGGAGAAAACTAAATTAGAGTCACAACTATAAATAAAGTCTCCCCTATCCTCGGAGAGGAGAGGAGAAGAGAGGAGAGGAGAGGAGAGGAGAGGAGAGGAGAGGAGAGGAGAGGAGAGGAGAGAAGAGGAGAGGAGAGGAGAGGAGAGGAGAGGAGAGGAGAGGAGAGGAGAGGAGAGGAGGGGGAAAGAGAGAAAGGGAGCGAGGGAGGTGGGGAGAGGGCGAGAGAGAGAAATTACACATATTCTTGGTCAGGTACAAAGCTTTTTTTGTCTCCATGAGTTTCTCAATACAACCTGTATCCCTTCAGTCATTTAACAAACATGCATTGAGTCCCCACTACACACTAAAATTTAAAGTATCTAATTTCATCACTGCAGGAGATCCCAGCTGAGAGCTGGGGAGACCAAGATGAAAAAAATATAGTAAGAAGCAAGAGTCAACAACTAGTTTGTTCCCTAGTTTGGGATAAAATATTGGATTAAGGTGAAAGGCAGGAAATAATGGGACCATTTAGAACTTCAAGGGACCAACATAATTTTTGAGGGAAGAAGAGAATTTAAGACAAGAAGGATCAGTAGAGAATGGCTCGCTGCTTCCCTCTGGTGGAGAAGAGTAGCAAACACATCGTACAGCTTTCCTGCACTTTCTTCAACAAATATAACCTGGACGAGGTGCTAGGAACAGAGGGATGAATAGTAGCATACTGCACCTGTCCTTGGGGAGGTCACAAGCAGATGAAGGAGTAAGACAAAAAAGTTACAAGCCGTCTAAGGCAGGACCAGTTGGTAATAGAAGCATTCATTCATCCAACAAAGTGCAGAGGCCTTGAGGCAGGGGCTTGAGAACAAGCAGGATTCATGGGGAGGACACAGATGGGAGGAAATTCTAGGCCAGTGATGGCGAACCTTTTGAGCTCAGCGTGTCAGCATTTTGAAAAACCCTAACTTAACTCTGGTGCCGTGTCACATATAGAAATTTTTTGATATTTGCAACCATAGTAAAACAAAGATTTATATTTTTGATATTTATTTTATGTATTTAAATGCCATTTAACAAAGAAAAATCAACCAAAAAAATGAGTTCGTGTGTCACCTCTGACACGCGTGTCATAGGTTCGCCATCACTGTTCTAGGCAGTGGGTTGAGTACCAAGAAGTGAAATCCATGCCTGATCTAGGAAATTCCAAGTAAATAGTAGATTTGTAAGACACTGAGGGTTGGAGGGGGGAATGTAAACAGCAGGGTACCAATTAGAAGCCAAGTCCCAAGGTGCTTTGCAATCCGTGGGAAAGACTATGTATGTGAAGACACTGGTGATTTTCACATAAATAGGGAGTGTGCAGGAGGCAGCCAATCGATGTTTCTCTCTCATCGATGTCTCTCTCTCTCTCTCTCTGTCTCTGTCTCTCTCTCTCTCTCCCTTCCTCTCTCTAGAATCAATTAAAATGTTTTTTTAAGAGAAATATGGCCGAAACCGGTTTGGCTCAGTGGATAGAGCGTCGGCCTGCGGACTGAAGGGTCCCGGGTTCGGTTCTGGTCAAGGGCATGTACCTGGGTTGCGGGCACATCCCCAGTGGGGGATGTGCAGAAGGCAGCTGATCGGTGTTTCTCTCCCATCGATGTTTTTAACTCTCTATCTCTCTCCCTTCCTCTCTGTAAAAAGTCAATAAAATATATTTTTTTTAAAAATTTAAAAAAAATAAAAGCATTAAAAAAGAGAGAGAGAAATATGTATTGAGTCCCTACAATGTGCCAGATACTGAGCTGGGGATGTCTGGCTGCAAATAAAACAGGTAGATCCCTGCCCTCCTGCAGCCTACACCCTACCGGGGGGGAGAGGCATCCGTTAAAAGAAATCACTCCGCCCAAAGGCTAAAATGAACATGTAGAGAGTGATACGGACACATACAGAGGCAGAGCGTGACGTCAGGACACTGAGAGCTGTGTGCTGAGCTGCGCTTCCCTGCCAGCTGCCCTTGTTGCCCAGTGCAATACCTGGCCCTGCTCTCAAGGACCCAGTGGCTTGAAGGCTGGCATCGGAGGCAGGACACGGTCCGTGGAGGGAAGCTCAGCTGCCTGGGAAGAGCTGATAGAGGCAGGAGGATCAAGGAGATTGGCGTTTCTCAACCCATAGTGAGGGGTGAAATGAAAGTGGCAGGTCCTTTCCAGCATTTGGTAAATGATATAGAATAGAATAGAAAAGAATGTAAAATATTGTGCATAGTAAGAATTGGTACTGTTTCATGAAACTAATTTCAGTTGTGTATGTATATATTCATGTGTTTGTGTATAATGTGTGTGTACAAGGTTGCAATATAAATCATTTGTTACTGTGTCTTTTTTTATATTTTTATTGACTTCAGAGAGAGGAAGGGAGGGAGGGAGAAACATCAATGATGACAGAGAATCACTGACTGGCTGCCTCCTGCACATCCCCTACTGGGGATCGAGCCCACAACCCAGGCATGTGCCCTGACCAGGAATCAAAACATCAACTCCTGGTTCGTAGGTCAACACTCAACCACTGAGCCACATCGGCCGGGCAATGTTTTGATTACTATGTGTCTTGATCAAAAAAGTTTGAAAAACACCAGATCAGAGGCCCTCTCACGGTCTCACCCAGCCCAGGATGTCACAGGGGTGGCTGCTCAGCCCACAGAGGGCTGACAGAAAGGCCTGTCTCAGGCAGAACTGCAGTCCAGCTCCACTATGAGGACTCTGTCACACTCAGTAGCCCAATTCTGATGAGGAGCTATGAACTCTCAAAAGCAATGAAGAACCTAACCTCACATGCTCACTCTCATGCACTGTGGGGGGCAGGGGGAGGGGGAGGAAGAGGTATAAATTGGTACAAACTTTTTGGAAGGCAAACATGGCAATGTCCACCAAAAGTCTTAAAATATGTAAATTTTTTGCTGCAGGAACCACACTCCTATGCAGTCTCACTAAAGGAGTAGCCCAAAGGTAACACTCAGAGTTAAATGTCTAATGACAGCAGTGGTTGGATAAATGGTAACAGTATTCAGGCCTTAAAATGTATTGACAAAGATGTGAATGACACAGCCTTGTAATTAGGCACCATTTCTTAATGGCGCACTAACTACTAGCTGCTTCTCGCTGTAGGTAGAGAGAAGTCACCCTGAAGCAGGTTTTGTCTGTATTGCATGATTGACAGGCCACTCTTAGCCATGCAAATGTTAGGTGAGTCAACAGCATTGTGCTAGAGTAAGGAATAACATGACCTTTATCGCTGTTTAACCAGGGGTGATTCTACCGCAACACCACCCTCCCCGAGAACATTTGCAAATACCCAGAGACATTTCTGTTTGTCATGAATGGGAGAGGGATGTTACTGGTATCTAGTGGGTAGAGACCAGGGTGCTAACAAGCATCCTTCAAGGACAGGTCATTCTCCAATTCATGGTCTCTGTTGATGCTGATCACAGCCCTGATCAGGATCTGCTAGCAAAAAAGAAATAAAAGAGCATGCAGGGCTGGAGGGGAGAGAATCTGGGCCAATGACCTGTTTCAGATAAGCTCTGTTTTGTTCACTGATGTATTCTCAGCCCAACTGGCACAAAGCAGTCACTCAATACATACTTGTTGAAGATTGCCTGTTGAATCCAGCAAGGGCATCTGAGGTTATAACTTTCTACCTGACTGTGCCCAACTCATGTACAACAGTGACACCTTGTGGTGGGAACTGAAACAACCACACAGTTGGACCAATAACACTTTTTGGCGGGTGTTTGCAGAGCTGATCCCATAACACAGAAAAGACCGCAGAGTTTGTGGAAAAATCACAAAGCTAGAGAGAAGCAGGAGGCCTTAAGAGGATGGTATCTGCTGTCCTGCTAAAAAATGGAGGCAGATGGGAGTTTGAATAATTTATAGGAAAGATCAAAGAAATATGACGATATATGTGGATCCCAAACTGATATGTCACAGAGGTTATTTTGTTAGGTTTTAAAGAAAACACAACAGGTTTCAAAATAATATGGATAAATAATCCTAATTCTATTGCTTAAAGGTAGTATACACATACCTATTGGTCTGGAAGAAGTATACCAAAAATTATACCAAGATGACAACAGTAGGTCCCTAGAGGGTGATGCTTAGGGTAGTTATTATTATTTTTATGTTTTCTGAGTTATTTTATAAAAAATGTATAATGTTTATGCAAAAAAATAAGAAGGTAGATGTTGACCCAAAATACGACGACACTTCAGAATGTCTAAGGTAAAACGATTCTGGTCTCCTACGCACATCTTGTATTTCCAGTACCTGGACCCTAATTTTCCAGAACCAAATGTCCCACAACCTCCGAAGGTCTCCTTTAGGGCCGAGTTCCCAGAAGCTGCGCTGACCACTTTCGAGTCCCAGGCCCCTCTCTCCTCTGCTCGCCTGCGGCATTTACCACCCAGAGTTGATTCTGTCTTGTCCAGGCCTGCGACCGCGGGCACAGGAACCTAGAGGCCCTGTGGCAGACGTCCAGCCTGCTCACCTGACATGTGCACGTTCCGGAGGCAGGAGAGGGAGGCATTGAGGCGAGCACATTCCTCCTGGTTGGCTCCGTATTTCTCCACGGTTTCACACACCTGCTCATCCGTCATCTCCAAGAGGTCCTCCAGGCTCAGCTGGCCCGGGGTGATTTCCTAGGGAGGGAAGAGTATGCAGACGTCAAGTGCCTAGAGTGGAGGAATGACGTCTGAGCCTCCACACTGCCCTCTAGTGGTACCTAGCTGAACACCCCGCACTGTGTGAATGGCTACTTGGTGTAGTTGGGTCTCTGATTTGGGCATCAGACAGGCTTGGGTTTTCTCTCAGCTATGCCACTCATTAGCTAGATGACCTCGAGCAAATCATTTAACCCATCTAAACCTCACTTTACTCACCCCAAATGGTAATCTTAAGTGCACATACTGTGCAGGGAAGCACGTGTGCTTAGCACATGGCGCTCCACAAATGGTATAGTTTATTACTTGTCTGTGTCCCCATGCAGCTTCTAAATTCCTTATGATCGAGACTCTAATTTATTTATCTTTGGAGGCCCTCCGTGCCTCCTGCTCAGCTCCTACGGCAGTGACTTGTCCCAAATTCAGGGTGAACCCAGAGCAGACAGCCCGAGTCTCCTGATGGCTGTCCTCCACTCTCTGATAGTCTTAGGCAGGTGACCCTTGACCGCCACCAGTAACCATCCCTCTTTCCAGAAAGGCTGTGTCCCTAGACCAGCCGTAGGAAAACTACGGCCCGCGGGCCGGAATCCGGCCCGTTTGAAATGAATAAAACTAAAAAAAGAAAAGACCGTACCCTTTTATGTAATGATGTTTACTTTGAATTTATATTAGTTCACACAAACACTCCATCCATGCTTTTGTTCCGGCCCTCCGGTCCAGTTTAAGAACCCATGGTGGCCCTCGAGTCAAAAAGTTTGCCCACCCCTGCCCTAGACACTATCATATGGATACAGCTTGAAATTTGTCAAGCTTCCATATTTACACATCTACAAAGAAGAGTCTTCATTTTATAGCACTTAATGGTATCCAATGTTTTTACATTTATTATTGTTGTTATTTTTATTGATTAAGGCATTACAGGTGTCCTCATCCCCCCATTTTCCCCTCCCCCGCCCCGTTCATGCCCTCATCCCCCTGGTGTCTGTGTCCATTGGTTATTTGTTGTTGTTATTTAAATAAGAGTTTCAGATAATTGAGGATGGAGATTCTAGGTCAATACACAGCATGCGTGTGCCCTCTTGTGGCCATATCTGTGTGTTACAACAAAATCAGACATTTTCCCCCTAAACACACACACACACACACACACACACACACACACACACACACTAAACTAGCAACCAAGAAGAGGAAAAGTGTATAGCACTAAAATTCTGTCCAAAAAAGAAAAAAAGATGCATGCAAAAGCCATGAAACCCAACTGGTGCCTATCAAACTCGCCAGGGCAGGGGACAGAGAGAGAGAGCAATAATTGAGTGGCTTAGAGGCTTTCTCAAACAGGAACATCTTGCAGGTAAGCCCCACTTTAAGAAAGGTGATCGACCAGAATCTTAAAGTACAAAATGACTCATATTTAGAAGGGATATTTCCCAACATAAAAGAATTATCCTCTTTGCTGCAGGATACACTTTTGCATTTTAATCTTGTAACTTACCTCCCAAAATATTCCATTTACACTAAGGTTTAAGGACACACACACACACACACACACACACACACACACATCACAGGAGTAATGATACTAAAAATGGAGAAAGCCTTGACAAACCTGGGCCAAAAGAGCAGATGGACTTCTGTTGGATAAAATAATTAATAATAATAACAATAATAATAGTAATAGAAAGAAATGCAGCACTATTTTAAGTGCTTTTCATGGATTTTCTTTTAAAAAGGCAGACCACATAAAATAGGTACTTTCATCATCATTAGTCTATAACTAGGACACTAAAATTCAGAGAAGTTAGAACACCGGCCCAAAGTCACACAGTAAGTTTGAGCCCAGACAGTCTGTCCTAGTAGCTTTCTCTGTTTAACTTCTAGCTCCTCCAGAGAAAGGGGCCTTTTGGGGTACACACATGTGAGCTACAGACAGAGAGCTGGGACCCAGCTGTCCTCACTCCCTGGCTGGTGGCCTTGGGCTCATGATTCTCACTGATTAAGGAAGAACCAGAGCTTGGGTACCTGCAGACAAGGGGAATCAAAATGAGCAAAGCTGTGAAACTTGGGAGCCTGCAGGACCCAAATGGGCAGCAGAATTCAGTTCATTGCCACCCGACAGGAATTCATTTCAGTGTGGTAAGCAACTCCAATTTTTCAAGAGAAGGCAGAGATCTGGGGTTTTATGCAAACGCTTTCAACTTTTAAATACTGGCTCAAAAAAAATTTGAACACATCAGCCAAGCAAAAAAATGTCTGTGCATCAGATACAGCTTCAGGCTATCATTTTCAACCCTTGGTCTAGAAGATTTGTCTCTACCTAATTTTTCCTGTTTGATAAATAAATGGTCCCAAACGCTTCTGAAAAGTGCACTGGGCCATGCAAATAAAATGCACTGTTTGTACTTATGGGGCTGTTCCCATTAAGGATATTCACACAAAACTGCCAGCCTGGGAATGAATTAAAGAAACCGCGACTCATACCCCGTCTTGTGTGCATGTGTGAGACGGGGGTGGAGGAATGTGGAGGGGGGGCGTTGTGTTTAGCCCAGGATTATTGGATCTGGTGGGTTCAGGCAAGATCACATCTAGGCAAGGTCTGAAAAAGACAAAAGGTGGAAGAGGATCTTCCAGGCCGCTTCAAGGAGGAAGCAGGGAGCCCCTTACGAAATGGTACATGCCCTGCAGGTAGGGAGGCGCCCCTTTCCTCCCCAGGTCAGGGAGGCCCTGGCAACCGGAGAATGGGGGAAAGACAGTGCTTTCCATCTCTGCCAACCCCACCCACTCACTAGTGAAATGAGTCCCTTCATCTCTGAGCCTCAGTTTACTGCTCTGCACAATGGGGTGATAGTTGTAACTATGTCAAAAGGTTGTTGCAAGGATTTGAACAATCTCGACACTTGAGATGCTGCATGGAAAGCCCTCCGCACAATGCCAGGCACCAAAGATTCGAGGTGAGCTGGTTTCATCCAGAAAGGCTCGGCCCAGATGCTGGAAACAGCGATGACTCCGGATCCAAGAAGGCAAGGAAACCCCACCATCCTAGGGACCTTAAGCACACGCTCCACTCCTTGAGGGCGGACACAGACAGCATGTGCTGGCTCTGTTTTGCCATTGGAGAACCTGCTGCTTCCAAAGTTTGCAACAACAATAACAATACTGTGCTGGTAGGTGCCTAAGTAGGAGCTGAACATTTTATCGGGATCATCGTATTTTACACGCCAGCTACTTCAGAAGAGGAGACAGTCATCACCCCATTTAACAGATGAGAAAACTAACACCCTGAGACTGTGGTGTCCAAGACGATGGTCCCTGGCCACATGGATTAACATTAAATATGACTAGAAGCTCAGTTCCTCAGCCACACGCACTAACCACAATTCAAGTCCTCGAGAGCTACACGTGGCTGGTGGCCACTGCATGGGACTTAGCATAGACATTAAATACGTCCATTCCAGCAGAAAGCTCTGAGGTAAGGTGACTGAGTTAATGAGTGGCAGAGCTGAAACGGCCCATTCAGAGAGGGTCTCTGATGCCTTCATCCAATCCATATTTACTGAGGGCCTACTATGTGTCAGGCACAGCCAAAACCCCGTTACCCAAGGGACTGGCTGCTGGCCAGTAAGGAGCAGAGGGCAGGGGCCACCTCCGGTCACCTCCAGGACTTCCTTGCGCACGTCGACAATTCGGAACCAGTGCCGGAGCTGGGGGAAGCCGTCCAGCTCAGCATTGCGTTCCTGCAGGGCCACCTTCTTTTTGCAGGACAGCTGCCGGCTGAAGTACTTCACCAGCTTGCTCTGCAAAGACACAGGAGGACACGTCTCAGAGGCACTGCCGCAAGGAAGACAGAAGAATCTCCCACGGTCCCCTCCCCGCCTGAGCCCCATCCAACTCCATACGCTAAAGGAGGGGGACACGCACTGGGGCCACTTCATGGGGGCCTTTGGGCTGCATGCATGTACATCTCCATTGCTCGTGTCCTTGGACCCAACAAGTCCACTTCCAGGACTCACCCTACAGACACCGTGTCCTGTGCATAAGGACTGTGTGGAGCAGCGATTTTCCATCCTTTTCCCCTTAGGGCAGTGGTCGGCAAACTCATTAGTCAACAGAGCCAAATATCAACAGTACGACAATTGAAATTTCTTTTGAGAGCCAAATTTTTTAAACTTAAACTATATTGGTAGGTACACTGTTATTAACTTAACTAGAGGCCTGTTGCACGAAAAGATTCGTGCAATAGGCCTTCCCTTCCCCTGGCTGCCGGCACCAGTTTTCCTCCGGCACCCGGGACCCAGGCCTTCACTCCGGCTGGAGGAGCCTCCAAGCCTCTCGCAGCTCCGGCGGCCAGAGCTGCCTTCAGTCTTCAGTCCGCCGCTTCACGCCTATGTATGCAAATTAACCGCCATCTTTGTTGGTGGTTAATTTGCATATCTCGCTGATTAGCCAATGGGAGGCGTAGCGAAGGTACAGTCAATTTCAATCTTTGTCTATTATTAGATAGGATTAGGGTACTCCTAAGGCTTTGGAAGAGCCACATTCAAGGGGCCAAAGAGCCGCATGTGGCTCGCAAGCCGCAGTTTGCCGACCACAGCCTTAGGGCACATAAACTAATTACTGAAATTCTTCAGCACACCAAAAATATATATTTTTGCCAATCTGACAACAAGAAAAAGTATAATTTTGATTTGTTCACACCGAATGGCTATTGTGTTGGCTGTTGTCACTTTTTTATTCAACAATCTAAGGGAAAAGAGGTCAGTGCCCCTGACCAGAGTCAGGTGTTGCATGTTTTAAAAACTGTTGTGGCGCACGGGGTGAAACAGCTGGTGAACGGTAAGGGAACATTTCTTACCGTTCAGTTTGCAATGGCAAGAGATTGCAAACACTCTGAGGGTCCATCAGTAGGAGACTCATACATGGGGGTCCACACACACCCCGAAACCCTATGCAGGTAGAACATGAGATGAGGAAGCGTGCTGTGCACCAATACAGAACCGTCTCCAAGACATGTTGATAAATAAGCATAAATACTCTCCCATTCACGTGGGAAATGTTAACACGTATATATCTCCACAATGCAGACACTTTCTGGAAGGATTCCCAACACCCTGGGGAAGGGAAGAGGGAGGGCCAAGAACAGAGGCGGGAGAAAGACTTTACTTAAATCCTTTTGTACCATTTGAATCTTAAGTGACATGCAAACATGCACAAATGAACAAATGCTTTGAAAACCAGGTGGACCTGAACGCATGCTTCTGGAGAAATGCAGTACCATGAGAAAGAAAAGTGTTTTCTTGCTAGTTATGTAAAAACTAGCAATGTTAAGCCCGGCCAGTGTGACTCAGTGGTTGAGCATCAACCTATGAACCAGGAAGTCACGGTTCAATTCCCGATCAGGGCACATGCCCAGATTTTGGATTCGATCCCCAGTAGGGGGTGTGAAGGAAGCAGCCGATAGATGTTTCTCTCTCATTGATGTTTCTATCTCTCTCTCCCTCTCCCTTCCTCTATCTCTAAAATCAATAAAAACACATTTTAAAAAAACTAGCAACGTTAACAACAGAAAGGCAATACTTGTCTTCAGTGAGCAGAAAAGAAAGTGTGGAGGACACCCACAAAGCCCCAAAAGTGCAGAAAGGATAACTATTTCAATTTACTTTAATTATTTAATAAATACATGTATTTATTTCCTTGTAAAAAAGTTGGAACATTTCAGATAAGACCAAAGCTCCCCCTGAGCATTCCCTGTAATGCCGGCCCCTCTCCCGAGAGGTGATGAAGGAGCCCACTGAGGTCAGTCCACCCTGCCAGCCTTTTCTGTGCACGCTCATACCTACATGTAGAAACCGCAGGCTGGCTTGGTCTGGGGTAGGGTGGCTTTCTCATATAAACTGGATCATGCACTATGCCTCTTCCTGCAGCTCACTCTTCCACTCAGCAGTGAGCCTCAAGGGCCTTGCCCGTTAGTTCCCAGATCTGCCTCTCTCTTTTGAATCTTCTGCATGAGGGAGCCCTTTGGTCCCAGGGTCAAACGCTCAGGATGCATGCAGTTCTGTGGTGTCTGCTGGGGCACCTTTGTCAGCTATGATAAAGCATTTTCACGAACAGCAGCCACGCTAGCAGGCACCGTTTACTAGATGCGTGCAGTGTGCCTGGCGCTGTGGGATAAATGCTCTGAATGTGTTTGTTCATTTTTCAATCCACACAATGATGTCAGCTGAGGCTGGGAGTCTGAGCCTACTAGTCATAAGCCCAGATCCACAGAACTAACTAAGTCAGGGAGCCAGGGTAGGACCCCAAGGCTCCCTCTCTTGATCAGGCTGCTATACTTATGAGTTGTTCAGGGGTCCTCCCCGCTGAACTGGAAATCCAAATGTTGGGCATCGGCCCCTCAAGGGCAGAGGGTCTCGCTCATTTTGGGATGCTTTCCGTGTATTGTGGGAGAGGTAAGTATCTGAATTCCAGTTCTGAGGCTTCGGGGAGTCACATCAGCTCCCTGAGCCTCCATTTTCTCATCTGTAAAATGGGCCTGCGGAGGCATCACATGCGATAATGTCTGTGCAGAAGACAAGCTGAGTCCTCCCCACATACACACAAACACCATTCTAACCAGTTGTTGAAAGGGGTGCTTGGATTCTGGAGAGGAGTTTCCAAGGTCACGCTGAGACTGGACCTACCCGTCCCAGGAACAAGAATCAAGGGGCGTCCATACTGCGATGCATTAGCAATGGGGGAGAGAGGGAGGGGTTTAGGACACAGGTGGAGCGGGGAAGACAGGTGGGGAGGGCAGCCACAGGTCCAGGTCTTAAACCAAGGGAACCAAGAATCACCTTTCGGGAAATGAGCACAGCTAGTCTGAGCTGTGAAAAACCCAGAAAACTGCCCAGAGCGTGAAACTGGACTGGGCAGAGAGTGAGAAGCACTTCCCAAATGGGGATCCCTGGACTCAGCAGCCTTCCCCACCAGGTGCCCAAGACGGGCGGCTATCGGCTGATAGGGGTTCTCTCTGAGCCAATGCTACAATATGCACTTTTTATGAATTATCTAATTAATCTGCATAGCAACTCAGTGATATAGGATCATTATTGCCCCATTTTACAAGTGGAAAAATCGAGACCCAGAAAGGTTAAATAACTTGCCCAAGGTCATTGATCAACTAAATGAATGAATCAGTATTTAAACCCAAGTCAACAAACTCTTATTGACACACAAAAAATGTCATGATCTATTGTCAAGTGAGGAAATACAGCAGCCAAAACAACAGGTACAGTATGATCCTACTTTCTGAATATAAAATAAACATATGTGTATATACATATATAAAATAATATTTATAATATATTAAATATGTAGTGTACTATATATGTGTAGTATATACATGTTATATATACATATAATACAATGTTTAATATATATTACATACACATATGCACATATATAACATATACTTAATATTTAATGTATAATTGTATATTAAGTACATTACAATGGGTATATAAAATAATATATAACATATGTAATATATATGTACTATGCATACACAGAGACTATAAAGAAATGCTCCAAAATGTTAGCAGCTGCATCTCTGGGTTATTATAGGTGAGAATGATTTTCTCATTTCTGTGCACTTGTATCTTACAATTTTTCTATAAGCTTGAACTACCTATATGATAATTAGTTACAAATCTCATGAAAATCAGATACTTGCCAACAATAAAGATATGTGGGACATACACAGTATCAACCATTTCATTGAATGCGTTTTGAATATAAATAATCTATAAATGATATATAGTGTATATGCTAGGTATTCTGCAAAGCACTTCCTACACATTCTTTCACCTAATCTTCATGACAATCGCAATAATATCCGCATGTTATAGATGAGGACCTTGGGAGCTGAGGAGGAAGCAGCTCTCCCAAGTTACTAGATAACATTCCCTGTAAGTTCCCTCTTTCCCCAATTTCCTGACGATTAGAATTATCGGACGATGTCTGTTTAAATATCAACCTTTCAGGTCCATCCCCTATAAATTCTGACACAGTAAATCAAGAAAAGCCCAGGAATCTGTAAAAACACAAGCACCCCAAAAATACTGAGAATCATCCCTCCACTCTCTGAATTGTGTAAGGAAAGCAGTTTATTTCTCAGACAAGCTTAAGCATCCAGATCCTTGGGCAACAGAGTCAGGGCAGAAACCCGTTCTGGAAGCCAGGGTGTGGCACCCTCCCGTGCACAGCGGACATTTACCAAGCCGCTCCCAGGGCAGAGACCTCGTCCAGGCCTGCAAGTTCAGAGAGCAGTCTGCCCGGTCCAGGCCCGAAGGAGCTCCCAGTGGGGCCCACGAGACAGATGTGCAAACACGAATCACGAGGCTGAAGGACGGGAGCCAGAACAGAAGGGCAGCCAGGGTTCAGCACGGGCACCACGGGTGCAAATGAAGAGAACAGCCTCGCGCGGAGCCATGTCCCTTGACCACAGGATGACAGTGATGTGAGTTCTATGTTTATGCCAAGACAGACTCTCATTTATTCATTTAAAGTCCCTTTAGGTGCTTTCCAAATGCAAAGAACTAGGGATACAATATGAATTATGCCCCCTCTGCCCTGAGACAGGGCTATTCCAGGTGTGGCCTGAAGGCCAGGCCCCTTGGGTCAGGTACAGAAAACTGAGAGCATTTGGACATTTGGATAGCTAACTGACAGGCTAATCATGTCTGAGTTTTTTTTGGTGCCTTCCATTTTTCTAGTAAATCATTTTATCCTAATTTATACAAGTATTGGCTACAATGCACCAGGAAATAAAAACTGATTCTTCCCCACAGAAGGTGGGAGAGGCACTGACCTCTGAACTTGGGGAGTTGGGGGCATTGAGCGTAATCCCCTACATCACTAAATAATTTTCCAAATGGCTCCAAAGGCCCTGCTTTCGTCATGACAACACTGAAGCGTCTGTCAGATTGTTATTGACATGCTACATATGGGGAAACTGAGGCTCAGAGGCACTGGAATGGTGTCTGAGTTCATACAACTAAAGAGGCACCAGGGTCAGGATTTGAACTCAGGATCTGATTCCCAGTCCTGTGCTCTCTGGTGAAGCAGAGGGTCCAAACAGCCTAGAGGTCACAACTGAGAAGCACAATTAGAAAAGGGCCTTAGTGGTGCCTCGCCCTGCCAGGTGTCCTAATTTATTTTTAGGTCACCCTCAATTCAAGTCCATGCAGAGCTAAACTGTAAAGAGTCCAAAGGTTCCATCTCCAAGTGAAAACAACACAGGGCTTCTGGAAATAGCACACCCACACTGAGCCCCCCCCCCCACCCCCCGGGCCTGCACTGCCTGGGTGCAAAGTAAGCTCTCCTGGGCCTCGGGTCAGAAGGAACCCAGACTCTGAGAGAGCAGGAGCTCAGTGATGCAGTGCTCTGTCTCCACACCAGGGGGCAGCCTGGCACCTTCCAGGCAGATGGAACAATGTCCAGACCCTCCTGGATCTGAGCATCCTCAAGGCCTTAGTCCTGTACTCTGCATTCTCGGGTGGTACAGTTAGCAGCATAAACAAAACAAACAAACAAAAAAACTTTAGGGTTAAGACATGTGACAGAACTATAAATAACCATGTCCAAAGTCTCTGCTGTGAAACCAGGAACTTTTCACTCAGAATCAGGTAAATCTAGAGACCATGGGGCAAGCCCCTGGGGTGAGGTTTGCTGGAGCCCAAAACCATCACAGCTTAGGTGCTATTAAAGAAGCACACACGAGATCAGAGGTCGTGAGAGCTGGGAGTGAGGACCTTCTAGTGGTCTTCCCTGTAAACCTCATGGCATTGCCAAGGGGAGGTTCACATCTCCCATGCATTTCACACATGAGGAAACTGAGGCTCAAGTTGTCACATAATTGGCCTTATAATCACAGGGATGAAGAGGCAGGCAGGCTCCAGAACCTTCTGTAGCCCTCAGGGCTGCCTGGCAGCAAGCACCTCATCATTGCTGCCTTCTCTTTAGCAGCCACAGGCTAGGAGCTGAGTTCAAAGCCATGAACCCACAGGGTCCTGCTGCCCAGAGCTCGCTTCCTCCTGCTTTTGGCATAAATGGCACTTTCCTATCCGCCCTGTGACATCCCTTCCCAATGTCACCATCACAGCACCCTGATTTTTTTCCTCGGTAGCACTCATCCCTATCCCACAAATTATCCTGTTTATTGGTTTCCATGGTTACGCTCCCCCATGGCCACTATCACACACCCCCATCAGAATGTCAGCTCAAAGGAGCTTGGGCTTTGCCTGTCCCCTCAACCCCACCCCTGAGCATTCAGAGCAGTGCCTTGCATATAGTAGGTGCTCAAAACATTTTCCTTGGTCGTTCAGTAACCAGTATCATGGGGGGGGGGGAGCGGGGGGGGGGGCAGCCTTCTATCCATAAACAGTCAGAACCCGGGCCCTGGCTCTGTGGCCAAGGCTCTGGGGTTCTCAGTGCCAGCAGGCGAGGGTAAGGAAATCGCCACAGCAGCCACAGCCAGCAGCCCCACGCCTTCCTGCAGTTGCCAGGGTGACCATTGTCATAACATCCCCTGTGCACTGAGGGCCAGCTGACAGGGGAGAGAATTATTTGACTCGCCAACGTCTCAAGTAACCTGCCGATTTGCATCCCTGAGCAAAGTCCCTGCTAAGGGCTGGAGGCCTGGGAGACCGCCCTTCTTCTCTCCTCGCCCCATCCCAGTTAGAGCTCGATCCCTCTGACCAAGGCAGGCAGGACCCACCGGTCTGGCGCTGGCCCCCAAGATGCTGGAATGAAAGCCTGAAACCACCCCATGCCTACTGCTTCGAGTGAAGCCCTCATTGCTGCTGGTGGCTTTTCCCTCTCTTTACAGTACGATTGCTACTGAATATTACAAACAGGAGAAACAGTTCATGGTGTCATGAGCTCCTACTAGATGCCAGGCCCACTGGTAGCGTCCTCACATACTCATTATAACGTTAATATTTATGCTATAACAATACATTATGCTATAACATATAGTCTACCTATATACTGTATATGCATAGATATATTTATAGACATAGGTAAGAATTCATAGACATAATACATAATATAATTTGAAATGATTTTATGTTATATAGCATTGTTATATATTTATAATAAAATTGACATTCCTTAATATTTTTATTTGCCAGCCCTGTGCCCACTGCTTTAGGTTTGCTAATAATGGTGCCATTCTAACAAACGACTACACAATAATACTGAGTTTTAACTAAGCACTAACTATGTGCCAGGCCCTGTGCTAAGAGCTCTGTTAATATTACTTGTCATGTGCATCCTAAGGGCTAAAAACCCTGATTCCCATTTTGGAGATGAGAAAATGGAGGCACAGAGTGAGGAGGTAACTTGCCTCTGGTCACGAGGGTAACTAACAAGCAGGGGCTGCAGTGCCCCAAGCCTGTCCCCGTCCTTATTTCCACACCACACTTCAGACTCTGAACCTGAACTTGCAGAGGAGACCCCGAGGGGAGCTTGTTAAGAACACACATGCTGAGCCCCTGCATCCCCCAAACCCACACATGCAAATCAATGACCCTTGGGGACAGGGGCTTCTCTTCTCGCTTATTTTAAACAAGGTCCCCAGATAGTCTATCAAAGGCAAAAAGCCCAGAACCATCGCCTTAGGTTTTTTCATCTACCGTAATGACAATTAAGCGATCTGATTAAATGAATGGGTCTAGAAGGGCTGAAACTCCCAGAGGGCAGAGTGGCATATTAGGACCCTTACTCCTGAGAAGGAAGAGAAAAGGGCGGGGGAGAGGGGGGAGGATAAAACTGCAGGGTCACCTCAGGCACACTTAGCTGTGTCCTCAGCTGTAACCACTCCCAACCTTTTTGGATCAAGGTGGGGCCTGCAAAAAAGATTAATAAATAATAACACACTTTTGTCCAGGGCTGGTTTTAGGGGAGCAAAGGTCTAAATTACCTCCCACTGTCCACCTTACTGTCCACCTTCCTGCCCGCTCTTAATCATTCACCAGGGACTAAGCTGTACAGAGAAATGTAAGCTTGTAAGGCTTTGCACCTATACGCATTTTTAACCCTGATACCTCCTGGGAAGTGGCACAGAGTTGTAAAAGAAGAAACTGTTGCCAAAACCGGTTTGGCTCAGTGGATAGAGCGTCGGCCTGCGGACTGAAAGGTCCCGGGTTCGATTCCGGTCAAGGGCATGTACCTGGGTTGCGGGCACATCCCCCGTGGGAGATGTGCAGGAGGCAGCTGGTCGATGTTTCTCTCCCATCGATGTTTCTAACTATCTATCTCTCTCCCTTTTTAACCCTGATACCTCCTGGGAAGTGGCACAGAGTTGTAAAAGAAGAAACTGTTTTAAGCCTGTGGGCGGGCTCTAACATGAAGGAGGTGTGGCTGGGGCCAGTGGTCCCAGGGCAACTGGGGGGATTGAGAGCTAAATCCAAGCAGCAGCTAAAACATCTGTGGAGGGTCTGCCCTAAGCAATGTGTTGCCTTTTAGTCCACTGCCTGAACTAGAGGGAAAATAGAACTAAGATTCCAAAAGTCAAGGAAGGTCAGATGAATCAAGGAAAAGACACATAAGCACAGAGAGCACCATGCCCCGTTTGGGCAATACTTTATTCTGACTATGGAAGCCTGTTCCCTCTACAGCTGCCCTGCCCAGCAGAGCCAGAGCACCTACTCAGGACAAGTAGCCATGTGCAGGTAAATTTAAATTAATTAAAATTGCATGAATAATCAATAGAGTGAGTGAACAAGGTTAGTGTCATATGTGTACCACTAAGAATCCAGAAAATATCCCTACTGGTCATGATATGATCTCGGGCAATCAAAGAATTGAATCCCCAAAACACTTGGTTAGAATTTAAGCTTAGAATTGTATGAGATAAACTATTTTCTTTAATGAGTTAGCATCTTTAAGTTCTGGGAAAATCTGGGATGAATAATAGTCATATTTAAGATAATTAAAATCTATAATGTTAACATCTGAATGAAAGAGTTTGTACATTTGGAGTATTTAATTTATATTGTCTGTTTTATATAATTTGTCCACTTAGAGTAAGACTTCACCTTTTTAAATCTAATTTGAAATGTGTAACTGAGTAACTGATTTAGACATACATTTTAGGTTGAAATTGAATTCAACTTATGTACAATTTAAGAAGTAGCTTAAGACTCGGCACATTTGTAAGTTTAATTTTTTAGATTTCTATGTGCTGTATAAGTAGTTGGGAAGGCTGGTCTGTTAACAAGTAGAGCACTTTAAAAAGTCCTGTATATCATCTTGGCTTGGTGTTGCTAAGTGGTTAGAGCACTGGCCCATGCACCAAAGGGTTGTGGGTTCAATTCCTTGTCAAGGGCATGTACCTGGGTTGCAGGTTCGATTTCTGCATGCAGGAAGCAACCAATCGATGTCTCTCTCTCACATCAATGTTTCTCTCTCTCCCTCCCCCCTCCCACTTTCTCTAAAAATCAATGGGGAAAATATCTTCGGGTGAGGATTAACAAAAATAAAAAGTCCTGCATATCTAATTTATAGATACAGTTTAATTGTTTAAAGATGTTTAATCCACTAAGGTTGTCAGTGGAAGCAAACATTATGCAAAATGCCCTTATGTATGACTGCAAAACTTGACTAGCCGCACACAAACGGAGCAACAATGTATGTGAGCTGAAACAGAAGCACACAGAGAAGAGGGGTGTTGATATTTCTTTGCTGTAATAAACTACATAGTAATTTCTAAAAGCAAAAAATAACTCCATCAAAGTGAAAATTCCGTTCTCCAGCCACACAAACCACATTTCAAGTGCTCCAAAGCCACATGTGGCCAGTGGCTGCTGTATTGGACAGTGTAGACATGAAATATGTCCATCATCTCAAGGGATGTGTCGTTTAAATGCACGTCCAACTCTTAGCAGATTTCTTAGGAAACAAACAGCCCAGAACACTTTTCTCCAAATAAACAATATGACTCTTTCCAAGACCCTGAAGGAAATGAGGCACCCGTCCATACAGAGCCTGGGGAGGAGGGAGAACAGTGCCAGAAGCACTGGCTGTGAAATTTACCAAGAATGAGGAGAAGCCATAAAAATCTGTAGGACAAAGCACAGAGGCTATAAACACATCCGCAAACCCCTCTCCAATTTATTTCTGATGGATTTTTTGCCAAATTCTTGATATTACTGTCACCCTGACCCTTGCTCAATATTGAGTGGCTTTGGATGGGAAATCAGGGAGTGGTTTCATCGATTCTGATTTTTTTTTCCCATTTGGTAAATTGCACACACAAGCTAAAGGATTCTGACCCAAAAATACAGTTGGAAAATTTCAATTTAGCCAGAAAATGGTCCGGCTAAGATGAGCCATACAATATCACCATGCCCTTTAAATGCATGGGTGAAGAAAGACTACAATGAAGTCAGGAGCCCAGCATTCAACTCCCCGCTCTGCAATGAAGGAGCCGTGAGGCCTGGGGCCTCGGGCAGGCCACATAACCTTGTGCAGACTCGATTTTCTATCGATAGGTGAGAGGTTAGAAAAATAGAGACCTTCCTGAGCGACAACAAGTTCAAAAATTCCATAATTATTCCTAGAGGTGAGCCCCATGGGGAAAGGCAAAAGCATCCTACGTAAGTTACACACACATCTTGGCTTTGCTGGGCGAGGAAAACCATTTTTCGTGTGTTTCCTTGTGCTCCATCTGGGATCTTGGCAACAGGGTCAGTGTTCCAAAGAGAATGCAAGCCAGGTCCATGTGCAAGGGGGTGGTGTGAGCCTCCTGGTTTTGCATGCCAGCAAGCAAAGCCAGCGCAGGGAGACTCTCTGCCGCCATCACTGAGGTTCAGGCTGAGCGCTGTTAGGGAAACCAGGTTCCTATCTGACTCTCTCCCAAACGAGCTTGGACAGAGTAGATATAACCCATTCTCCATGATGTTTCTTCTCCCCATTTTCCTCCCCCTCAGCAAAAAAGCCATACTTGCTGCTCCATTCCTTCCAGGTACGTCTGGGGGTTGAACAAGGGGATTATTACAAGGGTTGAGGGTTTTCTGCCAGACGGTCCCTTCAGAGGTGAGGGTGGTACTGTCCAGCAAGCTTGGGACAGTCTCCCACTCAGATCTTGCTGTGGCCATGGACAGAGGGCAGAGGTCCTGAGACTGTCAACCTTCTTTTCCTGTGGCCTCAACTCTCCACTTCTCCCTCAGACATGCATTTGCTAGATTCCCAAGGCATGCAGAGTACCATCCAAATTCTTCCCATCCTAACCCCACAGCCTATTTTTCTAACGCCAACTCCACAAGAAGGTTCTTCCACTCCTCAAATGAGCCGAGCATGCTCCTATCCAGGGCCTTTGCATATGCTGCCTCGTCACCAAGAACCCTACACACACACACACACACACACACACACACACACACACACACACATCCATCTCGCCAGCTGTTCTCATCCTGCAGAGCTCCATTCACAAGTCACATCCATTACAAACAAGACAAATGAGGCCCCACTCCATTATTCTCTCCCATATCATTGCATTCTTTTCTTTCATAGCATTTTTCATGGCTTTCGGTCTTATTTCCCTGGTGTCTATTTGCTTAACATCCTTCCTCCCTGGCACAACCTTAAGTACCACGAGGGCGGGCACTAGTCTATTCTGCCATCCTCTGAATCTCCAGGCCCTAGCCCCGTGCCAGACACATAGTAAGTGCTTAATAAATATTCGTCAGATGACAAAGTGAGTAATCCCTTATACTTTCCTCCTCTCCCTTTTGCCTTCACCAGGGATCTCAAAGTGGGATCCCACACCAGGCCAGCAACATCAGCTGGGAACTTGCTAGACATACAAATTCTCAGGGCCCAGACTCATGGTATGAAATTCCAGGAGTGAGGTTGCAGTGTTTTCACTGGGTGATTCTGATGCGTGTTTAAGTTTGAGAGCTCCTGCTCTAAATCCTTCTGTGCTACTGAAATGACCTCCCTGCCCTTTGACCTCTTGTTCATTCTTCAAGTTCTAGCTCAAATGTTTACTCTCCCTGGAAGCCTTCTTTTTTCCTCACCCAGGAGAACAATCCACCACCTTCAACTCCAAACCCATAGTGTTTGTGCTCGACACATACAATGTGTTCCCTTGTTGGTTATATTCACATCTTAATTCCCCCACCAGATTGTAAGGATCTCATGGGCAGAGAGTCTTGTCTTTGTCATCATTGCTTTCTCACAACCCTGAACCCAGTGATTTCCCCCCAGGAAGTAATTAAAACTATAGAATGAATTTACAAATGAATGAATGATGTGCAGAAAAGAAATGAAAGGTGTTCTCCAAGCATAAAACCCACAACTGCCTACACAGTCCTGGACTCCAAATTGCTTTTGTTTTGTTTGTTTTGATTTGTGTTGGGGTGTGGAGGGGGTTTGGTGAGCAAAAGATACAAGCACAACAAATTGGCAGCTCCAACCATCTGCTGCTAACCTAGGTATGAGGCTGACATCAGAGAGACGTGGAAAGCTTTTCTTTCCAAAGAGAAAGAGAGAAAGGAGATTCTTTCACTCACGTGACCCTCTTTAGTGTGGTAACTACCCCACCACTGCTGTCCTATGGCCCCTGCTCTGTCATTTCTGACAACCATCTCAGCAGCTAATACATCCCAACAGCAGTCTCCATCGTTCATGCTCTTTATGTGTATTTTCTCAAATCCTTACTGCAAACCTGAAAGGTCGGCCTCATTATCCTCATTTTACCAGTGAAAACAGGAGGTCCATTGACTTGCTCGGTGTAAGTCTAGCTGGGTGTTGGCACAGCTGACCCAGGGTTGTCTGGCTCCAAAGCTGCACTCCTTCCACAAGCTGTGGTGGCCAACTGAGTTGATGAGATGGAGCCAGAGGCCAAGGTTGTGGATTTAAATCCAGCAGAGCCCATTAGTGACTATATATCCTAGAACAATTAATATCACTCAACGTCATGAGAAGAACAGGAGACTGATTAGCTTAGGGCCTCCCACCCCCAGTACCACAATCCTATTCAGGGGCCCCTTAGAGGATGTGTCCTGGACATATTTATAGAGGACATTTCCCCAAAATCCCAGAAGCAGCTACAGGCCTCAGCAGGGAAACACCATGCAGCTATAAAAGGCCAGACAACCTCAAGAGGAAAGCACCTCACTGCTCAGCAAGGCCCCACTCATCATTTCCTGTGTTCCAAATCACGCTTCACCTGTCCCCTATACACCCACATCAGCTTCCTTGAGCGGAAGGGAGTCACATGTGATAAGGGGTTCAACCCTAGAACCCTATGGTTGGAGAGATCTGGAGCCTAATCATTCTTCTCTCTATCCATCTATCCACCATCTATCCATCCATCCATGCAATCAAATCATCCATCTACCTATCCACCCACCCATCCATCCACCTGTCCATCTATCCATCCATGCAACCATCCATCCATCCATCATGCAAGCATTTCACTCATGGTACCTTCCCGGTACTATATAATGAAAACATAGGAAAGCCAGGATAGATTCCCATCTTGAAGGCCAATGACATCGAATTGGGCTTAGCCAGCTGTAGGTACCTGTTACATCCAAGTGATGTAGATAATAAAACTAGTTTATAACCAACAACATAGAATAAGATAAGATCATGTTTTACAAGTGCTTCTCATAGTGCCTGGCATAGAGTAGATAGTGAATAAATAGTTGATTTCCTGCAAGTGGAAACCACTGTGCTAAGCCTTGAGATAAAATGGTGACCTTGGCAGACTTGACCCCTGTCTTCATGGAACTTCTATTTTTGTGGAAAAGAGAGACAACAAGTAAGCAATAAATAAGGTACCCACTGGTTGTGATAAATGCTGTGGTTGCAACAAAGAACTTAAAGCACATACAGGAAAGGATAGTGTGTTACCTGGACCAGCCAAAGGAAATCTCCCTGCACCAGGGGCCAGGCAGCCACACACAGCATGTGCAAAGGCTCTGAGGTGGGAAAGTACTTACTGGCATGTTTCAGGAACTGAGAGCTGAAATATCATAGGCAAAGAGAAGAGGAGATTAGGTTAAAGATGCAAGCAGAGTGGCCACAGCTGACAGGGAAATATTTTTTACTGGGTACAGAGTTTGTTTGGAATGATGAAGAACTGGAGATGACCGTGCTGATGGCTGCACAACGGTGTAAAAGTACCTAATGCCCTTGAAATAAACACTTCAAATTGCTGAAAAAGTCAATTCTATTATAAGTACTTTAAGAAAAATTGTAAAAAATGTTCCTACAGAAGCAGAATCCATTTTCCAGATGTAGAAACAAGTGCAATGGGGCCCTCGAATGATCTGCCCCAGCAACTCCTGTGCAAGTTAGTGGCACAGGCAGGATTAGAACCCACGTCATCCAACTCCATGGCACCACACAGGGATGTTGCCCCCCTTCCCAGCTTCAGATCACATGCAGGAAGAAAAACCAGGCACCAGACACAGTTCATGGGCAAAGGAAAACTGATCTCTTCTGGTTATTATTAGCAGAGTGAGGCAGCTGGGTGTGGAGGGCACCAGCTGTGTGGCTCTCACAGGAGAGGAACCCAAGGTGAAGTGGAGGAGCCGCGTATCCGCGCATCTGGGCAGCAAACTCGGAGCGCGCGCGCGCGCGCGCACACACACACACACACACACACACACACACACACGCATGGCAGCCTGAAACTTTCCACCGAAATCCCCACGTGCAGCTACGTAGCTCTTGGGGGAGAATTAGCACGGGTCCCCAGGGCTGAGATTTTCCATGTTTAGCTTCAACCCAAAGGAAAATTTTGTTAGAAAGTTTAAAGGGCGTGACTATTTTTAAATAATGAGACACTGGGTTACAATGTCAGCACATCAAAGTGAGAAAGGCTTGTACCTTGCTACTTCTTTGGTCCTATTACAATTCAAATGGCTCAAATGTAGAAGAAAATAAAGTTAATCATTAAAAGCCTACCATAGGCCAGGAGCTTGCTTGACCCTAAACTAGTGGTTCTCAACTAGAGGCGATTTTGGCACCCAGGCGATGTTTGGCAATGTCTGGAGACATGTTTTGGTTGTCACAATTTGGGGGAGAGGGGTTGTTACTGGTATCTAGTGGGTAGAGGCCAGGGATGCTGTTCAGCTCAACATCCTACCATGGACACCCCAATGCACCGCCGCCCCAACCATTATCCAAGCCCAAATATGCGTAGTGCCAAGGTTGAGAAACCTTCTCCTAAGCTAATGGTTCTCAGACTTGATCGCCTGGAGGACTCCTTAAGTACAGATTGCTGGGCTCCACCCCCAGAGCTGTGGTCTGGTGAGGGGCCCACCTGTGCATTCCTGCCAAGTTCCCAGGTGATGCTGATGCTGTCAGTCCAGGAATGACAGCATGACAAGCACGGCCTTGGTCACCCTCACAGCAGTCTTGAGGCATCTGCCTGTTCTCCCAATCTTATGGGTGCAAGACCTCAGGCTCTGAAGGAGATGAGCACTATCCAAAGTCACTTAAGCTATTAAAGTGACAGAACCAGTCTTCAAGCCCAGATCCATATAATCACCAGCCTCTATAGACCCTATCAAGCTTTTGTGCTCAGCCAAGTGTCCTAGGAGCCCAGGATGGTACCTTTGGCATGCGTCTTCTTCAACCACAGTCATCCTGCCAATGAGGCTTGTAAGTTTCAGATTCAGGAACCAGACCCAGAACTCCTGGAAACACTGCTTATAAACCTAGCAATTTTCAGTAAGATCACTATTTAGAGGTCCTCTCTGTGCTAAAGTCTTTTGCAGGTTCTAAAAACTTTTTATCGATTCCAACATATTTTCTTCATGATTTCATGCCCGATTTACTTTGTGGGGGCCCCTCCCTCAAACTTCATTCAGACCCATTTTATTGCACTTGAAGATGTTTACATATCCATAAACCATGGTTTTTTCTTCTTCCCACTTGGACCCACCCTGGGACATCTTTCTGCCTAACTTTGTTTGCATCACGCGTGAATGGTGTAATGGAAATAACGTTGGACTGGGAGCCAAGAGACTTGGGTTCCAGCAGATGGGAAAAGGAAGGTCTCAAAGTGGAATATTGCAACCTGCCATCTTCTGCCTCGAAGGGGTACTGGATTCCCTTGTTGATGGGGAGTTACCAGTGGGCCACCTTGCCTCGTGGTTAAACATCATCACCCCTCACTTCAGGAAAATTAAATCATTCAATGGTCACACGAGGAGTGTGCAGGCCA
Organism: Myotis lucifugus; assembly: GCF_000147115.1. Taxonomy (NCBI): domain Eukaryota; kingdom Metazoa; phylum Chordata; class Mammalia; order Chiroptera; family Vespertilionidae; genus Myotis; species Myotis lucifugus. The sequence continues at coordinate 2,245,744 of NW_005871229.1, read as the reverse complement.
CATACTGTATGATTCCATTACTATGAAATGTCCAGAATAGGCAAATAGAGAGAGACAGAAAGTAGACTAGTGGCTGCCAGGGGCTGGGAAGAAGAGGATTTGGGGAGTGATGGCTAATGAGTATAAGTTTCTTTTGGGATGATGAAAATGTTCTGGAATTGGACAGTGGTGATGGCTGCACAACCTTGTAAATATACTAAAAATGACTGAATGTACATTTTTAATGGGGGAAATTTTACAGTAGATGAAGTCTATCTCAATTTAAAAAAAAAAAAGCTTCCTGTGTGATTCTAACACGCAACCAAGGAACTCAGTCTCCATCTCTATAAAAGGTATGCCGGCATCACCCCCATCTCAGCCAGGTCAAGGCTCCCCTAATGTTCAGATGGGGAGAGCTTGACGGGGCAGGTGCTGTGTCAAGCAGGGCTGTGTCACTTCCTCCACTAACCAGGAGGTGTTAGAGGGAAGTGGGTTTTCCCCCTCTGCCCTGTTCCTCTTTGCCCAAGTCAGTGGGGACTGGTACTCAGCCTGCGGGGTAGACAGTTTTATCCTGATAATTCGTTATCAGAAATTATTGTCTCATGAGCACCCATCTCCCAAGCTATGACAGATGCCAGTTTCAAGCCACAATATGCACAGCAAAAATTATCTGGAGGGGGGAAAATACCCAGGCACGGGCGCAAGGAAATACATGCAAACTAAGAACAGTCGTGGCACGTGGTGTGGCGTGCAGACAGGTGAGAAGGTTGCTTTCCCTGACCCTGCAAGTCTGAGATCTCGCTTCTTTTAAGAGAAAAAGAGAACTCTCAGTCTGCCCGGCAGCCTCCATTATCAGGCAGCATGAAAGGTTGACTAGGAAACCACCACAGCTTGGCAGTGTCCAAAAATACACTCCGAGCTTAGCCGGCGTCTCCTGTGATTCCCACGCAAGGGGCCCATTCCAGCTTCCTGTCTTCATGCTGTCCCCACTACCTGGCTGGACAGACATGCCTCTGAGGTAGCAACAGCCTTCAAAGGGATGGAAAATCCTCCCCCCGGGGGAATCCCCTTTGGTACAAAAATAAGCATGAGTTGGTAATTTTCCTTTTTTTTTTATGTGAGCGAGGTGACTTGGGTGCTAGCTTTCTGCAGTGCAAAGAAACCTGGTGATGCCAGATCATTAACACGGCAGAAACCACCGAGCAGATGCCCTACAAATAGATTGGGCTCAAGTCCCCAAATGGTTGGGAAGAGTGTTTGATTTTCAAGTCTCCTATGAAAACACCCCCGCAGAAGTTTCGGTTGGCTTGAGAATACAGCCACCCACACCCATGGGCTGGCAGTTTATTGTGTACACTATGTGAGTATGTGTGCGTGTGTGTGTGCGTGCGTGCGTGTACACTCTTGCATGCAAACAGCCATACAGATACACTCCACTCAGCAACTTGGCACCTCCGCCTGGTGGCTTCCTTCGGACTCCTGCCTTCTGCACATCAACCTCCTGCAAACTAGTTCCCAGTCTGGAGGGTTAGGAGACACAAACACACTTCAGAGGGTGATGGAATTGGGAACACACACACTGACAGTCAGACTCCCCCTCTCAGCAACTGTCTTAGTGCGAAGCCAAGCGCTATCACACTTGTAAAGTCCTCCAGCTTGAGAAGAGGTTAGTGAAGCTTTCTCTTCCCACTTTCTTTGAGAAAACAGTAGGAGGTTTCTTGGGGCTCTTGGGGCTCCTGGCTGGTTTCTGTTGGGGTGGGGTAAGGACCTGTCTAAAGTAAGTCCCTGCCTGGAGGGATTTACAGAAGCAGGGTCTGTGACCTCAGGCGGCTCTTCCTTAGGTGTGTGTTATTAAAAGCCCCTCCCTTTCTCAGGGCCTTCACACTACAGATCCCAGCATCTTGTAAGCACAGATTATCTCCATACATGGTATATGAATTTGATTGATATATCATGGACCCTTAGGGTGTGACAAAAACATAAAAATCTCCACTGATCCCAAGGCCATACGTCCAGTAACTCCCCCACCTCACCCCACCCGCTTTGGGACACCACAATACACTGCAGAGAAGGACCTGTGAGCAGCTGAACAGTGTGCAGAAGGACCACACACTAGCATCTAAGTGTCGTTTTCTCCAGGGAGGCTGCAGGAGACAGAATTCTAAGACAGCCCCACACCTGTTAGCCCTGGTACATCCCTCATCCTTGAGTGTGGGCAGAACACGAGATTTGCTTCTGGCCAAAAGAATATGGCAAAGGTGATGGGATGTCAATCACAGAATTAGGACTCATTATGTCAATCAATGGAAAAGAATAGAGAGCCCAGAAGTAAGCCCGCGTTTTTATGGTCAATTAATATTTGACAAAGGAGGAAAGAACATACAATGGCGTAAAGACAGTCTATTCAATAAATGGTGCTGGAAAAATTGGACGGATACGTGCAAAAAAATGAAATTATATCATCTTCTTACACCATACACAAGAATAAACTCAAAATGGATTAAAGACTTAAATGTAAGACTTGAAACCATAAAACTCCTAGAAGAAAATACAGGCAGTAAATTCTCAGAAATTTCTCATAACAATATTTTTCCGGACATATCTCCTCAGACAAGGGAAATGAAAGAAAAAAATTAAACAAATGGGACCATATCAAACTAAAAAGGTTTTGCACAGCAAAATAAACCATCAACAAAATAAAAAGACAAACCACTGAACGGGAGAACATATCCACCGATACATCACAAACACACTGCACAATGCAGAGAGGTCAATGACAGTCTCTGGGATCAGATTGCTCCGATTCAAATCTTGGCTGTATTACCTCCCAACTGTACGACCTTGGGCAGGCTCCTAATCTCTCTGAGCTGAAAAAATAGAGGCTACACATTCTGTGCCCAAATACTGCACGGGCCATACTCGGCTTGAAAAATTATTCATTGTTGATCTGAAATTCAAATTTCACTGTGCATCCTGTACTTTACCTGCAACCTTAACTTGGGGCAACCAGTTCAAATATCCCAATCTAACGCCTACAATACCACGGCAAAAAAACGTGTGCAATCCATACTGCTGATGAGGACCAGGACAAGTAAAGGTCACATTTGGCTTAGTCTTTTCTATTTAAGAAGGCAAAAATAGTTTTGGAAATGTGTACATTAAAATAAAAACTTTGAAATGCTTTGTCAGAAACGGTTCACATGCTAGGCTTTGAAGGAGGTGTCACATGTCAGGGAAAATCACTTACAAGGAATAACAGTGTCCCTGAGGCTACACAAAGAAGGGAGAGGTGTGACCGTCAGGCCCCTTCATCAGGAGGGTTACTGATGTAGCCAAGGTCACAGGGCTGGTAAACGGTGGGTCGCAAACTCAAGCCCAGCTGTGTTTAACCCCGAAGATGATGTTCTCGGCCCATGGGCCAGTGTTTCCTAACTATGTCCCTTGCATACCACCTTTCTGATTTTTGCCACAAGCACTGCTATTTAAAATCACAACTCTGACTTCTTTAAAATTTGTATTCACGGTAATGCAGACCTACTTTCACTATTCATTTCAGCCTGCCCTACCGAGTATCTGTAAGCCACACCTTTGAGATGCTAGTTATGTATTTCCTAATACAAACAAAATGAAACATGCAATGAGTAAAATGTTTGGCCCACATGCCAGACCCCAGCCCCAGATCACCACAGGTACCCTGGGTGGTCAATGTGCCCTACTCTGAGATGCTCGGAACTCTAGAACTGGCGGAAGCAATGAAGGGAGGCGGGCACTCAGAGGAGGAAAGAGAAAAGCGAATGTACTGTGTAGGCCACACACCACAGTTATGGTATGAAAATGATGTAGGACAACCCTGGCTGGTCTGGCTCAGTGGCTAGAGCATCAGCCTGCGGACTGAAGAGTCCCAAGTTCCATTTGTGTGGGAGGCAACCAATCAATGTGTCTCTCTAACATTGATATTTCTGTCTCTCCCCCTTCCACGCTCTCTAAAAATCAATGGAAAAAATATTTTGTTAATATCAATGGATTAACAAAAAGATTTTTTAAAAAAGAAAGTTATACAGGACCAAGTACTGCTGTGAATGTAGTCTCTTCCCCATCAGGACAGCACCTGCAGCAAAAACACATTTCGCTGAGAGGCAGGTGATGAGGGTTGGAATCACAGCTCTGCCTCACACCTGGGAACAAGACAGGAATCCGCAATAAGAGGAAAATAATAAATAAAATTACTACAAGATAGGAGCCATATATCCTTGTCTTTCTGAAAAGATTTGGACTGAATTACAGCAAGTTCCCTTTTTTCTGATCTGATACCATGAGCCAAAAAGTAGGAAGCTTGCCCTGTCTGGGTTAAAGCATCGTCCCGATATGCCAAGGTGTGTTTTTTTGTTGGTGGTGGTGGTTTTTTTCCAAAATGTATTTTTATTGATTTTTTACAGAGAGGAAAGGAGAGGGATAGAGAGTCAGAAACATCAATGAGAGAGAAACATCAATCAGCTGCCTCCTGCACACCCTCTACTGGGGATGTGCCTGCAACCATGGTACATGCCCTTAACTGGAATCAAACCTGGGACCCTTCAGTCCGCAGGCCGACGCTCTATCCACTGAGCCAAACAAGTCAGGGCTGATATGCCAAGGTTTTGGGTTCAATCCCCAGTCAGGGCACATACAAGAAGCAACCAGTAAATAAGTGAAACCACAAAATCAGTATTTCTCTTTCTCTCTCTCTCTCTTTCTCTCTCTCTCTCTCCCTTCCTCTCTCTAAAAATCAATCGATAAATAATTTTAAAAGTAGGAAGATAGTATGTAATAATTAGTAAGAAAATGATAATTGGGTGATCATGAGAAAAGTTAACATCCATTCATTACACAAATATTTATTGAGTACCTACTATGTGCCAGGCACTGTTCCAGGTGTTGGGGACACATGGATGATATACCTTTTAAAAAGTTACTTGTCCTCACACAGCTTTTTTTCTTGTGAGATGTAAGCTTTTGATGTGTCCAGGATTCTCTCACTAACTCCTCCCAGCAGCAGTTCTCATCAAATCCCCTGGAGGACTTGTTAAAACACAGATCCCTGGGGCCCACTCTCAGAGTTGCTGATTTGGTAGGTCTGCAGTGGGATCTGAAAATCTGTAGTCCCAACAAGTGCCCAGGTGATGCTAATTCAAAGGGACCCCACTATGAGAAACACTACCTTTCAACAATTCTATAAAGTAGATATTTTTCTTTTCCTCGTTGGATAGATAGGGAAACTGAGGCTCAGAGAGGTTCAATTTTTCGCTCAGATTAACACAGTAGTCAGCAACACCAAGATTCACACCTGGCTGTTTCTAAATACAAGGCCTATGAGATCAGCCACTGCGATACACTGCCTTTGTTCAGGATGGGGAGTCCGCCACGCTGATTCAGCAGAGATGGAGCAGGTGCGTTTCCAGCAAGGATTTATAAAACGTAGGGACATGACTCCTCAGCTTGTGAACCGGGATGTGCCAGGTCTGGGGCTCAAGATGACACTCGGCAGATATCTCAGGTGAGATCTGGTCTCCAGGTGAGGGCACCAGCTGCACCCCTCTCCCAACACCCTCTGCTAACTAATCTGCAGGGCTGGATTGACGTCAGCCACAATGGAAACTGCTTTCCTGCCCTGACCTGTTTAGAGATTAGGAGAG
>NW_005871229.1:2235724-2239961 GCF_000147115.1 Myotis lucifugus | reverse complement strand
AAATGAAGAGAATTAATGTGTTAGCTTTCCAGAAATATCTGGAGAGGAAATATTAAAGCTACATCTGTAATAGTTTTAATTTTTTCCTTTTTTTCTTCCTACAAAGCCATATAAGAATATAACTGGCGTCATAATAACCCTTTCGCTTCCCTTTCTTGGGAGCTGCCAATTTACTGAAAAGGTACTCACTATCATCACACTGCTTGTCTTCTAGAAAGAAAAGAATCAAGTGGAAGCTCCTAGTGAGAGCTGGAAGACCCTGGAAGATTCAAGTTGGATAAAGGTAAAGTGATAATTAGTTCCCAAGAAAGAAGCATGCAATAAGAAAAAGAAACATTTGGGTGGGTATTTGCTAGAGAGAGTGGTTGAAAGCAATCCATTTACAGTGTGGCATCAATATCTTCTATTTGTATTTCATGTTGAAATGAAAGTGATTCACATATGGAAAAGCAAAACATAGACTATATTTAAATGAACCTGTCATGTATCCATTTACATGCATTCCCAAGTAAACATCAGGAAAAAAAATAACCAGAAAACTCATTATCTTTAACTTGTTTATGTTTTGGGGGTTTTTTTGCAAAACTAATTATTTACTGAGTTTGGCTTTCTTCTGGATTACATTTTAGAATCTACTGGCATGTTTATTGAGCAAGGCTGCCTTGTGAGAAAAACAGGGCTTCTGAAATCCGAACAAATGTGGAAATGCACACCCACCTTCACCTTTAAGGGCCTTCATCACGGGAAAATATTCCTAAGCAACAGCCTTAGGGAGAGAACAGTAAACTGCAACACAGTCCGTGAAAGCTGCCCTTTCTACTACCTGGAGGATGTCTACAGTTTAGCAATTTAAGTTTCTCTATGATGCAAATACATCAAGACAATATTCAGTCTTTGGGATATGAATGGAAAATCCTCAGGGTCAAAGGTCAAAAAGATGTGTGTGTTATTCAGCATCTCTGAGGTCAGACAGACTTTGCCATGCTGTGACTATTACAAGGATGGGGGTGCACAGCATCTGGAGTCATATACCCCTGCAGACAAACATTTTAACATACTACAGAGAAAAGCTATGTACTAGTATTTTGAGTAAGTCACACTTGAGTTTCCAAAGCAAGTTATAGGATACTAGAGGCCCAGTGCATGAAATTTATGCACTCAGGGGGGGGGTCCCTCAGCCTGGTCTATGCCCTCTCGCAGTCCGGAAGCCCTCAGGGGATGTCTGACTGCCAGCTTAGTGGGCCTAAGCTAGCAGTCGGACATCCTTAGCACTGTCACGGAGGCACCACTGTCGCTGCACTCGCCAGCTGTGAGCCCGGCTTCTGGCTGAGCAGAGCTGCCCCTATGGGAGTGCACTGACCACCAGGAGGCAGCTTCTGCATTGAGCGTCTGCCCCCTGGTGGTCAGTGCGCATCATAGCGACCAGTCGTTCCGCCGTTTTGGTCGGTTTGCATATTAGCCTTTTATTATATAGGATTCTTTGGAATTGTTAAGGCAACGAGGCCATTGAGCAATGAAATGTCCCATTCATTACAGTATTTATATCGCTAGAGGTCTTCTGTAGGTGAGGAAAGTATGACATGAACATGCAACACCAAGAAGCAAGTCAGTCACAGCACCAAGATTCCAACTGGGTTCTGACTCCCGAGACGAAGATGCATGGCCTCCTACCATTGGTTCTCAAACTGGGTTTCATGAAACCCTCATGGGTTCCATGCTCGAACTTGGCAGGCAGGAGTCCAATGCCACCAACTGCTTTGGCCTAGTAACCTTACTTTCTCCTACTAGTAACCTCACTTTCACCTACTTTTTATATTGGCATTGTGGTAAGATTTCACTGGGAAAAAGGGGTTCCACATTCTGAACAAAATTTGGACACCACCTTACTGTCCCCACTGGTGTAGCCTTTAAAACAAATTCACTCTGAAGCTGATTTCCACCCTACCAGGTCTAAGCCATCTGACATTATTTACCAAAAGGACAGTGGTGAAGTGGGAGACAATGCCTCTGTGTGTCTCCAGTTCTCTTTCCACTTCCTTCCACCCCAGCTCCTATGTTCTTCAACTGGCTTTACCCTCCAGCCAAAAGACCTAAGATACAACTTACCAAAATGTGGTGTCCGTATGCCTGTTAATATCAGGAATAACCCATCCGGTGTGGCTCAGTGGTTGAGCTTCGACTTATGAACCAGGAGGTCACAGTTCAATCCCTGGCCAGGGCACATGCCCAGGTTGTGGGCTCGATCCCCAGTAGGGGGCATGCAGGAGGCAGCCTATCAATGAATCTCTCTTGTCATTGATGTTTCTATCTCTCTCTTCTGCTCCCTTCCTCTCTGAAATCAATAAAAATATATATATTTTTAAATCAGGGAATATTTTAATTGATACCTGCACATTGCATTACCCTGAATCACATGGTATAAGAGTGATTCCCTTTTTCCAATTCTTCTTCAGTTACGTCAAGATTATACCTTGATACATGGCCTTCTACCATTGGTTCTCAAACTGGGTTTCATGAAACCCTCATGGGTTTAATTAATATTATTATTAATTCTTCTTCAGTTACGTCAAGAAGTCTCAGTTTGCTAATCTCCTTCTTCTAACCAACAAAGAGTCTCTATTTCCTCATGTGTAATAAGAATACTTGCCTCGTAGGATGGCAGTGAGGTTCAAATTAGATACTGAGTGAAAAGGGTCCCGCACAGCGCCTCGCATAAAAAAAGAGTGCATGCTGGCTAATGGGATCTTGCTTTGTGCCTGTTCCTGTACGAGACTAAGAAAAGCAGGGTTAGATAATGGCCCTGCCCCCAGAAGCATTGTATTTTATATTTTATCACAATTTAAACTTACTTTTCTTTTTTAAAAGCTTCAAGATTCACAAGAGCCCTGGAGACAACTGGAGAAATGCACTGAGCAGCACAGGCAGGGCCGGAGCCTTGGCTGCGCTCCCTCACTGTGGTGCAGTGTGACTGTAAACAGCACGGCAGGATGCCTGAAAAGAGGTGTGGAGGGTGTTGCTTTGGGAACTCTTTGTTGAAAGTCCAGTTTAGAAGGCAGGTATGAGTCTAGCATGAAGCGTGGCCCTAAGAAAAGGGCATCTGTGTGTGCTCACCTATGCTCCCTTGTCACTAACAAAGGGAAATATATCATTCACAAAGACTAGAGGGCTGGTCATGTTGGAAATTCACTACCAAATGCTCCTGCCCTATAGGCCACAGAGAACCTGCTAAAGCAACTGGTCATAATACTCACTTTGCCTTTAAGATACCATGTGTTTCAAAGCCTCCATCAGTTATGCCTGATGAACTTCTATGCATCCTTCAAAATCCAAATGAAATTTATCTCCTGTTAAATATTCTCTATGGCAGACTATTATTAACCTACTAGAGGCCCAGTGCACGAAATTCATGCAGGGGGGAGGGAGGTCCCTCAGCCCAGCCTGCACCCTCTCGCAATCCGGGACCCCTCGGGGGATGTCCGACTGCCTGGGGGATTGGGCCTAAACTGGCAGTCCGACATCCCTCTTGCAATCTGGGACTGCTGGCTCCTACCTGCCTGCCTGATCACCCCTAACCACTCTGCCTGCCTGCCTGATTACCCCTAACCACTCACCTGCCTGCCTGATCGACCCTAACCACCTCTTCCTGCCTGCCTGATCGCCCCTAACCCCTCTGCCTGCCTGCCTGATCGCCCCTACCCGCTCACTTTTCTGCCTGATCGCCCCTAACCACCTCTGCCTGCCTGCCTGATCGCCCCTAACCACCCACCTGCCTGATCGTCCCTAACCACTCTGCATGCATGCCTGACTGCCCCTAACCAGTCGCCTGCTTGCCTGATCGCCCCTAACAGCCTCTGCCTCGGCCCCCGCCGCCACGGCTTCGTCCAGAAGGACAACCGGAATGACATCCAGAAGGTCGTTCAGCTGTCCGGTCTAATTAGCATAACGCTTTTATTATTAGAGATAAATGTTTGTTCTCTCTCTTTCTCTCTCACAAACACACACAAGCAAGGAGAATAATCCTGCCCACCCCACTAATGGTGGGCCTGGTCAGGTGACTTGCTTTGGCCAATGGAATGTGAGTTGACAAGATGTTGTCGCGAGACAAGGGTGTCCAGGTAGCTTCGTTTCTATAGCCTGGGTTCCAGAATGAGAGACCCACAGAGCAGACTTGAACCTAAGCCATAGCCTATAGAGAGAGCTGCTACAGTGACTCACAGACTAATGAGCAAGAAACAGT
>NW_005871229.1:2232573-2235321 GCF_000147115.1 Myotis lucifugus | reverse complement strand
CTACATTCTCCCAAGTTCTTCACCCTGACCTCTTGAATCTGGGAGGACACACCACCCTCTCCCGTGACTTTTCATCGCTGTCCCTCTCATAACTCTAATTAGGGCAACTGGCTCCAAATGAGCTCTAAGGGGGTCCTGCCACTTACTGGCAGTATAATACTGGTTATATATTACATCACACTCTTGGTTCATCAGATTTCCTATTTGAAAAGTAGGAAGAATAATATTCTGGGTATACACTGTTATTAGCAATCATGCAAAGATGTAATCATGCAAAGCATTTCAGCATAGCACCTAACCCTTAGAAAACACTCAACTGACTTTACCTGTCATCTTCAGTAGTGCTTTTACTCAGTTATTTGGGTTCCTTTCCTTGGCATTTCCCCCTAAGTTGATCTTCACAGCCTTGGATGAAAGTGTAGCTAAGAGAACAGTGAAGGGTTCTGGGGTTCCTGGAACTATGCAGAAAAATAAGTGGTTGCTAAATAATAAATTCCAAAAATGTTATACCCCTTTATAGTTTACAAATTGCTTCCACTTTTGTGGTTTGTTCTCACAATAACTTTGCAAAGCAGATACTATTATCCTTGATGTATAGATGACAAAACAGAAACTTGGGCACAGACTTCCGATTTCTTAACAATCAGATTTGTCAGATTACAAAGAGATTATAAGATCTCTGATTTCCTTCGCTGTGTATCCTGCATCTGCCTCAGTGTCTGGTGATAGCAACAAGTGTTTGACAATACTTTGATGAAAGTAGCAAGTGATCAACTTTCATATGCATTAGCTAAATACAATGGGAATTTGAGGATCTCACACTGTAGAGGGCTGGGGGTCGGCAGAACATCTCAGAAAGATGAAGCCAATCACGAACACATTCGAGTACCCAGGATTCCAGCTGTGCAGTGAAGATCAGTGACACCAAATAGTTGGGCTACGAGGTCACCCAAAGCCATTACTGTAGCAGCAATAGTCTGTGTCTGCAGTGACTTTTTCCTACCCAAAAATCAAGATGCAAGGCCACTTGCATCAAGTGCACTTAGAAAGACGGTAGGACAGAGAACTTTCAGCTGAGATGAGCATGCATCCCCTCTTTTAACCAATATTCAACTGCACACCTGCACATACCAGGCAGTGGGGAAGTGGCGAGCAACACTGGTGTGGCCTCTGCCACCCAACTGATCACAGGCTAAACATATCCCGGGAAAATAGTCAGATGTGTGTCTTTCATGGATCCTGGCAAACTTGGAACCTTTGGCTTGAGATATATCCTAAAATGTTTGCCCTGGCTGGTGGCTCAGTTGGTTAAAGCATCGTCCCCATATGCCCAAGGTTGCAGGTTTGACCCCCGAGTCAGGGCACATATAAGAAACCACCAGTGAACGCATGGATGACTTGAACAAACAAATTGATCAAATTAATGTTTCCCCCTCCCCCCCTCATCAATAAATATATTTTAAATTTTCCTCTGTTTTTTTCAAGACCTGATTCAAATATCTCCTCGTCCTCGAAGCTTTCTCTAAGACTTGAAGAAGATGAACGGGTCTCTTGCCTGCACACTCAGAACACCCTCCCACCATCTCCCCCACACCCAGAATTACCAAAGCCTGTTCTACCATTAAGCAGACGTTGGGGAAATGGCCAATTTATCATTTTGCCAACTGAAAGATTAGCAAATAATTCCACTTCTGTCTCTTGCACTTCCCCCAGTCCTTTGCATTCTACATTCTGGCAGTCTCCACATGAGAGTTCCTCCAACTAGACACATGAAACCTCGAGGGTTTCAAATGATGCCTTGGGGGGGAGGGGAGTCTATAAGTTCCATACAAGAATTTTACAATTTGAGTTTTCACTTCAAAGGTAATTTTTGTAAATGGCACAGGGAATATACACCTGCTGGATCACCTGGACGTCCACCTTGTAAACCAGACCTGCCCAGCCATTTCAGTGGCTACAGGTGAGCTTCAATTATCACAGGCTAACGAGACTACAACTGAGGCGGATTTAATACACAAGGTAATGGGTCCCCCCAGTAAAAGCCCAATGCAGTCACCCCTGCCTTTCTTCCTTCCTCATGCTACTGGAAAGCTAAGCCACCAAAGGCACACATTTGAGGTTCACCAAAGACAAAACAACCTGAACACAAGCCGGTGGAGTCCCATGCAGGGGACATCCAGCCCATAGGCCAGATCCAGCCCACAAAAGTTTCTTTTCCATTGTGCATTCGTTGACAGCCTTTGAAAATGAGGAGAAATTACATCAAAGCTGAATGTCTGGCTTCTCTTGAAAAACAGAGGCTCCAGCAATTTTGAACACACGTCCCTGCGTGGGAAACTCAGCTGGAACGCAGCCGTGACTGTCCCCACCTTCAAGTTTGCTCCATCCCCTCCCCGCCTCCTCACTCCTTATTATCTTACACCCGGTCAATGGCAACTCCATTAGGGATGGCTTTCTGACTGAAAGAGGAGGCTGACAACTGGCCTGAGCAGCCCTGACCTAGCAAGCAGGCAGTTGTTATCGAGACTGTGTTTATTTCGGGAGACACGGTCTCAGCCACTATGATGGCCTCTGTGGGACCTCTATGCATTTGAGTTTGCAAACCTTAGCCTTACATGGTGCTTGTGCAGCCTCCTAAGCACACCTCTGATCATGCCGCTCTCCTGCTCATGAACTTTCACTGGCTCCCACTGCCCATCGAAGTCCATATCCAAAGCTCCTGATGCCATTACCTCAGTCTCGATGGCA
>NW_005871229.1:2207445-2231366 GCF_000147115.1 Myotis lucifugus | reverse complement strand
GTGCTGGCTGCTGCTATTACTTTTAATTCCTTCAAATGCCAACTGTGACATCTGGCATATGATAGATGTTCAGTAAATATTAAGCAAGTCGAACCAGGCTGCTTTGAGGCCACACAGTGAGACTTTATCATAAAGAGGCTTTTAGAGACACTTCTATACAAGGTGGTTAACACAGTCTTTGGAGTCAGACCAACCTAGACTCTGCTACTAACAGGCTGTGTGACGCTGGGTAGGTTGCTTCACCCCTCTGAGCCTCAGCTTCCTCATCTGTAAAATGGGTGCTGATACCATCTCCTCAGAACTGCTGTAAGAACTAACCACAATCAATATAAAGATCTTCTACCATGCCTAGCGCATAATGAATGCCCCTTAGGTGACAGAAGTCATGATCACAATAAAGTCACTGAATAGGGTCCACTTACTCCTACTCTTTTTCCAACACAAATTTATAATAATAAAAGCATAATATGCTAATTAGACCAGACGTCCTTCCAGACGACCTTCCGGACGAAGCCAGGACTGCCAGTAAAGCCTGGGTCCCGGGTGCCTGCCAACAGCCGGAGGGAAGCCCGGGTTCCAGGTGCCAGAGGGAAACAGGTACCGGCAGCCAGGGGAAGGAAGGCCTACTCTTGCACGAATTTCATGCATCAGGCCTCTAGTAATGTTATAATGGATGCATAGCTAGGAAAGTGGTTTGAACCTTTCAAAATAAAAAGAGGTAATCAGGACATCGTAGATGCTCTTCTTATGTATATAAATACAAATCTCTATAGAGCTTAGGCAAATGTATGTTTCTGTGACAGCTCTTTATGGAGACTGAATACTTTTATTTGCCTAGAATTTGATGCACTAAATGTAAACAACGTATGATGAAGAGAGCTGGTCCCCAGACAGAAGCCAGGGCTCCTTCCCAAGCTCTCTGGAAGCTTAGCTCCTCGGCAGGCATGTTGACGCGGTATATTTAGGCTGCTAATCACACCCAGGAACGTTCCCACCTATCTGAAGACAGGGCAAACCCAAGTGAGTCTCAAATTAGCAACATCCTACAAAATCTCACCAGGCAATCTAATGCAAATGCTTTCACTTCTCAGAGACAGTCTGTGAGAAATTCTCCCTAACAGCCTAAAGTTCATGGCTCAAGATCAGCTCTCAGAACAATGTAATGAGCCTCTTAGTTCAATTCTATGTGGCTGAAAAAGTCCACGTCAATCAACTTGGGGTAAATGAAAACACAATTTGCATAGACAGGGTGGGGCAAAAGCAGTTTTATAGTTGTGAGTATGCAAAACAGTTTATTCTTGTATTATTATTAATTTGTATTCTTTTCCATACGAACAACTATAAACCTACTTATGCCCCACCAAGAGTTCCCTAAAGAAAATCCAGATAGCACTGGCCAGTGTTATTCAGTGGTTAGAGCGTCGGTGCACACACCAAAGGGTCACGGGTTCGATTCCCAGTCAAGAGCAAGTACCTGGGTTGCAGGTTCGCTCCCCGACCTCCATCAGGGCACTTGTGGGAGGCAACCAGTCCATGTGTCTCTCTCACATCGATATTTCTCTCTCTCTCTCTCTCTCTCTCTCTCTCTCTCTCTTTGTCTCTCTCTCTCCCTCCCTCCCTCCCTTCTAGTCTCTCTAAAAAGCAACGGAAAAAATATCCTCTGGTGAGGGTTAACAAAATAAATAAAAAATAAGAAAATCTGGGTAGATCATATGTTAGGGTTAACAACTATCACAAATAAACTCATGGGAAATTTTACATGAGCTTGACTTCATGTAAGAAGATATTTCTGAAGACCCAGAACCAAGAGAATTGATTTGATGACTGACACGCCAGACCAGTGACCTATTGACAAAGAACAAGTACGTCAGGCGAATGGAAACACATCTACACCAAATAAGACACAAATGTTTAGAGCTATCAGATCCCAAATAGAAAATAATCCATTCTCACTTGGGGATTCATTCATCCATCAATATTAAGCTTCTAACACGTATAAAACATGTACAAGCGTGGTCTCTCCCCTCATGGAACTTACAACTTAGTGGAGAGTTGTAAGGAGAAAGAAAATAAAGGTAAATGAAATGCAATCTCTCCTCATTAGTCACAGATTTGCCTACTTTCTAAAATGTGCTGGTAACTCTAAAATCAATACTCGCCGTGTTTTCACAGTCATTTGGGAACATATGCAGAACAGGGAGAACTTTGAGTTGTCGCCTGTACCTTTCCAGAGGAGGTCAAACCAAGGGACATTCTGGTGTCTTATTTTAACTTTCATTCTATAAACAAGTGTCTTTTCCATGGTCTATTTAGAGCCACATCTTCATGCCTCCCCCCCTTTTTTTGGGGGGGGGATTTCACCCCAGCCTAGTGCTAAAGTGCTGTCCTGTGTTTCCGAGAGCAAGAAGGCCAGGGATGTGCCTTATGGAGAGTATACGAGTACGTGTGTGTTAGATACACGTCGTTCAGGCATGAGCTCTAGTAGTTGGCCATGAGTTCAATGTTACCGTACACTAAATAAGATGTCTTTAAACAGGAACACACATAACACAAGGTCATGTGTTGATAAGTTGGCACAAACACAACCAGAGGCTTGCAGGAACCTAGCCTTGTGTCTCCCCTGGAGCAATGGTTCAGTCTTTGTTAATTCAGAGAGGACTTTATAGAACTACTGTGAATAATAACAATTGACTGTAACTCAAATCTATATACACATTGAAGCAAATGACCACGCTGAAACAGAACAGGGGTGCCCTTTAGGCCAGTGACTATACTAGTATAGTGTATATCAGGGGTCCTCAAACTACGGCCCGCGGGCCACATGCAAATACAAATATTGTATTTGTTCCTGTTTTGTTTTTTTACTTCAAAATAAGATATGTGCAGTGTGCATAGGAATTTGTTCATAGTTTTTTTTTTTAACTATAGTCCGGCCCTCCAATGGTCTGAGGGACAGTGAACTGGCCCCCTGTTTAAAAAGTTTGAGGACCCCTGGTGTATATAGTATTCTACCTTTTGTGTAAGAAAGGGAGTGTAGTAATTAATATATTTGTTAATATATATTGGCTTTATATATCTGTATATACATATATTTGCTTTTTAATGGAGGTTAAAACTAAAATAAAAATTTTCAATGAAACAAATGAACCTATCCATACATCGAGTTGGTGATATAACTATACAGAGAAAAATTTTTATGTGCAATGTCAAGATATTATGTGCTTGATTATAAAATACACAACAGCATCTATGAAGTATTCCTGCAAAAGAAAATAAACAAACTGAATCTGACCAAACATCTATCATCTGACAGGAATCATGGTGACAGAGGAACAAGTTAAACCATACCCCCAAGGAAGGTGAAAATTCTACAGGACAATGACTCAATTTCTTTAACAAGTAAGCAATATTTTAAAAATTAAAGGAACTATGAAGATAAAGAACTTAAGAGACATAAAAATCAAATGTAATGTGAGATTCCTGAATGAATACTGATTCATTTACAGGTAAACATCTCCAATCGTTGCGATTTGTTTTAAAACACCAAACACAAGTGGAATGGAGACAAATGAAACAAGACTGCAAAATGCTGATTACTGTTAAATCTGGGTGATAAGTTCATGGAAGTTCACTATACTATTTTCTTTATGTTAAAATCCCCATTAAGAAAAATTTTTTAAATAACAAATTGGTTCCTATTGACTTTACTCCTTAAAGGAGAAGATAGTTAACAATGATAATTTTAATACCTGGTGGTATTTTACATAATAATTACATAATAAAGATAGCAGCTGTAGCTGTTAATATTATTACTTCCTGCATGCCTGATATAATGCTAAGCATTTTACACATATTATCTCCTTAAATCCTAATACTGAGAAGTAGGTCCTATTATTATCTGTACTAAGTATTTTACAGGTGGAAAAACTGAGACAAAGTTGCTCAAAAATGCACAGAGTATGCCCAAAGACCTACAGCTGATCCAACAGCAATCTGAGACTTGAACCCAGGACTGATTCCAAAGCCCGTGTGCTTATCTATTACAGGACCCTGCTCAACGTGCCTTTTCAGAAACAAAGTCATGCCTGCCTGTTGATCTTTCTCATGTAGCTCTGGAATCAAACAAAAAAGAAAGCCTGCTTAAAACCCGCCAATGAACTTGATTTCATATATCAACAATTTTTATACTGGCCTAAGATCTGCGACTGATCTGGTCTCATTTTGCTGCTCTGCCTGGCTCCTCAGCCCACTCCAGTTACACAATATGCTGGCTGTTCCTCTGAGACCTCAAGGCCTTTGCATAAGCCGTGGCTCCCTCCTTTAAGTGCTCTTCCCCCTGCCTCAGGTACCCCCATAGATCACTCCCTCACTTCCTCCTAGTCTTCCTCAAATGTCATCTTTTCCATGAAGCCTACTCTCCTTTCTTTTTTCATAATACAGTGGGGCCTTGACTTACGAGTTTAATTCCTTCCGAGACCGAGCTCGTTAAGGAGCTCGTTAACTCAAATTACTCTATCAACTCAATGCAAAAAATCAACCTAGAGACAGCTGGTATCTCAAAAAACTCATTAGTCGGGACACTCGTAAGTGAAGGCCCCACTGTACCACCTTCTATCATGCTTTTAGTTTACTTATTCTTTATTTGCTTATTGTCTATCTCCCCTGACTAGAATGTGAGCGGTCCTAAAGCAGGGCTCTTTGCCTGTTTTACTCACAGATGTATCCCCAGCACCTTTAGAAGTGCATTGTAGGTGCTCAAAACTGAGAAATTGTGAGTTGGGATGAAACAGACCCTGGAAGAAGAAAACGGGACTGGAAATACAAGGGCAAAGTCAGGAGACTAGACAAAAGCTGGAACACAGGAGAGTGTCCAGGGACTCCTCCTCCATGGGACCCAGTTTCAAGGTGACATCTGGCTCCGCCCACCCTCTGCAGTCCTGGTTCTACCTTTGCAAAGACTCTAGTTCCCATCTTAGCAGACAACTAAGGCGACTGGCTGTGAGGAAATGTGATTATACATGTATGACTGAATAGTGGTGGGGAAGAGTCCTCCTCTTAATCTGAGTTAATAGAAGACTGCTCTCATTATCGTTAATCTGATCAAAGAATGGCCAGCTCTCAGACCTGTAGCATGCTCGGAATGAATTTTTCATAACTCTGCAGAGACATTTTCTGCACTGCTGTTAATAATAAACCACAAAGCACAAGACCTAAAATGTATTTCCATTCCGCCACCTCTTCTCTCCTGGCTTTATTTTCCCTCCCTCCACCCTGCCTTCTTGAGGTCTTGCCCATCTATTATTATTATGGGATGGCTCGTGTGTGTTGTGGTGTTAAAGAACCTGCCTCCAGCTTAGGGAACCAATAAATTCATGTTATGCTTTCGAACAGTATTTGAGAAGTGGAGTTCATAGGTTAGAGAGTTTTATTCAATTTGATGAGACAGCCTAGTTTTTCTATAAGGAGGGGAGATGAGAAAGGGAAAGATGCAGAGGAAGCCAGTTTAGAGAAAGGAGCAAGCACTGTCCCACCCCCTTGCCTTCAAATGGGCCTGAAACCCTCTTCATCCCAGCCACACTGGACTCCATTTGCATCCTCAAATGCCCCAGGTTATTTCCTACCTCCAGGCTTTAGCACATACTGTCCCTCTGCCTGGGCAAGCCTTTCCTCATCTCTAGTTAACTCCACCATCCTTTTAGGTCTTAGTTTTAAAATCACATCACTAGATCTATGAGCAGTATATTCACGTCCCAGGAACCTACTGGCACAGTGCCTGATATGCAATATATGTGTACATCATAAGTACTATATGGGCAAGACTTTGTTCCAGTCTAATGCATTTATTATGTTAGGACACAAAACAAGTCTCTACAAGTTCAAGAAGATTTAAATCATATCAAGCATCTTCTCATATCACAATGGAATGAGATTAGAAACCAACTATAGTAAAACACTCAAAACCATTCAAACACCTGGAGGCTAAGTAGCATGTTATTAAACAATGAATGGGTTACCAGTGAGATCAAGAAATAAATTTTAAAAAACTTCCTGGAAACAAATGAAACACACAACAACCCAAAATCTATGGGGCACAACGAAAGCAGTCCTGAGATGAAGTTCATAGCACTACAGACCTACCTCAAAAAACAAACAAATTAATAATAAACTATTTAATCCTACAACTTAAAGAATTAGAAAGAGAACAACAAGGAAAGCCCAATTCTAATAAAGATTAGAGCAGAAATAAATCACATAGAGGCTAAAAAACAATACAAAAAAATCAATGAAACCAAGAGCTGGTTCTTTGAAAGATAAATAAGATTGATAAACCGTTAGCCAGACTCATTAAGAAACAGAGAGGACCCAAATAAATAAAATCAGAAACAAAAGCTGTGAAGTAACAACTGACAGAAATACAAAGGAGTGTAAGAAAATACTATGAACAACTATATGCCAACAAGCTGGACAATGTGGATGAAGTGAACAAATTCCTAAAAAATACAATCTTCCAAAACTAAATCAGGAAGAATCAGAAAACCTGAACAGGCCAATAACAACTGATGAAATAGAAACAGTAATCAAAAAACTCCCAGCAAACAAAAGCCCTAGTCAAGATGGCTTCACTGGGGAGTTTTAGCAACCTTCAAAGAACAACACCCCTCCTCCTCAAACTATTCCAAAAAATCCAAGAGGAAGGAACACTTCCAAACTCTTTTTACGCAACCAGTGTTAACCAAATTCTAAAATCAGGTAAGACACTTCAAAGAAAGAGAACTACAGGCTAATATCCCTGATGAACATAGATGCTAAAATCCTCAACAAAATACTAGCAAAATGGATCCAGCAATATATTAAAAAGATCATATACCATGACCAAGTGGGATTTATTCCAGGGATGCAAGGCTGGTACAATATTCACAAATCAATAAACGTTATACATCACATGAACAAACTGAAAGACAAAAATC
The DNA here is from genome assembly GCF_000147115.1 of Myotis lucifugus. Taxonomy (NCBI): domain Eukaryota; kingdom Metazoa; phylum Chordata; class Mammalia; order Chiroptera; family Vespertilionidae; genus Myotis; species Myotis lucifugus. The sequence continues at coordinate 2,224,398 of NW_005871229.1, read as the reverse complement.
GCATGATCATATCAATAGATACAGAAAAAGCATTCGATAAAATCCAACACCCATTTTTGATTAAAAACTCTCAGCCCAGTGTGAACAATTCATAGCCTGGAATACAGAACCAGTATAGCCAACGAGGCAACTGCCGAGCTCCAGGGAACTGTCACCTAGACCCTCATGTACAACCACAAATGGTATGGAAAGAATTTTTGATTCTCAAGTTCCTATCTGTGTACCAGCCTGCACATGGGGACATTTCTTTAGTTTTTGGCAGAGGAAAAACTATTTCCTCCCAAAGGGTCCCCATCCTCCTAGCAAACACATGTTCGCAGCAGCACTATTCACAATAACCACAGGTGGAAACAGCCCAAACATCCACAGATGGATGGATAAACAAAATAGGTCTATCCATATAATGGTATGTTATTCAGCCATAAAAGAGGATGGAGTACTGACACATGCTACAACATGGGTGGGCCTTGAAGACGTTATGCCAAGAGGGCCAGACATGAAAGGCCATGTATCATATGATTTCATTTGTATGAAATATCCATAACAGCTAAAACCATAGCAACAGAAAATAGATTAGATTAGTGGTTGCCAGGGGATAGAGGGCAGGGAAATGGGAATGACGGCTAACATATATAAGGGGTGTGTGTGTGTGTGTGTGTGTGTGTGTGTGTGTGTGTTTTGATATTCTAGAATTAGATAGGGGCAATGGTTGCACAACAGTGAGCATATATTAAAAACAATTTTATTGTATACTTTAAAATAGTTAAAATGGTGAGTTTTATGTTATGTGAATTTTATCTCGATTTTTTTAAAGCCTGAAAAAAGAGAAGCTGGGTGACTATACTAATAGCAGAGAAAGTAGTTTTCAGAGCAAAGACAATTACCAGGGATAAACAGTAACTTTACATAATGATAAAGGGTCAATTCGCTAAGAAAACAACCATCTCAAATGTGTCTACACTTAACAGAACAGCTCAAAATAAATAAAGCAAAAACTGATGGAACTGCAAGGAGAAATAGACAAATTCTCAATGACAGTAATATACCAACATTCCCTTCTGAGTAATCAATAAAACAAAACACCTAAGAGAAAATCAGCAAGGAAATAGGGGATTCTCAACAAGACCATCAACCAATTGTATTTAATCAACACATATACAACACTGTACTCCTCAACAGCAGAATATACATTATTCTCAAGTGCACACGTTACATTCACCAGGAGAGAAGATATTCTGGGTCATAAAAATAAACCTTAAATATTTTAAGAGAATTGAAACCATATAAAATGTGTTCATTGACCATAATTGAATTAAATGAGAAGTCAATCACAGAAAGGTAACAGAAAATATCCCCAACCCTTGGAAATTAGACAACAGATTTCTAAAGAATATATGCATTGAAAGGGCAGCCTCTAAAGAAATTAGAAAATATTGCGAACTAAAGAGAACTGAAAATATGACATATCAAAATGTGTGGGGTGCAGTGAAAGTAGTCCTTCAAGGGAAATTTATGGCAATAAATACTTATATTAGAAAAGAACAGTCTCTAATCAACAATCTAAGCACCCACCTCAAGAAAATAGAAAAACAAGAGCAAAATGAACCCAGACATGCAGAAGACAGAAAATGATAAGAACAAAAATCGGTAAATTTTAAAACAGAAAAACAATACAAAAAAATAATAATAATAAAGCCAAAAACTGGTTCTTTCCAAAGATGAATGAAATTTATAAACCTCTAGCCAGACTGACAAACAATAACAGGGAAAAAACACACATTATCAACATCAGAAATGAAAGAAAGGACCTCACTATAGATCCCACAGACACTAAAAGGATAATAAGGGATACAATGAGCAACTCCAATCATGTAAATTCAACAACTTATATCAAGTGTTCCAATTCCTTGAAAGCCACAAACTACCAAAATTTACCCAGGAATAAATTAGAGAAGTTGCATTTGTAGTTTAAAATATCCTGGGGAGGAAAGAGATCACTAGGTTCAAAGAGTTTCACTGGTGAATTCTACCAGTATTTAAAGATGAAATAACACCAAATCTACATCATCTAAGGAAACATTTCCCAACTCATTTTGAGGCCAGGTTTACCCTGATTCTGAAACTAAACAAAGGCAGTACAATAAAAAACCCAAAAAACAACAGATCAACATCCCTCATGAATATAGACACCAAAATCCCCAACAAATAGTAATCAATCAAATCCAGCAACATATTAAAGGAATAATGTTGCTTTTGGGATTTATCACAAAGCACTATTTCTCCAAAGAAATACAAAAAGTGACATCTAGACTTGCTCTGCCTTCTAATAAATACAGAGCCCCTGCCTGGTCCCTCGATGCATTTTTCTTTTTTATATGTCTATTTATATATCTATTTGTCTCATTGCTGGAGTCCAGCCTACCCAACCCTGCCCAGACACCATCCCAGTGCCCTTGTGGGTGGGCACACAGAGAATCATTCACGACCACTTCTGACTGGCATAACACTCTGTGTAGGGCCCTAACCAGTTTGGCTCAGTGGATAGAGCCTCGGCCTGCAGACTGTAGGGTCCCAGGGCATGTACCTTGGTTGTGGGCACATCCCCAGTAGGGGGTGTGCAGGAGGCAGCTGATGGATGTTTCTCTCTCATTGATGTTTCTAACTCTCCATTCCTCTCCCTTCCTCTCTGTAAAAAATCAATAAAATATAAAAAAATAAAAAATAAATTTAAAAAGTAAATAAATAAATACTCTGTGTAGGGTAGGTGCACAGGCAAAGGGAAAGTCACCATTGCCAACTACCCCAGATTCCAGAGTTCCATCAGAATGGAACTCACACAGGAGAGAGCAAGGAGAAGGCAGCTGCAAAGTCTGGGTCAGAGACTTGTCATGAGTCCGTGGGCATGGCTACCTCTCGTCTCTACCTGGCAGGTTCTGGATCTACATGCAAACTCTTCTTGAGAATGTTTCCTCCGCCAAGAAGGACCAGCCTCATTCCCTCTTCTCCAGAGAGCAGAACCAAAGGATGGAGGTCATCCAGGCGCAGATCCAACTCAACAGGTGAGATCCAGCAAGTCTAACCGTTACAATGCACCCAAACCAAGGCTGCCTCGTGAAAGGACTTGAATACACACCTCTCCAAAGAAGATACACAAATGGCCAATAACACATGAAAAAAAAATATGTTTAACACAATTAGTCATTAAGGAAATACAATCAAAGCCACAGGGTGGCTATAACAAAAAAACAACAACACCTAAAATAGCAGGTGTTGGCAAAGACGTGGAGACAACGGAGCCCTGGTGCATTGCTGGTACAATGTAAAGTGGTCCAGCTGCTGTGGGAAACAGTATGGCGGCTTCTCAAAATTTAAAAACAGAACTACCATGTTACCCAGCAATTCCACTCCTGGTTATATACTCAGAAGAACTGAAAGTAGGGACACAGATATTTGCACACCCATGTTCATAGCTGCATTATTCACAGCAGCCAAAAGACAGAAACAACCCACGTGTCCACCAACAGATGGATGGATGCACAGAAGGTGGTCTGTCCACAGAATGGAACGCTGTTCACCCATAAAAGGGAACGAGGGCTGCTACATGCTCCAACATGGATGCGCGTGAGGAACATGATGCTAAGTGAAATAAGCCAGGCACACACGGAGACGCGATTCCATTTCTATGGAATAGTTAAACTCATGGAGGCAGAAAACAGAATGGGGGCCACCATGCGGCTGGGGGAGGGGAGCAGGGGGAGAAAGTTCTAGAGAAAGACAGTGGTGATGGTTGCACAATATCGCACTCGATGCCACTGAAATATACATTTAAAAATGGGTGGGAAAATACAAATAAAACGGTAAACTTTGTTACTTATATTTCCACACAAAAATCTGATTTTTTTCAAAGGCCGCCTGGTGAGATGGGGCTCATCCCAAACTACCCTGGCCGCCGGGCAGGCGGTGGTCAATGCAAGCCCTTCCGGGTCTCCCTACCTGAGAGGACACGTGACATCGCCGCCACGACTCGCCCTCCACCACATACACTTCGGACACGTTCGCGCTGTGAGGCCCAACTCCACATCCGGTGCAGCCACTCGCCACAAAATGACGTTTCTGTCCATGACGACAACTGCAAATATGGCGGCGGCCCCGAGACTCTAACGCAGCTGCGCAATTCCTCCTGCCGAGTGACGTGCAGCCGAGTGATGTACAGCCGAGTGACGTGGTAACCATGGAAATGTCGTAAAGCAACGCGTGACTCACGTGCCTGTGGCGATGCTGGTGTGAACCAACCTGCGGAGCTGCCAGGCCTGGAACAGCAGAGCGCAGGCCACTGTGTGCAGTCCGTAATGCTTGAGAATGAGCGTAGATACGACGTGACTGGTGTATGTGTTTACATGCTATGCTTTGTAGCATTTTTTCATTTTTTTTTTATTTATTGCTTTGCGAGAGGAAGGGAGAAGAGAGAGAAACATCGGTTTGTTCCACTTATTGATACTTGCATTGGTTGATTCTTATAAGTGCCCTGACTGGGGACTGAACCTGCAACCTTGGTGTATCGGGGCAATGCTCTAACCAACTGTGACCCGGCCAGGGCTAGCATTACTTTAGAGTGTACTGTTCCTACTTATAAAATACATTTTTAAAAGTTTGCTGTAAAACTGTGTGCCACCTTACACAACAGCAGCCTCACACATCTCCTGTGCACTGCGTCTCTTGACTGCATTTTCTCTTGTGTTTGATTTAATCTCTTGTTATTTTGTAAATTTCATGAAGCCTAAGTGTACATTGTTTGCAGTAGTGGACAGTAATGACCTAGGTGTGTACATACACTCACCACTCTCTCACTGACTCACCCAGAACAACGTCAGTCCCGCAAACTCCATTTATATAATTACCCTATTCAGGTGTACCATTTTTTATCCTTTAGGCTGTATTTTCACCGAAGCCTTTCTATTGTAGATGTTAGGTACACAAATACCATTGTGTCACAATGGTCTAGTATTACGTACAGTAACATGCTATACTGGTTTGCAGCCTAGGCGCAATAGGCTATACCAGTGGTCAGCAAACCGTGGCTTGTGAGCCACATGCGGCTCTTTGGCCCCTTGAGTGTGGCTCTTCCACAAAATACCACATGTGGGCGCGCACGTACAGTGCGATTGAAACTATTTTGTGGAAGAGCCACACTCAAAGGGCCAGAGAGCCACATGTGACTCGCGAGCCACAGTTTGCCAACCACTGGCTATAGAGCCTAGATGTGTAGTAGGCTATACCAGCGATTTTCAACCAGTGTGCCGCAAGAATTTTTAAAACATGCAATATTTTTTAAATGGGGCACTGACCTCTTTTCCCTTAGAATTCAGGGGTAGGGAGCCTTTTTCCTGCCAATGGCCACTGGGATATTTATAACATCACTCATGGGCCATACAACATTATCAACTTAAAAATTAGCCTGCTATATTTGGCCAAACATTTAATTAACTCACCCCTAATGCCTTGGCAGGGCCAGACCAAATGATTTCTCAGGCCTTATATGGCCTGTGGGCCAGATGTTCCCCACCCCTGCTTTAGAGTGTCAAATAAAAAAATAACAACAGCCAACAATAGCTGTCTGGTGTGACTGAATCAAAATTATACCTATTTTTTTGTCAAGTGGCATAAATATATTTTTTTGGTGTGCCACAAAATTTTAGTAATTAGCTTATGTGTGCCATGAGTTGAAGAAGGTTGAAAACCACTGGGCCACATCATTTAGGGTTGTGTACGTGCACTCTGTGATGTCCACACAACAATGAAATCACTTAGACCAGCGGTCGCCAACCGCTGAGGCCCGAAAGGTTGGCGACCGCTGGCCTAGATGACACATTTCTTAGATGGTATCCCTGTCGTTAAGTGGCACATGACTGTACTTTTGTTACCCAACTTAGAGTTGTGATGAGCACACGGTTTAAAGACTAAAGCCTGCCAGGCACTGATGAGAAGTGAGTCATCTGTGGGCGAATTCAAAGATTCAGATCTGGTATCAGAATCTTGTTCGCTTATGTCACCTGCAGCCCACCAGGTGTGCCATTATCCCGTATAAGACTTCTATGGGTTTCTTCTCATGCCTGGGTGTGTTAGCCCCCTGCCTCTCAAACACTGGGGGCTCAGTTAACACTCATTGAATAAATGAATGATAGATTTAAGAATGACACCTCCCAGAATGGCTAAAATATACTAACCACCACCAAGGGCTAAAATGCCCTCCCCTCCCCATACCAATCTATAGGGAAGATGATAATCAAAAGAACTAAAGGTGAGCCCTAGCTGGTTCGGCTCAGTGGATAGAGCGTCAGCCTGCAGACTGAAGGGTCCTGGGTTCAATTGCAGTCAAGGGCACATGCCTGGGTTGTGAGCTCGATCCCCAGTGGGGGGCATGCAGGAGGCAGCCAACCAATTATTCTCTCTCATCATTGATGTTTCTCTCTCTCCCTCTCCCTTCCTCTCTGAAATCAATAGATATATATAACAATTAATGAGCATTTGCCATGTTCCAGGAACTCTGCTCAGCCCTTTACTGCGCAATCCATTTGATCAGCATAACAATCCTATGTAAAATGATCCTGATCTTATAAGCAAGGAAATTGAGGCTCAGAAAGGAGAGTGCATTTGCCCACGTTAGTAAATCCTGAACTCAGACTAGAACCCAAGCAGTCCCTACTGCAGAGCCCAAGCCCTCCTAATTACTTGGCTATGCTGCTTCAAGCACCCACCGAAATTTCCAGGGACTCAATTAAGTTATTTTTTCTGAGCCTTCATCTCACTTTTCTATTGGTCCAGGGAAATCAAAGGAACCTGTCTTTGGAATGCATCCACTGCTTGAGTCAATGGCTACCTAGCAACTCCAGGGGGGGCATATTTTCAGTCTTTATCAAGATTTCCACTATAGCAAAACAGAGAAATCACCGCAATGCTCAAAAGCAGTGCTGTCCAATCGAAATATACAGTGAGCCATTTACATAATTTAACATTTTCTAGTAGCCTCAGGAAAATAAAATAATAAGGTATGGGTGAAATCAACTTTAACATAGTTTATTTAACCCAATATATCTAAAACAATGTGCTTTCAATATGAACAAATAATTAATGGGATACATTAGTTTACATTCTTTTCTTCATACTAAGAGTTTGGAAGCTAATGTGTGTTTTACACTAATCACACATTTCAATTAGAATTCCCCACATTTCGACTGGTCAGTAGCTAATGTGGTAAGTGGCCACCATACTGGACTTCTCCAGTCTGAAATGTTTGCCTCTCTTTTTCTCATCTTTCCTTGTCTCGGTGGATGCTCTACTTTGTCTCTATCAGTCCTACATTTCTTTTCAATAGTTGTCATCTATAATAGTCACCAATGAAAGCATTTGAGCGACGGAGTATGCCATCATCATGACTCCCATTAATCCTATAGCTATCACCTCTAATCACATCACCATTGTCATCTGCACTTCCCCTTCGTCCTCTGTTTGCTCTCATCTTCCTTTCTCCCCTCCCAGGCCATTACCCCTTCGGGAAATCCACGGTAGAGCAGTAAACCTCTTCCTCTATCTGTGGCCGCCTGAATTCGCAGTTCGGGTTAAATCACTGACTCTAAACCTCAGTAAACTCACTTGTAAAACAGGAACAACCACACTGTGGTCACTACCCACTTGCGAGGTGTTCCAAAGGTCACAGATACCCTACGCTTTGACTTTCTCCTCCCATTTTTGTCCCTCTTACCCTCCCACTCCTCAGCACCTCTGTCCTCCTTCCCAATGCCACGTGTCCCTCATCTTCCTCAGCTGGACACCTCCCCATCCCCCATATCCCGAGCATCACCATGGGAACGAGGAGGAAGGCCAGGTCCCAGCAACTGGGAGCAGATGAGTGGGAGCCCAGAAAATAACCGATTCTCTGGGGTAAAAAGACCCCCCAGTTTTCTGCCCATTAGAAGAAGAAAGATAACAAGTACCCTAGTAAAACCCACTCCAAAAACCCACAAGGGTAGTAAAGCCCTTCAGAAATAACTTCTGCCACCGGCTCAGAATTGTGAGATCACCTCCCACCCATATCTTTACGAGAACAAGGCAGAAGGAAGAGGCTGGGTCTTCGCAGGCTGGCCACTTTGTGTGGGAAAACAAGTCCTCCTCCTGTCCCCACAGGTTCCCAGATCCTTCCCAACTAGAAACAGGAAAGGTGAGATTCCAACCTGAAGCAACTGTCTCCTTAACCCTGAGCCCTCAGTCATCAAAACACAGGCAATCACAAAATAAAGTGAGCCCTATCCGGTTTGGCTCAGTGGATAGAGTGTCGGCCTACGGACCAAAGGGTCCCAGGTTTGATTCCAGTCAAGGGCACATGCCTGGGGTTTCAGGCTCGATCCCCAGTAGGGGACATGCAGGAGGCAGCCAATCAATGATTATCTCTCATCACTAATGTTTCTATCTCTCTCTTCCTCTCCCTTCCTCTCTGAAATCAATAAAAATATTTTTTTAAAATATATAAAGTGAAACACAATCCCATGCTGAGGATGTGGTGAGATGGGCCCTTTCCCACCCTGCTGGCCTAGGGGAATTTGGCAAAACCTATCAAAAGTCCTGAAACTTGGCATATCCACTTCCAGGAATTGAAGGCGGGGATTACTACAAGCCACAAGGATGTCTACTACAGTGTTAATTATAATAATGGAAAAGTATAAACAAACATCTGACAATATAATTTTGGTTAAATAAATCATGGTACATCCATGTAATCCTATGCAGGTATTAAGAATAATATCTATATATATAAAAGCCTAATATGCAAATTGTCCCCTCGGGAGTTCAATCGCTCACTATGATGTGTGCTGACCACCATGGGGCAGCACAGAATGAAGGAAGGCCCCGGCCGGCAGCCAGAAGGCCCCAATTGGCCCTGATCACAGGCCAGGACTAGGGACCCTACCCATGCATGAATTTCATGCCCCAGGCCTCTAGTTTTATCATCCTATATAATAAAACCCTAATATGCAAATCGACCGAACAACGATATGACCAGTCACTATGACGTGCACTGACCACCAGGGGACAGATGCTCAGCGCAGGAGCTGCCCCCTGGTGGTCAGTGTGCTCCCACAGGGGGAGTGCCACTCAACCCAGAAGCGGGGCTCACGGCTGGCGAGCGCAGCGGCAAGTGGACATCCCCCAAGGGGTCCTGGACTGCGAGAGGGCGCAGGCCAGGCTGAGGGACACCACCACCCCCCCACCCCACCCCCCACCCCCAGTTCACGAATGTCGTGCACCAGACCTCTGGTATGAAAAAATATTCTGGACATATTAAGAGAATTTCATATCTCCAGCTTTCCTCAGAGTTGCAGGCTCATCTACCCAACTGCCTAGTTGAAAAATGCAACATGTCCAAACAGGACTTGATTGTCAAGTTCAACCTAGTCCACCCTCAGTCTTCACATTTCAGATTATGGCACCACCATTTGCTCAGTTCTTAGACCCAACACCTAGGAATAATCCCCAACTCTCTTCTTTCACCCCCTCCCCATATCAAATTCATGAGCACCTCCCATGCGCTGGACCTTCTGAATCCAGCCACTTACCCCAGCCCCCCACCATCATAAGAACTCAAAGCACAGTCAATTTTTGTTTTGACTTCCACACTAACCCCCCAACTTTTCTCCCGGCTCCTATTCTTACCCTCAACAGTCTCTTTTCATTCAGCAATCCAAAGGATCTTTTAAAAACATAAATCAGTCTCCACCCTCCCCCTATTCACAGAACAAAATCCACAGATCTTAGGTAAGCCCTCTACGACCAGGTTCCTGCTTCTGTCTCCCACTGCGCCCCTCCTCCCTTCCCCACACCCACTCACTCCTCTCCAACCACAGTGGTCTCCTGACTGGTTCAATAACATGCTGAGCACATTCCCACCGAAGAAATTTGTATCTGCCGCTCCCTCTGCCTAGTGTACTCCCCACATATTTCATGGTTGGCTTCCTCCAGTCAGCAAAACGTCCTCGGAGATCCTTGCTGATCATCCCATGCCTCTCCCTCTCTTTCCAGGTTGTATTTTGTTCCGGGTTTCTTCAGCGCTATGGTACATTGTTAATACTAGATTGTTCGTTGGCCCCCAATGAACATGCCGGCTGGAATCAGTACCCTTGGATAGTTGCTTCCAAGTTGACTCTGGGCTTATCCACGGAACTTGCTTTGGTCAACGGGACATTAGCAAAGGTTATGGAAGCAGAGGCTTAAGAGGGGCTGTGTGCTGGGGTTTGGCGCCATGGAACACCTCTGCTGCCACCATGTAGGAAATCTGGGCTGTCCTGCTGGAGAAACCATGGAGATGAAAACTGAAGTACCCCAGCCAACCACCAGCCATGTGAACAAAGCCATCTTGGACCATCCAGCCTCAGTCAAGCCACCAGATGACCACAACCCAGGCAAGAGCAGCAGAACTGGCCAGCGGGGTCCAGTCCAAATGGCAGACTCCTGAGCAATAATGACTGGTTTTAAGCCACGACCTTTGGGGTGGCTAGTTGTGGAGCAATAGATAACTGTTACAATAGCTTATCTGTCACTGGCTATGGCAGAGGCTCCTACATATTCAGCAAACTGTTTGTCTCTTCTTCCTGGACCCACCTCCCCATCTTCTTTGCAGTGATTGAATTCTAGCCAATGAAATGCAAGCAGAACCGATTAGGGCAACTTTAGGGATGAGGCTTTTAAGGGGCTTTGCCTTCTCCACATTTTCTCCCCTTCCTGGATGAAAACAATGACAATATTGCAAAATGGAAGGGGCCTGGAGTATGAAAGAATGGCCCACCAACCAAGAACATTCATCTTGAATGTTTTGTGAGCAAGAAAAGATTTCTAGTAGATGCCCGGCTGGCGTGGCTCAGTGGTTAAGCATTGACCCATGAACCAGGAGGTCACAGTTCAATTCCCGGTCAGGGCACATTCCCAGATTGTGGGCTCAACCCCCAGTGTGGGGTTGAGAATCAATTGATTCTCTCTCATCATTGATGTTTCTATCTCTCTCTCCCTATCTGTTTCGCTCTAAAATCAATTGAAAAATATTTTTTAAAAAATAAAAAATACTTCTACTAGAGCCATTACAAATGTAGGGACCTATTTGTTAGACCCTATGCTAATTAATACACTGACCAACATTCTCAGTCCACTTGCTTATTGTCTGTCTGGCTCTACCCCACCTTGACAGTCGCACATGAATGAAAGCACCGTGAGAGCAGGGGCCTCACCTGTCTTGTTCGATTTCCAGAGCCTAAAACAGAGTTGGGCTCACTACATAATGACACCTGTTGTAAATTAAATATGGCCACAGATGCTCTGCAGCTCCTCCCACCAAGAGGAGGAGTCTATTTCACCATCATCGAAATCCAGACTAGCCACTGACAGTCACCGATCAGAAAACAACAAATCTTAAGATACCTTGCAACTTTCGCTCTTGCCCTCTTGGAACACTGGAGACATGTAAGAAACACAGGCTATCCCACTGGAGAGGCCACATGGAGAGAGAGGCTCAGCTGTCTCAGCCACCAGCCAATCCGCCAGCTGATGTGGTCACATGAGGGAGCCCGGGCAAGAACAGCAGAAGCACCACCCACCCAACCCCAGTGCCCGGAATCATGGAAAATAACAACTTGTTGTCTGAAGTCCAAAGTTTTCTAAACATGATTAAGTCTAAGGATGGTCTGTGACACCACAATCAATCATAGAGACTGAACATATGAAGACCAAACAATTGATATGTGTATGGCTACATTGTCCTTGCTATGTAAGGAGATTCTGTATGTATCCACCCCCAACCCAATCCCTGGTGTTTGCCTCCCCTTCTAATCTAACCAAAATAGAACCCAGGTCACAACCACCTGCACTTGGCCAGCGGCCGCCATCCCTAGCATCACCTGCCTGCCTTTCAGATGGTCTGTGTGCCTCCAGGGTCTTTTCTGTCCCATTCACCTTGCAGACCATGGATCTGCAAGCTATCTTGTGGGTTATGGTTATGGTTATGGTTATGGTTAGAAAAAATATCAGTAAGAAAACAATACTTTGTAACGTGAAAATTATATCAAATTTGAATTTCAGGGTCTACGAATAGTTTTATTGGAAAATGTTCACTTATGTATTGTCCATGGCCGCTGTGTGCTGCAAAAGCAGAGCTGAGTGGTTGTGATGGAAACCACATGGCCACAAAGCCTTAACTCTTCACTATCTGACGGCCCCTGCTACAGGCTGCCATCAGACTAACCTTTAATCATCTTTTTTACTGTATTCAGTCCCAAACTTTTGAAGACTTTTGTCTCCTCCCGCAAGGGGATGAAACTTGGTGCGACGTCAGATCCCAGGAGTCAGCAACCTAAATTCGTTTCCAATGACACTCTATCAGGTAATTATCCATTTTGTGTCTTCATTGGGTTTGTTCTTCTTGACCAGCAAGCCACCTATTGCAATCTAAACCCTCCCCATTCCTCACTCCACTCAGGGTCCCCAGGTCCCCGACCAGGATAGCTTCCCTGCTTTGCCAAATGTTTCCCCAGGTGGATTCTATGGAACATCAGTCCCGAGAGATGGCTCTGGAAAAAGGAAACTACAGACTCTACTCCTTTGAGTCACAATATACGTATCTGGAACGTTAAAGGCTCTGAGAAGTCTTGCAGTAAAGACACCTATTTCCCTTTGCTTAACTCAACCGTTCCCAAACATATGAACCATAGGATACGTTTTGTCTACAGAACATTTGTTGACTACCAGCATCTAGTACAGTGCCTGGGTTTCAGCATTGGTTGAAAGAATGAAAAACAACAACATTCCACAGAACTAGGAATCCACAGAACATTCTTTAGGGATGCTGCTCAAGCTCTTCCTTCTCTCTCCCATCTGAGGTGTTCCCGTCCATGTCTTCTGTTCCACACATGTAATGCTAATCACGATAGCTATCATCCACTTAGCACCTGCAGACACTGTGCTAGAGGCCGCATGAGACCCTTGAAAAAGTCATCTCTTTTAATCCTCACGACCACCTCTGAGGTAGGTGTGTTCTTCTATCACTGCCATTTTGCCAAACATTAAACCATGGGTCAGAAAATTTAAAATCACTGGCCCAAGATAAAGCAAGTAGAAAAGCTAGAATTCGAAACTACATCAGTCTAACTCCAAAGCTCATGATCTTTCTCCTCCGCCCAAGTCTGTCCCTAGGACACACTGTGACTGACGTACTGGCTATCCACCCGATATCCCTCCCTGCCTTCCTCCATGCTAGCTGAACCCTGGTTTGTATGAAGAGGCAACAGGTCAACCAAGGCAATGGATTGTGACCCACCAAGCCAATCACAGTGGTGTTGCAACCAGGACAAGTATTTGACCCAGTTCTGGACAAGAAGACATAATTATACATCATCTGTGGGGGTAGGGAGGAGGAGATGTCCTGGGAGAGCCGAACAGAGATACGGACCAGTTATGCCTTGACCCTCCCCCAGTTCCCCTCCTTCCTGCCTTGAACTTGGTGTAATGGCTGAAGCTTCAGAGGCCATCTTGCAACCATGAGTAGTTGCAAAGACATCAGCTCTGATATTAACTTACTGAGCCAAGGACATACCTCCAGACTTCTTGTTACATAAGAAAAAGGAGCCATTACTTGATTAACCACTGTGGCTGGATTTTCCATTTAGTGCAGCTGAACCCATTCCTAATGGACCCATAGGCTTTTCCCCATATTACTTACTGTTTGGACTTAATCATTATTTCACATGTAGATTATTAGCCTTGCCTCCCTAGCCACGAAGTACACTTTCTGAAGGCTAAGCCTTTGCTGTACATTTTTGTTTCTACAGGGTTACAGGCATGTTAGTAAATTTTGCTTATTATCAAGGTTTTCGGGGATAATCGGTTCGATTTAATACTTTAGTGTTTGGGAACAGGAAGTTGTCGCCATCTAATAGCTGAGAGATGTGTATCTATCTCCTAACAGGTTAGTATTTCTCAAAGTATCAATATGAAAACATACCTCAGAAACATCTGAACTGTTTGTTAAATGCAGGTTCCTGGGCCCCCTCCAATCCCAACTGAATTAGACTCTCTGGGGTTAGAGGATGGGAATGTGCATTTTAAACAAGCTCCCTGGGTGGTTTCGATATACAAAATTTGAGAACTGTTGGGATATAAAAACCCTGTGGGTTCCAAGCATGCCTGGGATTTGGCAGGACTTGGCTAGACCCCGAGTCACCAGCCCCTCCCCAGTGGCCCCACTTCAGCCCTAAAGATCTGGGAACTTGAGACCCTTCCATGGACAATATGGATAAAGCGATTGGCATGCCCTGAGGCATATTGGGACCAGGAAACGAACGAACAGATGCGATCTCAATCACTGTAACATCCCACCACGCCAGTGTCTCATCCCCCAATGTAAAAAGAAGACCACGCGGCAGTAAAGCAGCAACAGAACCCAGGGCCCACTGCGACCACCGCCACTGTCCAGGGAGTTATCGGAGGATAGAGCACGTGAACAGAGGACGAGACGACTGGAGAAACTTACACAAACTAGCGTGGGGTTCCGGCTCAGAGCAGCAGAAGACACGGCAGGTGGCCCTGTGGTTTATTTGTTTATTTACTGCATGCAGCTCTGAAGAGAATCATACCTTGGGCGCTGCTCAGACCGAAGGCTGGGTCAGGGCATCCCACACTTTTCCTTCCAGCAGCAGAATCCTAGCCCAGACCGTTCTCCCAAAGCTCCGAGAAAGAAAATACCTGTGCCTCCCAACAGAATTTCCACTCCTCTGATCCCCCCTGACATTCATCTTATTTCATTTCTAAGGATCATTTTCCCCGATGACAGGTGCACAGAGCCATGTATTTCCAGGGTAGAAAACAGGATATTCAAAACACACACACACACACACACTCACTTTCAAAATGATGACCTTTCTGCCTGCTGACATCCAGCCAAATTCAAAACCACGGAGAAAAAAGAAAGACTTGAAAGTGAATCCGAGAGAGGTGGTCATCCAGACTATACCGGGGTGGGAGGAGGTCCGGGCCACCAAAGGGCTAAAAGATTCAATTAAGGACTGAAGAGTTCAGGCCTTGGAAACGCAGGGACTGCCAGCTACTGGGAGTCCCCAAATCTAATCAAGCCATGTGGCCAGCGGGGCCAGTCTGAGGGAGGGAAGTGAGCCCAGCCCTTCGGATGTCTCAAACGACCTGGATGCCGTGATTCTGTGGACACCAGGCATAGCCTAGGGCTCCTGAAACCTTCCTCCTTTGACCCAGTGGCCTTCGGAAGAAATAATTGCTGCCATCTTCTTTCTGAGCAACTTTGCATCCACCCTACCCCACCCCCCACCAAAGTGCTTCGAACTCCCCCTCAAGTTCTGTTGGAGAGCATGTTACAACAGCCAAAGGGAACGCCTCCATCTCCACCTTTCCTCAGGGTCCCACCGAGATTCAAGAGTATTTTCCCACACCACTTGTGTGCTGATCCGGGCATATTTTTCAAAATCTTTTTTTACACATTTTAGGCCTGCAACAGCTCCCTGCATCAAAGTAATTCGATTGAAAATGGGTAGCTCAATGGGGATATTTTTTAATGCATCTTGCCTCCTGACATGTATATCCCTGAAAAACAAACAAAACAAACCAAAAAAAATCCAAGGAGCAAAAGGGGGGCTGGGACGGAGGCGGAGAGAAGAAGAGGTCCATATTTCTAGGCAACCCCATTCTGCGAGCAAAAGCCACCTTTTGACCACCTGCAGAATGCGCAGGATCACGTGGGTTCTCTGCAGCGCCTTAATGTCTTACCCAGCACACAAGCCCCCGTGGCATATAAACAAATCCACAAGCGGAAAAGACAGAGAACTCACTCCTCAGAGAGGAAGCGAGTGATAATAACGGCCGCAAAAATAATAATAAAGAAAGAATAACAATTACTACTACTACTACCACCACCCAGCCAAGCGTAGACGACAGCGGTACAGTAAAGGGACATCCTTTGCAGGCTTTGCAAGAAGATAAATCACGGAAAACCACATCGTGCCCCGCTCGCTACCCTCCCGCCCCCACCCCGCAACAAACAGAATCAAAGGAAAGGGGGTGGTGGGGAGAGAAGGGAGGGGAGGAAGGATTGCAAACACCCCCCCCCCGCCCGCCCCCCGTGAGCAACACCTACCTCCAGGGTCCGGATTTCTTTTTGTGTGAGGTCGTTGGAGGTAGCACATTTGGTCCTAAGCCCTTCCAGGTTGGAGATACTCAGGTCTATCATGTTTTGGACCAACTCGCACTGCTGTAAGGCTTTTTGCAAACTCAGAGGCTGCTGCTCCTCGCTTTTCGTCATGTTTTCCTCATCCATCGCTTGCTCTGCAAGCCCCCTTCCCCTCCTCCTCCTCCTCCCAGAGAGAAAAAAGGGGGGCGAGGGGGTGTAGAGGTAGCCTACCCCCTACGCCTTTCCAACCACTGCGACTCCTCAATGTCTCATGAAGAAGAAACCTAACATCTCACACAGGGTTGAGGGGGTGGGGTGGGAGGAGGGGACAAGAGCCAAAATTTATTATTTTATTTTGGGGTATCAAGCCGACTCCATTAGAATGTCTCCTCTCTCTCTGAGTCTCTGGTCCCTGAAAAGGAGAGATGCCGTTTCTCAGAAGCAAACCAGGTGATGTGATGCTGTCTGTACACTTAGGGAGGAGGAGGAGGAGGAAAACGAGGAGGGGGAGGAGAGGAGGCGGAGGGAGAGGCGGAGAAGAAGGGAAATAGCGCTCACTCTTTACACACCGGCTCCGTGGAGGGCAAAATTATGTATTTTTGGCTGGCTGGCTTTTATGTAAAAAAAAGAAGAAATCTGGTTTGCCCCCCTCCCAGTTGCAGTGACACGGCATCGTCCACCGTTTGGGGTGCTTTAGCGCGTTCTCAGGGAGCTGCCTGCATGCTCCC
>NW_005871229.1:2191861-2207103 GCF_000147115.1 Myotis lucifugus | reverse complement strand
GAGGGATTGGGAACCCGTGTGCTGTATATTATTGGGGCATCAGAAACTCAACTTACCAAATGCCATTCCTCCTCGCGCGGCTATCGACAGAGCGCTGGGTGGGAGCCATCGCGACCGCATCTACGGACAAGACTACTTCCCGGCACGATGGAGGTTGGCCAGATGTTATCCCGGAGCCGCGGAAGCTGGGCGAGGGAGCGGGGAGAGGGGGATTTTCGTGCGGATAGGGGGGGGCGGGGGCCACTACTACAGCCCCGCTCTCGCGAGACGAGGCCAGAGAGCCGCTCAGCAGGTGCGCTCTGCCCGGGAGCAGGTGTGCGCCCAACTTTAAAACCCGAAGTGCGTGCGGGAGGCGCGTCAGCGTGAACCTGGGCACGTCTTCTCTGGCTGTGCGCGCCTGCCTTTTCGTTCATGTGTCCTTTCTTGTTACTGGGGGGAAAGAAAACAAACCTGATGTCCTCCATGAGCTGGAGGAAGCTGCCTCCCAGAATTGGTACCCAGGCCTGCAGTGACCCTGATGGTGGCTTTCCATTTGGAAGGGGATCTGCCTTCATCTGATGGTTACCAACTCCTACATGTCCTGCATGATGTGTTCCTAGCCTAACTGACCTTATACCTGCGAACTACGGCTCCAGAATGGCTTTCACATTTTAAAATGGTTGGGGGTAATACTTTTAGCGAAAAATAAAAAATTAAAAAATAAATAAATAAATAAATAAATATATTCTAAAAAAATAAAAAATAAATAAAAATAAATAAAATGGTTGGGGGGAGGGGAAATCAAGAGAATACTTTGTGACGTGAAAATTATAAGAAATTCTAATTTCAGTGTCCGTAAATAAAGCTTTATTAGAACACCACTCGTGTACTGCGTTTACTTTTGCATTAATTATAACAGCAGAATTGAGTCGTTGCAACAGACACTGTTATGACTTGCAACACCTAGAATATTTCCATATCTGGGCCTTTACAGAAAAGTTAGATGACCCTGACTGATTAAATCACCGAACATATTCTTGCCTCCGAGCTCTTTGCACTCCGTGTCCCCTCCACCCAGCCCACATTTCCCCTCCAATCCTCTCCTGTTGCCTCCTTGTCACTCGGTGTCAACTCAAGTGTCATGTCAGAGGCTTCATCTCCCTGACCATCTTACAATAATGGTACTCCCAACACAGATCAGCCAAAGACTATATTTAGGATAATTAGCAAAAAAAAAAAAGCACCTCTTTCTCCAGGTGAACACAGCTCTATGCCAAGGAACTAGGCTCGTGGGGCAGAGTAGAAGGAAACCACTTGAGAAATAGAATGACGGCCAGTGTTGGCAAACGTCTTTCGGACTGTAGGTCACAGGGTTTTATAGTTCACACAGAGCTGAGTCGGCATTTTCAAAATCCCTCTGCGGAGGAGAGGCTGCAGGCTCCCAGTCTTTTGGACTGTGAGGTTTATGGATTCCTGTTCTCTGTGAAATTATCTTTCCATCTATTTTGTCCCACTATGTGCTTTGTTTTTCTTGAACACATTAATCAACGTTCACTTAAAGCCCTTGTTTAAGTCTAATACCTTGGTCACCTGTGAGGTCTGTTTCTATTGACTGTTTTTCTCTGTTTTTGGTAATTTAGTCCTGTCTCTTGGCAGGCCTTGTAATTTTCACTGAATGCACAATTGGTGCATGAAAGAAAAAAAATGAAGAAAGTCTCCAGGTGATGGTATCTAACTCTAGAGAGGGCTCACCCTTTCCCTAGAATATTAGCCTCTCAAATTTTATCTCGACCCTATGAGACTGCCAAAAGTTCTGCTTGTTTCTCTGTCCCCCAACAGCAGGAAAAAGTGACTCAGAAGGTCAACTTGCCTCAATACAATTCCTCTCGCTCCAGAATCTTGGCCCCTCTAGTCTTGGTTGCTTCAGAGCTCTCTGAATGCCTCTAATGGTGGTGGTGGTGGTGGTGGTGGTGGTGGTGGTGATTGGATCTGGCCTTTCCAGCTATTTTCAGACCAAGTGGAGACTTGAGCAATGAAAGTAGCCCACAGCTCAGAAGTCATCAGCTGGACTATAACATACAAATGCATTGTTTGACCAGCTCCCTATTTTTTTGCAACTGATTGCTTTAGTGGATATTTGTTATGTTTGTATCCACCCAACCTCCTTTGAATATCCTTCCTATGTTTGGAAAATGCCCCACATTATGACTCTCATGTCTCCCTAAGAGAAACCAAAGCACTTTTCCAGAAACTTCCTTGCAGCCAGGTTTCATGTGATCGAGGCTCTGTCGTGAAACACATCGCATGAGATTTCTATGGGAGTGAGCCACACAGAGGCAGATCCCTCTGACAGTGAGGACGGCTGCTTCCAGGTGGCCTGCCCTGTGTAGGCTTGGTGTCCACGCTGTGGTCTGGGCCTCCTTCCTGGCTGACCGTCCAAGCCCGGTTCTCCTCTCCTCTCCTCTCCTCTCCTCGGGATTCTATAGGCTTTCTAACCGCCTGTCTTAGTCTGTTCAGGCTGCCATAGCAAAATGCCACAGACTGGGCAGCTTAAACAACAGAAATTGTTCTCACGGTTGTGAAGGCTGGAAATCTGAGGTCAGGGTCCCAGCATGGTCAGGTTCTGGTGAGAGCTCTCCTCCTGAGTCGTTCGCAGACCTTCTCGCTGTCCTCACACGGCAGACAGGCTCACATGGCTTCCCCTTCTCCCAAGGCCCCAGCCCCACTGGGGCTTCACCCTTTTGACGTCATCTTTTCCTCCGAAAGACCCTAAATATACACTGAGGGTAGGACTTCAATGTATGGATTTGGGGGGGGGGGTACAATTCAGTCCATAGTACTGCCCTGTGAAGGCCCTTCTGCTCAAACCACCTGGAGTAGATTGTGTCATTTGCAATAAAGAACTCTAATATTCTTGACAATAATTCAAAAACAGGAGATGTAACCAAAAAGGGGGGGGCTTTTTGGCCTTTCTGGGGAAATGGGATGAACTGGCCATACTGGGGAGCAAGTGGCTGAATGTGAGAGGTCGCTGTCCTTTTCAGATGGGACACAGGTTCCAGTTCACTAGCCTCCCCTCCCAGCCCCCTTCATTCATTATTTCCATTTCCTGCCTGGCCCCTGCAGGCAGTTGCATATGCTGCTCCTGGTATAGCTTAAGGTCGTTTGAACCTCAGAGCAATATGAACCTCACCAATTCCAAGCTTGGAGAGCTGGAGCTAACGGATGAGAATTGTGTTGTTGTCGTCGTTGTTGTTTTTCATCCCGGATACTGCATACTACCCCTGAATGACATGTCTCATGGCTTCATTGTTACCGGGCTACTGCCTAGGCTGAACTTGGTAATATCTCATTAGATCCTATCGTTTTTTGTTTCAACTGTAAGAACAGTCTGGTATTCAGGTAGCAGAAGTCCAGTCTAGTCCAATCAAAACTTTCCTCTCATCCAATTTAATACCTTCTTTACTGCCCTGGTCTGGCCCACAGATGCCTCAGGGATCTGCAGTGGGGGCTGGGCAGGTGCGTCCTTTCCCGCCTCCTCTCTAGTTCACCTCCCTGAAGCACAGGAGCCGAGCAATGACTGGGAAAGGGCCCCTCAGCTGAGAACAGGTGAGCACAGGTGTAGTTCTCTCTTGAGTGTCAGGTGCCCTCCCCCCATCCCGGGCTCTTTAACTGGCAGGTCTTTGGAGACCTCCATGGGGACCCAATGCACATTCTAAGTAACCTCTTGCGCACCCCTTTTCCATTCATACCCCAGGAAGTACCACGCATTCTCTTTCTGAGGTCCCCTTGCCAGGCGGGCTGCCCTCCTGGGTGCGTCTTTTCAGGCTGACTCAAGCCTAAGAATGCACCTTTGCCCTGCTGCCCTCGCTCCTCACCCACTGTCGTGGGCAGCCCCAGGCACCCTTCAACCAGCAGTGAGATGCCAGAAACATGCCCCCCCCTTGGTGTTCCCAGTCTCGAGAGTGACTCTTCTTTGAACCGTCCTCTCTTGGCTTGGGGTTTGGAAGGGAAGAAGCAGCCTGCTCCCCACTCCACCACCAACCCCCTTACAAAGGCCTGTCAGAGAAACCTCCCCTGGATAAAATCTTGACCTTGTCTTATGTAGGCTGGAGGTTGGTGGTTATTGATGGTCAAAGGACCAGTCTGGCCACCTCTTAACAGAAGGAGGAAGTATTGTTACCCACTGCCCTCACCTTTGAAGCTTTACCTGAAGTTCTGGGTCAACAGGAAAAGTCTCATTCCATATCCTGTTACATTAGCGATGAGCTGGCTCAGTGTCTTCTAAGTTGCATTGTGAATAGGAACACAAATTGGGAAACAGTAGGTTAGGCGGTAGAGGGGTGGCCAGTACACCTGGACTCAAACTAAACTGACATTGACGTCCTGAAGGGCTCAACACACTGCTTTCCCAGGACACTTCTCTTCTCTGTTTCTCCTCGTTCCTACGAGGGGGAGGAAAATCCCTGAATACTAGTACTCAGGATACTACCAAATCTTCCACAGCTGCAAGAGGATTATTATTGTTCTGTTCTAACTCATGGATCCCCAAAACACAAATGGCTTTTAAAAAATACCTTTGGTCGCCCTGGCTGGTGTTACTCAGTGGTTAGAGTGTCAGTCTGCACACCAATGCGTCTCAGGTTTGATTCCCGGTCAAGGGCAGGTACCTGGGTTGCAGGTTTGATCCCCAGCCCTGGTTGGGAGGCAATCAGTCAATGTGTCTCTCTCACATAAATGTTTCTCTCTCTCTCCCCCCCCCGCCCCCACTCCCCTCCACTCTTTCTAAAAATCAATGGAAAAAATATCCTAGGGTGAGGATTAACAACAATAACAAAATCAGTTGATGTGTGCAGATAGAATGTTCCTGTCTTTAACCCTGTGCATTTTTTCCAAGATCAGAAAATTGACTTTTTTTTTTTTTTTTTTTAGTTCTCCTTTTGGCCTTTTGCCTCTTGGGCTCTTAATTTTCCAGTGCGAGCAAAACAACCAGATCACGCTCATGATGGTGAGATAATTTGAGCTCACAGTAATGGACAGTTTAGTCCTGTGATTTATGCACTCTACGCTGCACTCTGAATTCTCAGAGACAGCACCCTCAGGATGGGAGAGGATGCGTACGTACTGTGACGCTCTCCGAGTACTCAGACACACACAGCCAAGGAGCTGAAAATTGCAGTAACGTGATGCCATCAACCAAGCTTGCTTACTTCTTTCTCACGCTATCTTTTTTTAAAATATATTTTTATTGATTTCAGAGAGGAAGGGAAAGGGAGAGAGAGATAGAAACATCAATGATGAGAGAGAATCATTAATTGGCTGCCTCCTGCATGCCCCACACTGAGGATTGAGCCCACAACCCGGGCATGTGCCCTGACCGGGAATCGAACCGTGACCTCCTGGTTCACAGGTTGAAGCTCAACCACTAAACCACCCCAGCCGGGCCTCACGCCATCTCGTCTATGAAGTTCTGCATTTGCCCCAATGGTGTCTTTGACTGAACTGGGAAAAGGCATCTGCTCTTCAGAGGCAGCCAGGGTCCCCCCTTGGGGGGCAGAGTGTAATCGGGATCTCAGACTTGCCCCCCTAACCCGGGCACCTTTTGGAGGAAACCTAGCATCGTAGGCAGCAGCCCCTTTGAATTATCAACTCTTTTGTTTTGTTTTTATTTTTTTTGTTAATCCTCATCCGAGGATATTTTTTCCATTGGTTATTAGAGAGAGAGGAAAGGAGGGAGGGAGGGAGAGAATCAAGAGGCAGCCCACGGGGCCAAATGTGACCTGCAGTTGGGTTTCATTGGGCTGCATGGAATTTTAAAGGAATTGGAATTGGTGGCTAACAATTCTAGAGTGGGATATTACACATAAAAAATTCTGATGGCCAATTTCTTTAGAAAAATTCAAACCCCTGGCCCCACTTGAGCTGCAGTTGCCCCAGCAACGTCCAGAGGAGCACAGAGAAGTGGCAGCTGCCTGGGGGCTGAGGCTCCCCTTGCCCCGCCTTTACCTGGGATCCCCCCTCATCTGCTGCACCTGCCCGGTCCCCATCCACACCAGCACCCACAGAACAACCAGCAGACGTGGGGAAGGAAGCCCAGCAAACTACATGCTGACTTCATTGCCATTCCTTTGTCATGAGCCATCAGTAAGCTACCATTTCTCCCAAAATCCCATGTGACCTTCAAAAGGTAATGACATTTCCCCTTAAAGTAGTGGTTTGTAGCCTCAGCTGCACAAGGGGACCACTGGGGAAGTTTTGTATATGTGATGCCCGGGGCCTTAGCCAGCAGAGGTTCTGATTTAGCTGGCGTGGGGTGTGACCTGGCCATCGGGATTTTGAAAAACTCCTCAGGTGGTTCTAACGTGCACCCGAAGCTGAGAACGGCTGCTCTACGGCTGCCTTTGAGAGAACCGCCCCTTTTTGGCCTCAGATGTCACAGGTCAAACTACATACAAGTTGAGAATCTTCATAGTTTTTACTAAAATGTCTGTTGTTTTCTATATCTACCCTGATACGCACACACTACCTCTGGCTGCCCAGCAGTTCATCTTGACAGATACACGAAACATGAATAAATCATCTCTTTTTTTTGGGGGGGAGTCCATTGCTTCATTATCAAAAACAGCTTCTAAGGCACCTCATAGCAGCGAACAGTGACCCCCGGGTTTGTTTCACTGGCGTGACGGGCTCTAGTCTACAGTGTATCAGAGTTCAAGGAGACGATCTGATAAAGGACACGTGCTGTTTACCCGGGCTGGAGTCTTAATGGTTTGACACGTGAGCGCGTGTGCATTGTTCAGAGTGATCACCCCTTTCCAAAGTGCAACTGTGACGCAATTGCTGACATCCCGGCCACGCATTTTCCATGTGCTCCTGCTCGTGAGCTCTCTTCAGCAGCGCAGAAAGGCATCTGCTGGCAGGAAAACAAAGTCTGTTCCGTAGTCTGGACATATTCAAGGCGAGCTACCTACCCTGGTACAGACCTTTCCCGCAGGCGGCTGCGCCCGGGTCAGAGAGGAAGCCCACACCTGCCTCCCAGCTCACACGTGGGCCATCTGTCCGGGCAGGAGACCAGAACGCCCCTCGGCAGCTGTCTGCAGCTCGCCCTGCGGCGCTGTGTTGGTTCAGCTTCCAGCACCCATCTGCGACTTGGGTGGGGGAAAGAAAGCAAAGAGAAAAAGAAACGCATGTAGTGAGTGAATGGGATTGCCCACCTCGATCCTGGCTGAGCCTCAAGTCATCCAGTGTGGCTGCCGTCCGAAAGGCACAGACCCTGAGTTTATTGAGCTTCTTTTTGTATTTGAGTCTGAAAAAATGGACCTGAAGGCCCTTTACAAGTCTCTTCTGCAATGTTTGGACTTTCCTTTCCTTTGATGCAATGGGGGGAAATCAGAAATGCTGAGTGGGACAGGCCACAGGGTTTCCCCCTATCTTGTGCTTTTGTGCACAGAATCAGATAAGTCACTTTGGTTTTCTTGGTAAATTTAAAACACTTGTTTTCGCCATTGGAAGTACAAACGTTGGCTTTTTTAAAGACAGACCTAGTCATTGATTCATTCGATTCCAATATCACTTCCTTTCCAATTACAAATAGTTTGGTTTCCTAGTAGAACGACAACCACATGGAGCCCTGACGGGCATGATGACCCTTCATCACCACAGAGCTGAAGGAGAGGCAGGTGACCATGGCCGGTAAGAATGCCGGCTCTGGACCAGGTGGCCAGGTTCAAATCCCAGCTCTGCCACCTCCTGGCCCTGAAGGGAGTGATTTCGTCGCTCGGTGTCGGGGCTTCCTGCCCTGTAAAAGGAGGGCAATAGCGGTACCTGCCTCCTGGGGTTGCCCTGAGGAGTAAATGAGTCCACATGCGCAGAGTGCTTACGGTGCTGCCTGGAAATCAGATGGAACTGCTGCTGCCTCTGGAAACAGGGCCCACTGTGGTGACACAAAGGCAAGGGCACCCCGGGCATGATGGACTGACATCATGCAGCCTCCGTACCGGTCTGTTTTTTTAAGTCCACACTAGGTGAAAACGGGGAGACCCAGTCCAGAATTTCCGTAAGTGCCACATGCTGTCCAGTTGCATCAGAACCACCTGGATTGCTTATCAAAATTGCCAAGTCCCAGCCCTGGCCGGGGTGGCTCAGTTGGTTGAGCATTGTTTCATGCAGCCAAAGGTAGTCAGTTCCATTCCCTGCCAGGCCACAGGCCCGGGTTTTGGGCTTGATCTCCAGTAGGGAGCATGCAGGAGGCAGCTGATCGATATTTCTATATCCCTCGCCCTTCCTCTCTCTCTAAAATCAATAAAATCATATTTTTAAAAAGACTACATAATTTTAAAAAATTGATAAATCCCAGGTCCCACCACAGACCTACCGGGGCCCTCTGGGGTTAAGGCCCTCGTCATCTGCATTTTAACAAGCATCTCACATGATTGTGATGTGCCCTCACGTTAGCAAAGTAGGAAGAGTTAAGAGCTGGTGACGCCTGTGTAGCCCAGATACTGCTCTCACGAATCCAGTAAAGCCGTGTCTCCGAAATGTCCTTCAAGTGGTCCCTTTAGTCACAGTTTGTCCCATTACAGTATTTCACAGCCTGTAACAGCGGGTGCTTATAATTTTCTGTGAAATGACTGACGATTTTTACAAAAGTAAATTTATCTTAAAAGGGAAATTTATTTCATTAGTGCCAATGAAAAATAGATTAGCTTGCCATAATTAGATAACTGTAAAAGTAAATATAATATTTTAAAATAATGTGATTAAATTCTACCTACACACTGTCACCTGCTGAAGCCCTGAATCTGCAGCAGCGTCTTTGTTCAGACGGAAGGATGGGCCAGTGCTAGGAGGTACAGACTTCCTAGCGCACGTGGAGACGCTCCTGGGTGCAGTGATTGGAAGGGGGCGCACGGGGAGCCGCCTCACAGGGTGATTCAGTGCCAGCGAACGTTGTGTCTAAGCAGCACCTGAAGTCATTTCCTGCTGAATCATGGCGTACACATTGTGCAGAACTGCAATAAAGTCTCTGAAGGTTGATGGACTCTGGATTAGCGAAAAGCAAGAACAAGAACAGCACAAAAGCCGCGGGATACGTGAGGCGCTGGTAGGCATGGTCCATGCTGCCTCCAGGACCTGCCTCCAACATCACCTTCGGAGGGCGAGGGTGTCAGGCAGATCTGGATTGGACTCCAGCTTCCCACTCTCTTCCTGTGCTTTGTGACTCGGGCAAGTCTCCGGAAGCCTTCCTTTCTACAGTATAAAATGAGATGATACCTGTTCGAGCCGAGAGGCAGTGACGTCAGATGATGTATAAAAAGCCTTAACCGAGGACGGCGCATGGTTGACGTTCAGTAAGTGGCAGCTTTTAAAAATTACCAAGACTTCGTATTTTTAACCACTTTTGATAGAACTCTCTGTAAAAACACTCTTCTACTTCCTAAATACAGTGTAACTACTTGATGACTCAGGGTTATCATTTTTTAATGTCTCTACAGTCATTTTATTGTCATTGGACGCATTTCAAACAGCTTCCCATATTCACCCTCCTGTTTGGTCATCTCATATACGCAGCGGGCTGATAACCAGGCTAAACATCCAACAATAGAGAACTGATTACATCATAGCAGAAGTACATGGACAGCCAATAAAAAATGCAAAGGGATGCTTCCACAGTAATCAGAAAAATACAAGTATACTCAATGAGATCTTTTTTGCCCATCGCACAGCAAATTTAAAAAGGGCCATATTACCTAAGGTTGGTGAGGACATGGCCAGCAAGCACTTCCATATACTCAAGGCGAGAGTGTACAATCCTCCAGGAGGGCATATGCCCTTTGACCCAGCAATTTCGTTTCTAAAACGACTACGCAACAGAATCTCTTCCACATGAGCACAAGATTGTTTGTGCAAAACCACAAGTGTTGGTAAGAATGTGGAGAAGTTGGTGGGAAGGTAACCGGTACAGCCGCTGTGGGAACCAGTATGGTGATGCCTCAAGAAATTAAACACAGCATTGCCATATGACCCAGCAATTCTACTTTAGGGTCTCCACCCAAAAGAATTGAGAGCAAGGACTTGACCTGAATGGTACACTTATAAGTGGTTAAAATGGTAAATTTTATGTTAAGTATATTTTACCACATTAAAAAAAAAAAGAATACAGTGCTAAGCCAAAAAGTGCCAAATTTGAACAGAATGTTGCTGCACTTGGGACTTTTTTCTTCTTATTTCACAGTGAAGACTCTTTGCAATAGTACAGAGGATATTGCAAACGTAATCTCAAAATAGGCAGCATGCTACTGAGTTTGTCTTTTTCATTCTGTTTCATCTTCATTCCCATAAAAAGTACTAACAAAAATTTGCCAATGTTTATCAAACATTTAATAATTAAACAATTAGCCCTAGCTGGTTTGGCTCAGTGGATAGAGCGCCAGCCTTCGGACTGAGGGGTTCCGGGTTCAATTCCGGTCAAGGGCATATGCCCGGGTTGCGGGTTCGATCCCTAGTGTGGGGCACGCAGGGGGCAGCCAATCAATGATTCTCTCTCATCATTGATGTTTCTCTCTCTCTCTCTCTCTCGCTCTCTCTCTCTCTCTCTCTCTCTCTCTCTCAGTTCCTTAGTTGTTATTTTTATTTCATTTAATTTTCAAATCATTCCTCTGACATAGGTATTATTGATATCTCCATTCTATTGGCAAGAAAAACCAAGATTTAGAAAAGTTAGGTGATTTCTTAGGTCACACGCACATGGCAGAATTGAGGCTAAAAAGCTCCAAAAAGTCAAACTCCAAAGTCTGTGAGTTTGGCCACTGTGCTGAGAATATGTTGTCAAGTCTTTAATTTCATGAAAAGATTCTAACTATTCCTAAAAGTGCAAAAAAAGCAAATTTCAATTAATTTTTTAAATTCAAAATATAATTTACTTAGTTATTACTATAGTCAAATATATTATAGTACTAGAGGCCCAATGCATGAAATTTGTGCAAGGGACTCGGCCCTCGAAGCCCCAGCTTCGTCCGGCAGGTTGTCCGGACGTTCCGGATGATGTTCTGCTATTCAGTCTAATTAGCATATTAGCTCTTTATTATATAGGTTTACTCTCTTCAAATCATTAAATGAGGTATTCAAAACGATAGAGTTGAAAAGACCTCCATTTCCTACCCTTCCCTATCATGCTTTTCTTGTTCTATTCCATAGAGGCAACCACCCTCAAACCTTATACCTTTTTTCTGGTACCCACCACCATCCTTCTAAATAAGAAACATAGACTGAAATTTCTTGGTTTATCAATTTTAGGATGGCTATCGGCTCATTTCTCTCACACTAACACACTCTTTACTGATCTCCTCCTATCTCTCCAACATCCTCACACAGCAATTTGGAGTGGGAAATGTTTATATTATGACCATATAAATACTGCTTACCACCAAACCAAGTAGATGCCCTCCTTTCTTGTACAGCCCTTTGATTTCCCTAGAGTTAATAATACACTTTTTTTTCTGGATTTCTAAGTATTATTTCTAAGTACTTTTCCAACTGCTCTGACATCTCTGCTACAGGCCTATCAATATTTTTTCTATAGTCAAAGAATCAATTTCATGTTCTTTCTGGAGACTTGCTGCCAGAGTCTCCACTTTCTTGCTCCAATCTGGATAAGTTGCTCTGTAGGACCTGGTGCATAGCTGTCATTTTGAACCATCTCTTTGCTGTTTGTCTTTAGCATTCCCTTTGCCTCTCAGCCATTTTGAATCTCTTCTTCGCTAGTTTTATCTTCCTCTTTCTTACTTTATTCTTTCATTTCATTGGGCACATTTATAAAATTTTACTAGAAGAAGATAAATGGGAGAAGATTTTTTAAAGTATCTACATGCCTGAAAATATCTTTGTTCTAACCTTACTCTTCAGTGATAGTTTGGCCGGGTATAGATTGCTAGATTGGGAAGCTATCAACTGCTTTCCCCTCAGGTGTGGCACATCTGTCTCTAACACATACCTATTTTGTTCCTTAATATTGCCTAAGTGGGTTTGCTGGAAGAAGCCATGTTTAACTGTAAATCCCTCCAACAAACTTTGTCTTCCAATATTTATTGAAATCTCTCATCCACTGTTGTCTCTCCTCCCATTCTCTTTGTCCTTGTGGGTTAATATTTTTTTCACTCTTTATTGTCTGTTAGCCAGATTTTTGGAGGAAGAGGAAATAAATATGTCTCCCAATGGGCTATTTTTATTTGAAGATTCCACATTGGCTGAAAACAATGCAAACTTATTATCATACAATTCTGGAGGTGGAAAGTTCAAAATCATCTTGCTGGGCTGAAGTCAAGGTGTTCATTCTAGGGGACAATCTATTTCTTCCCATTTTCCATCTTCTTAAGGTTGCCCACAATTCTTGGCTCATGATCCCAGCCAGTGATCACTTAATTCCAACCTCTGCTTCCATTGTCACATCTTTTCTCCCTCTTTCATTTATAAGGACTCTTGTGATTACATTTGGCCTAGCTTCATAATATAGGATAATCTCTGCATCTCAAGATCTTTAATAATGAAATCTTATCATTTGCAACAGCTTGGATGGATCTAGAGGTTTCTATGCTAAGTGAAATAAGTCAGTCTGAGAAAGACAAGTACCACATGATTTCACTCATATGTGGAATCTAAAAAAAAAAAAAATAAATGAATGAACAAACAAAATTGGAACAGACACAGAGCTGCCAGAGGGGAGGGGGTGGGGTGGGGGGGGGTGGAGGGTTGGATGAAAATGGTGAAGGGATTGAGAAGTAGAGATTGGTAGTTACAAAATAGTAAAGGGGATGTAAAGTCCAGCACAGGGCATACAGTCAATAGTATTGAGATAACTGTATGGTGCCAGGTGGGGACTGGAAATACCAGGGAACCACTTTGTAAAGTATATGATTGTCTTACCACTATGCTGTACACCTGAAACTAATACAAAATAATATTGAATGTAAACTGTAATTGAAAATAAAATTAAAAAATATATATATCTTTAACTTATCACATCTGCAAAGTCCCATGTGCCATGGAAGATAACATATTTACAAGTTCTGGGAATTAGGACATATTTGGCGGGCCATGATTCTGCCTACCGAAGTGACCAAATAGATATTCTAGAGTAATTGGTAAGAGTAGCACCAGCCAGATACACTGATTTTGAGATCTACATTTGTCTACAATAATATCTCATGTACATCGGGAGTTTACTTTCTCCCAAGCACTGGGCTAAGTACTCGACATGAATATATGTACTTATTTCTCACAATATTCTCTGCAGTAGGTACTATTATTATAACCCTTAATTTTCAGATAAGGAATTTGGAACCCAAAAGGTGAAGCTATTTGCCTTTGGTCAACAGCCAGTAAATGGAAGAGTCCTAATTCAAACCCTGGTCTTCCTGACTCCAGAGCTGGTGCCCTTGTCCATGTCTCTCTAAGCCTCCTTGGTTTGTTGCTAAGGTTCGGCCTTCGGGCTACTAAACACAACCACCTCCCCTCACCCTATGATGTGCCAGCTCAGGGTGGCGCATGACAAAGGCTGAATGAATATTTGTTGAATTTAACTCCCCCAAAAAGTAATTTCTTGCCAGTTCCCACACAACCCATAGGGCATTCCCAAATTCCCATATTCTCATTCTCAAACCTAATAAGCTTTTATTGGGCATTTACGTGCCAGGCACTGGAGAAATCCAAAGATGAATAAAACCTGTGGTTTACTTCGAGGGAGCTTAATTTCCAGTGAGGGGGTCATATGATGACCTTGGAGGAATTTTAAGCTTTTCTCCTTTCCATCCCCTTAGATAACCAGCCATGAATTTGAAAAGAGAAGTAGCACATTTTTGTCTTCCCCAACTATCCACAATAGGAACCTGAAGAACAAGAGTCTGGAAGCTCTTTCAGATTTCTTTTCATATTAATATATTTTTCTCCAACACCCATTTTTGATAAAAACTCTCAGCAAGGTGGGAATAGAAGGATCATACCTCAACATAATAAAAGCCATATATGACAAGCCCACAGCCAACATCATACTCAATGGACAAAAACTAACACCATTTCCCCTAAGAACAGGAACAAGACAGGGATGCCCACTCTCACCACTCCTGTTCAACATAGTACTGGAAGTATTAGCCATTGCAATTAGGCAAAAAGAAGAAATAAAAGGCATCCAAATTGGAAAAGAGGAAGTAAAACTGTCCTTATTTGCAGACATGATATTATACATACAAAACTCTAAAGACTCCATCAAAAAACTACTAGACTTAATACATGAATTTGGCAATGTAGCAGGATACAAAATTAACCCCAAGAAATCTGAGGCATTTCTATACACCAATAGTGAACTTTCAGAAAGAGAGACTAAAAAAACAATCCCATTTACCATCGCACCAAAAAAATTAAGCTACCTAGGAATAAACTTAACTAAAGAGGTAAAAGACCTCTACTCAGAAAACTACAGGACGTTGAAAAAAGAGATAGAGGAAGACATAAACAGATGGAAGAACATACCGTGTTCATGGATTGGTAGAATCAACATCATTAAAATGTCCATACTAACCAAAGTAATCTATAAATTCAACGCACTTCCCATTAAAATACCAACGGCATATTTCACAGATCTAGAACGATCTCTCCAAAAATTCATCTGGAATAAAAAAAGACCCCAAATAGCTGCAGCAATCCTGAGAAAGAACAAAGTAGGTGGGATCTCAATACCAGATATCAAGCTGTATTACAAAGCCACTGTTCTCAAAACTGCCTGGTACTGGCACAAGAACAGACATATAGATCAATGGAATAGAATAGAGAGCCCAGAAATCGGCCCAAACCAATGTGCTCAATTAATATTTGACAAAGGAGGCAAGAACATACAATGGAGTCAAGATAGTCTCTTCAATAAATGGTGTTGGGAAAATTGGACAGATACATGCAAGAAAATGAAACTAGACCACCAACTTACACCATACACAAAAATAAACTCAAAATGGATAAAGGACTTAAATGTACGACGGGAAACCATGAAAATTCTAGAAGAATCCAAAGGCAACAAAATCTCAGACATATGCCAAAGCAATTTCTTCACTGATACAGCTCCTAGGGCACTTGAAACTAAAGAGAAAATGAACAAATGGGACTACATCAAAATAAAAAGCTTCTGCACAACAAAAGAAACCATCAACAAAACAACAAGAAAGCCCACTGCATGGGAAAACATATTTGCCAATGTCATATCTGATAAAGGCCTAATC
>NW_005871229.1:2180859-2191761 GCF_000147115.1 Myotis lucifugus | reverse complement strand
ATGGAACTGGAGAGCATTATGCTAAGTGAAATAAGCCAGTCAATGAAGGAACAATACCACATGATCTCACTCATTCATGGATAATAAAGACCATTATAAACTTATGAACAAAAATAGATACAGAGGCAGAGCTGCCTCAAACAGATTGTCAAACTGCAGCGGGAAGGCCGGGGAGAGTAGCGGGGCAGAAGGGGGGGGTAAGAGATCAACCGAAGGACTTGTATGCATGCATATAGGCATAACCAATGGACATAAGACACTGCGGGTAGGGGAGGCCAAGGGATTGTCAAAGGTGGGGGGGGAAAGGAGACATATGTAATACCCTTTGTAATACTTTAAGCAATAAAACAATTTAAAATATATATATATATTTTTTTTTCCTATCTGTGCGCACGCACACACGCACACACACACACATGCAGGGACAATTTTTGGTTTTGTTTCTATCTTTTAAAAATGGGAGCATGTTCTACATATTTTTCTTGTGGTTTTTCCATGTAGGGATGCTCAGTGGGTATATTTCCACTCTCACTTCCTCTTTGCTGTTTTATTCCCTTATCGATGCTCATCAGAACTGTTTCAAGCGTTTTCCCCCAAAACTGGCAGGAGAGGAACTTCCTTTTGCAGCTCAAGTCCTGTTTACAACAACCTTGAGGAATGACAGGTCTGCCGTTGAGTAAACCATCTGGCACCTGGTCCCCAGAAGGACAATTCAAAAGCCTATGTTGGAAGATCTCTCCACTCCCAAGTTTCCCAATGGCTGCAGGATAAATCCCAATCGAAAATGCTTGGCAGAGCCTAGGAGGTTTGTCACCATCTGCCCCTGGAGCTATTCAGCCTGGTGTTGTGACATACACACTCACACCGCGTGCCCCACTGGCCTTTGTGGTCTTGCAGGCTCTCAAATGCACCAGCCTCAATGCGCTCTCTCCTCTGCCTGGACAGCTTCTCTACTCCCTCATCACCAGGACACAGTTCTACTCATTTCTTGAGTCTCTGCTGAAGCATCATTTCCTTTAGGGTCCACCTAAGCCCCTCCCACCCTGGTCTTCCTTTGCTTTCCTTCACTTGGTTCCAGGCATCACACTTGTCATTAACAGACTGTTTTGCCTACAGGTCTCTCTGACCCGCCCCTGGGTCTGTCTCCTTCACCTGCTGTGCCCCCAGGGCATGACACTGTCAGGGGCACCTTGTGGGAGCCCTAATGTTTGCTGAACGATGAGTGACTCATGGGGAAATTTCACTGCTTCTGGTTAATACACAAAATATGTAGGAGCAGTCTCATGTTGAATATTGCGTTCCACTGACAATGAGAAGAAAGAGAAAAACCTTTTACTAAAATAAAGGCGTCCTAGTTTCTCTTTCAAAAGTACCTCATCCATTTTAAGAGTCGTTCTTTTCTGGTTTGTATTAATTTATTCATGGCTTTCATTATAATCCAATTTTAAACGAGTCTCTCATAATCCAATGATCTGAGCTTGTTTGTTTCTGTGGCCTCCTGCTCACAGCGGACGGTGTGTTTCCTTGTGTGTTTTGCTGTTTGGAAGGAGTACATCTTTATTTGGGGGAAACCAGTAGGCCGAAGGTTTGTCCCTCCAGAGTCTGTGGTCAGCTCATTTCTGGGCGTGGGGTTTCCCCACGGTACACATCTGAACCCCACACCTGTGTGAGCGTGGTCTTACTGTGACAAATTCAGCAGGGCATTTCTTGCTCAGAATAAGAAAGATCAGCGTCCTCGTTACCTCCCAGACTTTTCCTCTCCCACCCCCCACCCTAAAGGTGGCGCTCTTTGGGGGTCCTTGCTTGTGTGGAGGCTGCAGTTCCAGTCCCCCCAGCTTGTTGTCCCCTGTCCTTCGGGACCATTACAACTCAATCCCCTCCCCCGCTGCATGCGCCCACCCTAGCCACCCTGGTGTCTCACCCTCGTTTCCGACTCCTGCGGACTGTCCCTATGTTCTGGCACTGACAGGGGTGTTTGCTATATTTTGTCTAGCATTTCTAGATGACTATGAAATGTGGGAAAGTTTTTAGATGATCTAGTCCAAAATATTGCCAAAAATAGAAACGCAGTCGGCTCATGTTTAGATCTTTCCCTCAGGTTTTTAAAAAGGTCACTTTGTTCTCCTCTTATTGTCTGTATATTTACCACTTTTCTCCTATTCTCTTACCTTAAACAGTTACATTATAGAACAAAATGCCCGATGCTAATACTTTGCTCATGTATAAACCACTCTTTCCTCCCCCTCGTATTTGTCTTTTCTTACTGTTTTTTTCCCCTCTCCTCTATTCTTTTATGTAATTTTCCAGTGAACAGGCACCAAATATAGCTAGTATTTGATCTATATGAAACCTGCTAATTTAACTGCTCTTCTCTTTAAAAAAAATCTATACCAATCTTGCAGATGGGGGGAAAAAAACTTGAGGTCGGCAAAACTTCTAGCCATGTTTCCACACGTCCCATTGTCAAAATGCTGGCAAACTTGAAAACACTGGATGGCTGTTTTTAAAAATTCAGTGGGAGGAAGGTGGAGGGGGGTATCGGGGGCATAAATGGTGATGGAAGGAGACTTGTCTTTGAGTGGTGAACAAATGATACAGTGTACAGATGGTGTGATGTGGAATTGTGCACCTGAAGCCTGTATGATTCTGTTAACCAGTGTCACCCCAATAAATTTAATAAAAAGGCAAAAAAACACCTCAGTACTAATATTACAAGTCATATTTAAGCTATTTTAGACCTTGATCAATTTATTGGGGACTTAGATCTAGGTCCTTATGCATGTGAATATTTCTATTGCCGTACAAGGACGTCGGTGTACTTTATGTGGATAACATTTGCAGCCCCGGCATGCTGTTGCAGAGGGTCCAGTCCATACGACTGTCCATTCCTACTCGTGGCTTCCTGGGAATTTTCATTTACATAATAGCGAGGGAAAATGAGCGAAAATGAGCTAAGTGTTGAACTGACGACTTTTGTCACTGCTCTAATCAAGGTTACACATTAACTAACTTATAAATAACAGAAACCTCAGCAACTACAATGGCTTAGAAGCGCAGCCTCAAAGCTTTGTCAAAAGAACTTGTTAAAAAATCTCCTTCGTTGTGTCAGCTCTGGTGAACGCATATTCCACCTGGCTTTTCTTCTCAACCTCCACCGAGTTTTAAGAGTTTGTAAATCCCAATTTTAAGGATTGATAAAATCTTTCTGTATCAGTTACCTATTGCTGCATCACAGGCCACACACCTCAGCGTAACAGCTTCAGATGACCATCATCTCATTTGCTCACGAGTCTGTGGGTCAGGAACACCGCAGGGCTGCGAGGGGCGGCCGTGGGCCTCCTGCCCACGCGGGGCGTCGGGGCTGTGTGATTAGGCAGCTGTGCTTCTGGCTGTCAGGGGGCCTCCTTTCTGGCCATCGGGCGGTTTGGAGTCACTTCTTTCAGCCTCTTTCTTGGACTTTTTGGCTTGGCAGATGGTGTCCCCCCAGGTTAGAGTTAAAACTTGTAGCCTCGAACTTAGAAGTCCCAGAACTGAATATCCACCACATCTATGGGTCAAAGCAAGTCAAAGCCCAGCCCAGATTCAAGGAGAGAGGACAGAGACTTCATCCCTTGAGGGCACGGAGTTGCTGGCGCCCTTAGGGATGGGAGGAACTGTTGGTGGCCACCTTTGCAGACAATCTACCGTGATCACTTTACCCAGATAAACAGCACTCATTCTGTTTTTGCTACAAATCAACAGATAAGTGTATGAACTATAGTTTAGTACTAGTACTAGGTAGTTTATAGTACTGGCACTAAATATGTGCAGGTACTTGCCCAGTGTAAGTCTATTTGGGGCATTGTTTGAATGTTAGCATCTACAATTTCAAGAGAGAAGGTGCAATCTCACTTGATTAATATTAAAGCTTAAATTAAATTCACCTGGTCCTTAGCTCGTGCAATATTACCATTAGTTCATTACCCCTCTGGGTCTTCCTGGTGGTCACTTAGGAATGAGGGAAGACACAAATAAATTACCTTGTTTTCTTGTTCTGATAACACCATATTGCCATCTTGGAATAACGTTCTAATCTCACTAATTATTTTTAAAGAAATAACATGATTTTGATTTTGCAAATTTTATCACACCAAGTTCTCCACAATCGGGTACACCAGGATCTTACCCTTCCTGGTGTTAAGCAGATGGATAATTCTGACTTGTGTATGTATGGAATGAAGTCCCATGACTATCCAAACACACCAACCACTTCCATAGCATTTGGGATTATGCAATGGAAAATGTTTCCAGTGATGCCCTTTTATGTGTTAATTTTGCAAAATGTATTCTCAATTATAATTTCAAATCACCTGAGCAACAGAATAACATTAGAAGTTGTATAAAAACCAAGGACTTATTTAAATTTAGCATTAAGAAAACATTTTAATTAATTGGCACAAACTGAAGATAACCCATATTTAACAAGCCAGTTCCGGTTGACACTTGCCAGAATATGACATATTGAATATTTGTTTTTGTCTAATACCCCTTAGACTAAGGAAAAAATTTTAAAGCAGAGGGTGTAAAATAATCTACTCCCATGAGACTGAGAAAACTTTAATTAGACCCCTTTAAGGAAGAAATGTGCTTTCGTTAAAAAATTTTAAAATGTGTACTTTAAATGACCTTTAAATTTCAAGACTTTTTCAAGACACAATTGTCCAATCTTCATAGTAATGAACATGCCAGATATTTTAATTTCCTGCATATCTGCCAAGTCTCATCAGTTTGGAACAAGATTTAATTTTAAGGGGCCTCCCTTTTAAAAAAAATACATTTTCTCGTATTTTGAAAGAGGTTTTTAAAATATATTTTGCCCATTTATATCTTGGAAACACGTGGATGACCTTCAAGTTTAAAAATTCTCCTCCATATTGACTTTGGACAGCCCTGGCTCATCCATTTTCAGTACTACTCTCTTGTTTACTTTTCAGCATTGCATTTATTTAAAATATACATTTTAAAAATCACACGGCCATTGAAGCGGGGCCAAACGCTTTGAAAGAGTGAGTTTAGGGGGATTGGAGGGACGGGATGAAATATCTATGAGTAGCAGCTCTGTGTAGCATCTACTCTATAATGCAGTGTTGTGCAACTCTGCCCTACAACATAATGATAGTAGCTTGCGTTTTCTTATTACTATTCGTCCTCGAACTGAATCTACAGTCTTTTGCCAAAATGAAGATCTATTTCTCACTTCACTACATCTCCCTGAGGGGAGGGAGCCAGGCCCCTTGTTTAGCATACAGATTGTACAACAGGTACTCGCCCAACTGCTTTTTTGTCTCTGCATTTTCAGCCTCACAAACCCAAGGGCAGTGTGATCCAAGCCTGGACTTACATCAAACAGAGCCCAGAAGAATGTAACTCCACTCCCATCACCTCCTTACTAACACCTTTTTCTCTTTTTCAATCATGATGACCCCAGAGAGCCCAGCCCAGGGCAATCATGCAGAGAGAATCAGGAAAGATACCAGAAGAAATATTTTTTTATTTTACCAGCCTGGAGGGCCTGTTATTAGTGTGACAGAATAATGTGACTGAGAAATTAATTGGACTTGTTTTCTACTCTGGACTCATCACAAAGACTACGGCCCCCCAACCCCACCCCCACCCCCAAGCAATTAAGCCTCACAGAGTCCTGAGGTGTTGCGTTTGCCTACCTCAGGGGAGCTCAGGTGCCTAGGAACTTTGGGATTTGGAGTTGAATTATCAAAAGGCCAGGCCCTTGGAGGGAAGGAGGTGGGAGTGCTGTGTGAGAGGAGTGGCCCAGCTCCCTGAAGATTTCCACACAAGGGATGCAGAGCAGCAGTGAGGAGGAGGATGGTGGGTCAGAGCTGATCGTGTGGTATCCAGGGCTGACCCACTGGCACGTGCACACGGGTTGCCTGGAGACCTAAAGTGCAATTTTGATTCAGAAGGTCTGGCGTGGGTCCGGAGACTCCGCGTTTCTAAGAAGCTCCCAAAGGTGCCGATGCTATTGGTCCTGGACCCCACTAGGAGTCGTAAGGGGTAAGGAGGAGTAGGTAGGACTTCAGAGGAGGCCACAGGAAAGTCTAAATTTGGAACCGCTGGAAGCAATGGCAAAAGTTCTGAGTGGCTGAGTTGTACACTGAGGCAAAGCACACTATTACCAAGAGCTGCCCATCTCCAAAGGGATCATTTCAGTCTGTACACAGAGCATCTATTCCAACAAACTACAGAAAGAACTGAGCGCTAATAGCCCTTCTCCAAATTTCCTGGCCTATTTCCCCACGGCCTCTTAGGATTCTTAAATGACCCCAGGGAAGGGGAGGAACCCAACTCCCCATAGACTGAATTTCCAGACTACCTTGGCTTGGGAAAGGATCAGCGGAGGACCTGTGCCAAATATATTTAATCTAGAAGAATTAAGAAATGTTCATGTTTTTGAGCCCAAGTACCATGGAGCAAATTCATATGAGTTACCCTTTTAATCTCAAACTTAAAGAGAATCGGATTCAGGAATCAATAAGTAACCATTTGTCAGTTTTTCTTTTCTTTTTTTAAATATATTTTTACTAGAGGCCCAGTGCACCACATTCGTGCCCTGGGGGGGGGGGGGGGAGGAGGAGGGTTCCTTAGCCCGACCTGCACCCTCTCACCGGCCCACTCAGGGAGCGGGCCTAGGCCCACGCAGGGAGCAGGCCTAAGCTGGCAGTCAGACATCCCCCGAGAGGTCTTTAGCACTGCCGCAGAGCCGGGAGAGGTTCCTTCACCGCTGCTGCACTTGCCAGGCCTGTGGGAGCGCACTGACCACCAAGGGGCAGCTCCTGCATTGAGCATCTGCCCCCTAGTGGTCAGTGCATAGCGACCGGTTGTTCTGCCAGTCGGTCTATTTGCATATTAGGGTTTTATTATATAGGATTGACTTCAGGGAGGAAGGGAGAGAGAGAGAAACATCAATGATGACAGAGAATCATTGATCGGCTGCCTCCTGCACACCCCACACTGGGGATTGAGCCCACAACGCGGGCATGTGCCCTGACCAGAAATCAAACCATGACCTCCTGGTTCATAGGTCAATGCTCAACCACTGAGCCAGGCCAGCCAGGCCATCAGTTTTTCAATCAACAATGTTAGGGGCTGATGAATGGATTTCCCTAAGCCCTGATATGGGGCATTTTTGGGCTTCTGACAAGAAAAAGTAGTTGAAGAACTCAAGTGCCCCAAAAGATCTGAGGACTTAAATTCCTTATCAGTCAACGATTTTGCCATGGTCACCAGAGAAAATGGCCCTTCCCCTCACACACACTCTTCAAACTGCTCTTTGAGATTTTTTCCTTCTTCAAGTCCTTGCTCTTCATTTAAATATGACTTCACCAGGATAAACATGTTCAGGAGAAAGACCCAGTTTGATTTTCTTCTGCCAGCAGCAAGTCTTAAAAAGAAATGAAGGCAGAAAGTGCTGGGTCCAAAGCCGAGTTTGTTTCAAAGCTGACAGGAACAAAATCCAGGGGTCCCTTTTCCCAATTCGATTTCAAGCGCAGATGCCTTTCACTGGTCATTTTGCTTGTAACCTCTCATCCAGCCATCTCCACGATCGGATGTTTTATTAAAGCATTTCCAAATCTGCTGCGGATTATAGAAGAAAAGTGTGTGCCTGCCACAAATCCATATGGAGATACCAGGTTGATTTGCCCTCAGTCCTCCAAGTCTAAAATCAAAGCAGAAGGTAGAAGGAATGGCCATATATTTTGCCTGATCCTCTGTCCTTGAGAGACCAAAAGTCACAAAGTGACCCTACAGTAGTTTTGTTGGGCCAACAGTCTTTTGTTGTTGTTGTTTTTAACTTTTGATAGGAATTTCACACAAAAATCCAAATTTCTGGTTTTTCTTGAAAACTTAGAAGATCTGGCAACATTTGGCTGCTGTCTCAAATGTCTCAAATGGCGCAGTGGACATTTGTGATCTTCTGGCCGCCAGCATCTGCATCCCCTCTCTTACGTTCAGGAGAGGGTCCTGTTCATAAGGCTTGAAGAGGCAGATGCTTTCCCCATCATTCAAGTCATCTACCAGGTACTCACTAGCAGATGACCCAGGCCTGGCCAGTTTGGGACGTCTCCCAGGCTTTTAAATGGGGTGATAGTTTTAGGAAGAATCCAGTGCAGGAGAGAATTGGGAAATTCTGACAGTAAAAATGGTGGAAGCAACATCCAGGTTCCAGGGACTGTAGGGGTCAACAGCAGCACTGGTTTCCTTACTGGCTTGGTTCTGTGGAGTGACTTTGACCGTGGTTTTAGTTCTATGGCCTGTCTTTGTCCCATTTCCCAAGCCCAGTTCTCCAGCCTGCCGGCTGATTGTGAGCTATTCAATATTTCCTTGCTGCATCCCTTCTCCGTTTAAATCTTTCATCTAGAAACTCTGCTTCTTGAGGCAGGATACAGTTTCCACCAAATCCTCTTCCTTTATAATATAAAGTTTATATCCTCACTTCCAGGCTACATATAGACATGTGAGCTTGTAACCCTGGTCTTCATCTCCCCCTTTCTCTTCAAAGTGATAGCATTTTGGCACTGGGAGAGAGGTTAAAAATCCCCTACCATGAGGATCACAAAGTAATGAGAAAAGTTTGCCAGAGCTACCCCACTTACATCAAGCCCCCTTACATCTCATTGGGCAGAATTGGGTCACATGTTTCACCCTGTAAGCCAATCAGGAACTAGGGTTGCTGTGATCGGCTTAGTCTATAGTTCAACTTTGGCTGAATATTAGAATCACCTAGAACGCATTTTAAAATACCAATGCTGGCCAGGTTCAGACGGCTTCACAGGGGAGTTTTACCGAGCATTTAAAGAAGAACTAACACATCTACACCTCAAACTATTTCAGAAAATCCAAGAGGAAAGAACACTTCGAAACTCTTTTTATGAGGCCAGCATTATCGTTATTCCAAAATCAGATAAAGACACTACAAAGAAAGAGAATTACAGGCCAATATTCCTGATGAACATAGATGCTAAAATCCTCAACAAAATATTAGCAAATTGCATCCAGCAATATATTAAAAAGATCATACACAATGACCAAGTGGGATTTATTCCAGGGATGCCAGGCTGGATCAATAAACATGATACATCACATAAACAAACTGAAAGACAAAAATCACATGATCATATCAATAGATGCAGATAAAGCATTCAACCAAATCCAACACCCATTTTTTTATAAAAAACTCTCAGCAAAGTGGGAATAGAGGGAGCATATCTCAACATGATAAAAGCCTTATATGACAAACCTACAGCCAACATCATACTCAATGGGCAAAAACTAAAACCATTTCCCCTAAGAACAGGAACAAGACAGGGATGCCCACTTTCACCACTCCTGTTCAATATAGTACTGGAAGTGCTAGCCATAGTGATCAGACAAGAAGAAATAAAAGGCATCCAAATTGGAAAAGAAGAAGTAAAACTGTCCTTATTCGCAGATGACATGATATTGTACATAGAAAACCCAGAGTCCATCAAAAAACTACTAGACTTAATAAATGAATTTGGCAATGTAGCAGGATACAAAATCAACACCCAAAAATCTATCGCTTTTTTATACACTAATAATGAATTCACAGAAAAATAAAACAAAAACAAAAACAACCCCATTTAACATTGCACACACACACACAAAAATAATAATAAGATACCTAGGAATAAACTTAACTAAGGAGGTAAAAGACTTGTACTTGGAAAACTACAGGAGGTTGTAAAAAGAGATAGAGGAAGACATAAACAAATGAAAGACTATACCATGTTCATGGATTGGTAGAATCAACATCATTAAAATGTCCATACTAACCAAAGCAATCTAAAGATTCAATGCAATCCCCATTAAAACACCAACGGAATATTTCACAGACCTAGAACTCTCCAAAAATTCATATGGAATAAAAACAGACCCCGAATAGCTGCAGCGATCCTGAGAAAGATCCTGACAAAGTAGGAGGGATCACAATACCAGATATCAAGCTGTATTACAAAGCCACTGTTCTCAAAACTGCCTGGTACTGGCATAAGAACAGACATATAGACCAATGGAACAGAATAGAGAACCCAGAAATCAATACAAACTACTATGCTCAATTAATATTTGACAAAGAAGGCAAGAGCACACAATGGAGTCAAGACAGTCTCTTCAATAAATGGTGTCGGGAAAATTGAACAGATACATGCAAAAAATGAAACTAGACCACCAACTTACACCATACACAAAACAAACTCAAAATGGCTAAAGGACTTAAACGTAAGATGGGAAATTATAAAAATCTTAGAAGAATCCAAAGGCAGCAAAATATCAGACATATGTTGTAGCAATATCTTTCCTTTTTTTTCCCCTTTTTTTTGTTGTAGCGATATCTTTACTGATACAGCTCCTAGGTCAATGGAAACTAAGGAGAAAATAAAGGGGACTACATCAAAATAAAAACCTTCTGCCCAGCAAAAGAAACCATCAACAAAACAAAAAGAAAGCCTACTGCATGGGAGAACACATTTGTCAATGTTATCTCCGATAAGGGTTTAATCTCCAAAATTTACAGGAAACTCATACAAGTTAACAAAAGGAAAATAAACAATCCAATAAAAAAATGGGCAAAGGACCTAAACAGACACTTTTCGAAAGCAGTAATACAGAGGGCCAACACACATATGAAAACATGCTCAAAGTCACTAATCATCTGAGAGATGCAAATCAAAACAACAATGAGGTACCAACTCACACCTGTCAGAATGGCTATCATCAACAAATCAACAAACGACAAGTGCTGGCGAGGATGTGGAGAAAAAGGAACCCTCGTGCACTGCTGGTGGGAATGCAGACTGGTGCAGCCACTGTGGAAAACAGAATGGA
>NW_005871229.1:2129279-2147268 GCF_000147115.1 Myotis lucifugus | reverse complement strand
AGAGTGAACTCCAGGGCTACCAACACCTGAATCTGCAGTGCC
The DNA here is from genome assembly GCF_000147115.1 of Myotis lucifugus. Taxonomy (NCBI): domain Eukaryota; kingdom Metazoa; phylum Chordata; class Mammalia; order Chiroptera; family Vespertilionidae; genus Myotis; species Myotis lucifugus. The sequence goes on along the minus strand of NW_005871229.1, from coordinate 2,147,226 downwards.
ATTTTACGCCCGTGTGCTTCAGAAGCATGGGACTCTGCCCCACCACTGCACATGGACACAGCTCATCACTTTCAACATTCCTGAGAGTCATTACAAATAGGATTTTATTTTCTTTCCTTTAAAACTCTCACTTTCACATAGTTCCAAACCTCCAATGAATGATTAACCACCTGGGCTGCACCAAACAGTGAATTCTTAACTTTCCCAAGTCAGCCACAGCACACAGCTCCATGCAAAACTGTTCCCAAAGTATTCTTGGGTTTCTAATACTTCTTTAAAAACAACAGACAGGATGTCAGGGCAAAGTTCAATAAGTAGCTGTACATTTTATGATCTGAAATGAAAAGCCTAATTAGGTAGCTATAAACTAGATGGTTCAAAGGAAATCTGGATCCATACATGGGTTGCAACTTTTGAAATCATAGACTCTCTAAGGGGAAAATAAATTTAAAAAGCACCCCTTTCCCATTTGTCAAGACAAACAGGCCTCCAATGAAGGTAGCGATCTACGTAAACTTAACCTCCTCTTTTGGCTCATGTCGAAGTGCAAATCAAAAGGGAGGGATGCAGGAGGCAGGGTTTGAGGCAGGGTGGATCCACCTGTTACACAGGGTTTGAGGGCTTACTTACCCTCTCACACACAAGGCGACTATAACACCTCCAGGGCTTGCCGAACCAACACAACAGAGGAAATAACACCTGATGTGTGAGACTTACCGACTTTTCTCCAGCTGCAGAGCAAAGCATGCTGCAGTCCGGGGAGATGGAGCAGCAGTAAACCCACTGCAGATGGCCCGACAACACCTGAATCTGTTTACCTGGCAGACAAAGGGGCAGACAGTGAGCTGTCTCAAACCACAAAGCAGGAAGACTGAGGGTAGTGATGGGCCACCCACCCAGTTCTCTAGCAACTGAGTGCCACCGCCCACTTTTTAATGCAGAGAAAGCAATATGACAAAACCTGCCATTTAAATGCCTGAAATCTATTAATATGATATTCTAACACCCAAGGGAAATCACTGCCCACTGTTTCACCAAACTCCACAGGATCATCAGGACAAACGGTGTAGACAGATCAGGTTCGATAGATCCCTTTGATAGCAAAGAACATTCTTCTCCAGTCCCCCAACCACCTCAATTATACTTAGAAGCATCCTTCCGAATTTGAGAGTGTGTATCTTCACTTCTCTCTGTAATGGTTTCCCCCTCGCCACAAGGTTCTCACTCCGCACCCTCCCCCTCGCTCCCTCCCCCCACCCCAGGTGTCTGGATGAGCAATGGTGCAGTTACAGGGCCACGTGTTCTGGAGTCAGGCGAACTTGGGCTTGAACGCTGGCTCCGCTGTTCACTTAGCACACAATCCTAAATCACTCACCAACCTCTCCAGGTTTCAGTTTTTGAAAAAAACAAAATGCCCATCCATAGGGAAATGAGTGAATAGAGAGTGTAACAGGTGGATCCACCCTGTTAATTCATATTAAATTAAGAATCTAGATTTCCCATGGAGTATCTTTAATGAAAAAACAAGATTCAGGAAAAAAATATAAAGACTATGATTCCATTCTTGTGAAACATAATGACTCCAAAACCCATAAATGTAAGAGTGTGATTGCCCGAATAGGGTCATACAAGTGTAAGCAAAATATGGAAAGAAATATGGAAGACTCTTAGCATGGGCTACACAAGATTACAGGGGGATTATGGAGGAATTCAACCGAAGGGAGAATTAGAAAGATGGCAAGGCTGGCGTGGGCGGGAATCAAGCTAAAATAAAAGGGAAAAAACTTTAAAAATATTTTTGTTTTGCTAATCCTCACTTGAGGAGATTTTTTCCATTGCTTTTCAGAGTGGAAGGGAAAGATGGGGGGGAAGAGAGAAACATTGATGTGAGAGAGTCACATGAACTGGTTGCCTCTCACATGTGCCCCGACCCCCAACTGGGGGCAGAGAGCAAACCCACACCCAAGTATGTGACCTTGACCAGGAATCAAACCTAAGACCCTCCAGTACTTGGGCCGACGCTCTAACCACTGAAAAACCCCAACCAGGGCAGAAAAAAAAAAAAAAAAAAATATATATATATATATATATATATATATATATATATATAAAATAAAATATATATATGCTATTTTATTCTTTAAAATATATATTTTTTATTTTAAGAATATATATGGTCATTTATAAATTTATGGGTATGTGTGGATAAATATAAATTTTTAAGAGTCAGTCATGGTTTCTCCAGCTATCAAACAAGAACAGTACACCTGCCCTGAGGTCGTCATGAGTGTTAAATAAATTAAGGCACGTCAGGTAGGGCAGGGCCCAATACCTGGGAACACTGCCTTATTCCCCTCCTGTTTGAAAAGCCCTAATAATTGCTCTAGTGATTCTGCCCACTCTGTCACCCGCAGCTTCCCAACCACCAAGTGATTTTCAAAGCCACTTCCAGAACCTGCCTTCAATGGTGGCACTGCCTCTGAATAACCCTCCCGGTCAGCAGGCCTAGCTTGGATGGTATGACTACGAGCCCCGCAGTAACGGGAGGAACTGGACAGAGGTCTCTTAGTGACGAGGGGCCCTCAGGTGAGGAAACTACACACACCTCCGCCTCAGCTGTTTTGACAAATTACTGGACTTGTTTCTAAGAGGGAAACAGACAGGGCCTCTGTCACGGTTTAGAGAACAGCCATGGCTCAGGCAAGAGTGCGGTGCCTTTGCATCATCAGGGATGAGTGTGTCTCTTCATGAACTGCCCGCATCACCATTTCCTCTTCCCACCTCCCTCCAGCCTCCGCGTGCCCACCCAGGTGGGGGAGGAATGACCTGTTAATGAATTCCCCTTCCCCGTGTCACCTTCCAGTTCGAGGATCAACACCAGAGACGTGCGGAATTCTTCACTGGGCTGCTCCTCTATAATTCTGTTCAAGGCAGAATTGCATAAAAGCTGACCCCCTCGAGCCTGAGACAATTCTTCTAGACCTCGATTCTACTTCACAAAGAAACTTTACTTCTAACAGGAAGTGCCCAGGGAGGATGACTTCCTCTAGATCAGCGGTTCTCAACTGGGGAGACTATGCCTTCCACGTGGACACTGGCAATGTCTGCACACATGTGGTTGTCACGACTGTAGAGGGTGCTGCTGGCATCTACAGGGTAGAGCCCATAACAAAGAATTATGCAGCCCAAAATGTCAGTGATGCCATGGTGGGAAAGGTATTCCCCATCACCGTATTTTCAATAAAGGTGAGATCAACAGTGGCAAAAACTGGTTCTATTGGTTTAAAAAAATCTCAGTTTTTTCCTTACAGTGTATAAATATGTATTCAATCAACAGACAGATATACAGAATTAAAATCTTCAAGGGATGAGGGGGAGTGATTAAGAAAAAATTGTCGGAAAAGGCTCCTGAAGAAACAAGAATAGAAAAAAAGATGGAGAAACACTACTCTGGGTAAAAATGACACAGGTCAAGTAGGGAAAGGAGCAAACATAGTATTTTAGGAGTCCCGGGAGTTCATCACCTCCATACCATGTTTATTCAGGTCCCAGATGCGCAGAGTCTTGTCCCGAGACGCAGAGACCAAAATCAAACTGCCGCTGGGTGTGAAGCTCAGATCTCTCACAACATCTTGGTGGCCGGAAAGATTCAAAAGCAGGAGCCCTAGCGGGGCAGCAGGAGCATTCGGTCAGTGGGAGAGATGGCACCTGGTCTGCCCGTCACAGCTGCACCCCTCAGCCGACTGGGGGGCTGGGGCCCTTCAAGCCCCCGCTGAGGACATGCACACGAGCCTCCAGGACCTTGTGCCAGCCAGAAACGACCTACCTGTCTGCACCTCCCAGATCTTGATCTGCCCATCGTTGAGCCCCGTCGCGAGGATCAGGCAGGAGGCGTCTGGCCCTGGGGGATGGTGGCGTGCCCAGAGCTTCCTGCTGGGCGGAGAAGGCCACGGGCTGAAGGCCAAACCCCACACAATCTGCCCACAGTCCAGAGTCTTCTCCTTCGGGCTGCCTCGCCCTTTTGTATCATTTTTGCTGCTTCGGCTTTTGGCTTCAAACCCTTTAGGGATGCTGGGGAGGTAGAGAGTTCTTAATGAGTACGAAACTGTCACCAAGTGAACCCACTTTTCATCCTGGGTATCTAAGACTTGAAAGTCCTGGCAACAAGCTGGGCTTCGGTGAATTCTGGTGTGACTTTTCGTTTTCGAATTCGTGTAACAGAGGCTTCCCTGGCCTTGGCTCATCCCATCTGGGACAGCCCTGCAATGGGGGCCTGCCTGTGGGAGCGAGTCCTCTGGGGGTGGTGTGGGAAAGGAAAGGCGCACTCAGCGTTTCCCACGGGAAAGCAAGCGCGCGGCAGGTCTGGAGCTAGGACAGAACTGAGCCTCGCTAGCCATCCGCAGCTCTCCTGCCTGAGGAGCCTCCCATCTCTAGCTTAGAAAACTACCAAGCAGCAGGGAAATATACCCTTTTCCTGCCCCCACTTGGCTTGGTACACACTGATTTCTGCCTTCACTCGCTATGTTCCAACCAATTAATAAGGCTCTTTCATTTACTTCCAACCAGCAGGATAGTCCACAGAGAGAAAGAACCCACAGAACCACTCAGGGGTGCACTGAGCAACTGGAGCCTCTTCCTTTAACTTTCTACTTTAACACTCGGTCCCTAACTACTGGGCCCTCCACCACTCGCCTGGCAGCCAGTATCTCAAAGGCATGAGCAGTTAGACAGCCGGAGGTTCAGCCAGAACACCTGATGTTTCCTGCTGGTGATGCACTTGATCAGTGTGAGCATGAGGTCCTACTTTCCTACATGACCTTGACCGCACCCTGGGGCATATCAAACTAGGGGAAATGGAGATGACAAAGCTGGAGCTGAGTTCCATGAGAAATCCTAGACCACACAGATGTAGCGGGACCTTTTTAGGTACTACATTTGTCCCCAAAAGGAAGGAAATCACATGTTTGTCAGTTGTGTGGTTGAAACAGACTAAAAACATTTAACCAAGCTCACCTATAAAGCTAGGAGGGATGGAAGCAATGTAGCCTCCTTTGGCTCTAAAGCTCTATTAATCTAAATCAGAGGTCGGCAAGCTCTGCCTAGGCCAGCAGCCTGATTTTATAAATAAAGTTTTAATGGAATACCACCACGCTCATGTGCTCCCCTGTTTTCTATGGGTGCTTTGATGCTGTAACGGCCTAGCTGAGTGCCGCTGACAGACACATGGCCTACAAAACCGAAAATATTTACTATTTGGGCCTTTACAGAAAAAAATTGCTGACCCCTGGTCTAAATGGCCCAATATAGTCTGAGATTTTGTTATTCTGACAAAACATGTGGATGTGATAATGAGTATCTTTTTGATTGGGCCTGCCCAACCCACACATGGCCCCACACACATCGCAGACCTGCCTGGCCCTGGCACAGGAGCCTGAGTTTGCCATCCAGGGAAAAAGCACGTAAAAGGCAGGCTATGGAAAAACTTCACAGAACGGCGTGACCCTCCAAAGTTATATTTGTTTTATTTTTTATAAAATCCTAATTTCTGTATTTGAATTAAGGGATACTTTTATAGCTACTTTATTCCAAAGAAATTAAGGCACATTAATATGTTAAATCATTTTAATATCATATATTTAATTTCTCTAGAAAGATACTAAAATCTCCACCTTAGGGGTAGAGTTGACTTTCCTGTGGTCCCCAAATCAGGGGCAGATCTGGAACCAGACCATAAGTAAGTCTTGGGAATCCTAGCTTACTGCTCAACTGATCCCCTGGACTTCTGAGTCTGTCAATGAATCAAGGGATGAGCTACATGGGAGGTGAGGAGGTGCAGCTTGAAAAGGGGTAACTAGGGGCAAGATAGGCTCATTGGGAGAACTTCACTGAAATTAAAGTTTCTAAAAAGTTTATTTCTAAAAGTATTACAACTATTTGGTTAGTATCAATTATTTGCTCCATATCAAAAGCACATATGACATTTTAAAATGTGTAACAATCCTGGGCCTGCCCGGTGTGACCTAAGAACCAGGAGATCAAGGTTCAATTCCCATCAGAGCACATGCCCAGGTTGTGGGCTCAATCCCCAGTAGGGGGCGTGCGGAGGCAGCCTATCAGTGATTCTCTCTCATCACTGATGTTCCTCTATCTCTCTCCCCCTCCTCCCTTCCTCTCTGAAATCAATAAAAATATTTTTTAAAGGTGTAACAATCCTAAGAAGATCATAAATGCCCCAGACTCCTCCTTTTTTAAAGGACTTAACAATTATTTTGAATTATAAAAATAACAGAAATGTGGGGAAAATTTGGAAGTGAGGCTATTAATAGTTAATATGGGAAGACTATATTTACCTATAATACTGTATATATTTAAGTACAAAAATCACTTTTAGGAAAAAAGCCCACATATTTCATTTTATGCTTTTTAAAAAATCCTCATCTGAGGATATGTTGACTGATTTTAGAGAAAGGAACTGAGAGAGAGAGAAAGAGAGAAACATCGATTGGCTGCACCCAACCAGGGACCAAACCTGCAATCTAGGTATGTGCCCTGACCAGGAATCACCGGCAACCTTTTTGGTGTACAGAACGACATTCCAGCCAACTGAGCCACCTGGCCAAGGCCATTTTATGCTTTTAAAAACTTTTTCAGACTATAGATTTATATCAGACTTAATTCTGGATGTGAAGTTTAGTCCCCTGTACTTACGAGTGAGTGGATCAATAAACAATGAATGGCCCTATCCAGTCTGGCTCAATGGATACAGCCTGCGGACTGAAGAGTCCCAGGTTCGATTCTGGTCAAGGGCACATGCCTGGGTTGTGGGCTGCATCCCCAGTAGAGGGCATGCAGGAGGCAGCCAATCAATGATTCTCTCTCATTATAGACATTTCAATCTCTCTTTCCCTCTCCCTCTCTCTGAAATCAATAAAAACATATTTAAAAAACAACAACAACAACAATAAATGACCTTGGCATTATTTAACTGACTATAGAAGGAACCGAAAATCACGACTAAAAAAACAACAACAAAACACACACACACACACACACACACACCACACACACACACACACACACACACACACACACGGAAAACTACAAGACATTGAAAAAAGAGATAGAGGAAGATATACGCAAGTGGAAGAATATGCCATGTTCATGGATTGGTAGAATCAACATCATTAAAATGTCCATATTACCCAAGACAATCTACAGATTCAAGGCAATCCCTATTAAAATACCAAGAGCATATTTCACAGAGCTAGAACAAATATTCCAAAAATTTATATACAATCAAAAAAGACCCCGAATAGCTGCAGCAATCTTAAGAAAGAAAAACAAAGTTGGAGGAATCACAATACCAGATTTCAAGTTATATTACAAAGCCACTTAACTCAAAACAGCCTGGTACTGGCATAAGAACAGATATATAGACCAATGGAACAGAACAGAGAACCCAGCAATTGACCTAAGTCATTATGCTCAATTTATATTTGACAAAGGAGTCAAGATAGTCTCTTCAATAAATGGTGTTGGGAAAATTGGACAGATATAAGCAAAAAAATGAAATTAGACCACCAACTTACACCATACACCAAAATAAACTTAAAATGGATAAAAGACTTAAATGTAAGACATGAAGCCATAAAAATCCTAGAAGAAACCACTGGCAGCAAAATCTCAGACATCTTGTAGCAATATGTTTACGGATACATCTCCTAGGACAATGGAAATTAAGGAGAAAATAAACAAATGGGACTACATCAAAATAAAGAGCCTCTGCACAACAAAAGAAACCATCAATAAAATAACAAGAGTGTTCACCCCATGGGAGAACATATTTGGGTTAACCTCCAAAATCCACAGGGAACTCATACAACTTAACAAAAGGAAGACAAACAATCCAATTAAAAAATGGGCAAAGGACCTAAATAGACACTTCTCCAAAACGGACATACAGAATGCCAAGAGACATATGAAAAAGTGCTCAAAGTCACTGATCATCTGAGAATTGCAAATCAAAATGACAATGAGGTACCACCTTATACCTGTTAAAATGGCTATCATCAACAAATCGACAAACGACAAGTGTTGGCGAGGATGTGGAGAAAAGGAAACCCTGTGCACTGCTGGTGGGAATGCAGACTGGTGCAGCCACTGTGGAGAACAGTATGGAATTTCCTCAAAAGATTAAAAATGGAACTCCCATTTGACCCACTGATCCCACTTCTAGGAATATATCCCAAGAAATCAGAAACACCAATCTGAAAGGATGCACCCCTATGTTCATAGCAGCACAATTCACCATAGCTAAGATCTGGAAACAGCCCAAGTGCCCATCAGCAGATGAGTGGATTAATAAACTGTGGTACATCTACACAATGGAATACTACGCAGCTGTAAAAAAGAAAGAACTCTTATTATTTATTTGCAACAGCATGGATGGAGAAAGATAAGTGTCACATGATCTCACTCATATGTGGAATCTAATGAACAACATAAACTGATGAACAAAAATAGACCCAGAGACATAGAAACATCAAACAGGCTCAATCCTCAGAGGGAAGGCAGGGGAGGGTGGAGGGGAAAAGAGATAAATCAATGAACTCATATGCGTATATGCATAACCTATAGACACAGACAATAGGGTGGTAAAGGCTTGAGGGAGAGGAGGGTGGAAGAGGGCAATGGAGGGAAAAAGGGACATATATAATACTTTCAACAATAAAGATTTATTAAAAAATACACACAATCTTTGACAGCTGCTAAAATATATAAAAACTAGGCACCCAGTGCACGAATTTGTGCACCTTGAAAGGAACTGTGGGCCGCGAGGCTGTGGTGGGCACAGGGGCGGGTCTTGGCCCATCCTCTACACCCCCGCCCAGCCCCTCCCGCCATGGCCCCCAGTCCCCTATCTGCTGGCAGCCCTGCTACCACCGCCACTGCTCCCACATGCTGAGGGCGCCGGCCCTGCTCACACCCGTTGACGGCGTGGAGCCATTGGGGCCAATGCCAGCAGCTGGTGCGAGCAGGGCCGGCACTGTCAGCAGGTGCGAGCAGCAGCTACTGCCCTGATCACCCCTCAGGAGCAGGGGGAGATGGAGAAGCCCTGAGGGGCGATCGAGGCTGGCAGCCACCACTTGCACCCACAGACGGCACGGAGTGATCTGGACCTGCATCAGGCACCAGCAGTGAGTAAGAGCAGGGCCGTTGCTGGCAGCAGGTGTGAGCAGGCCAGCACCGGCAGCAGGTGCAAGCACCAGGCAGGACCATGGTGTGGGGGAGCAAAGAATTTTCAGTAACCACCAAAGGCTTGCCCCGATGACAGTGACTGGTGCCCCGCCTTGGTCTGGTGCCCCCGCTCACCTGCTCCACCATCCCGCCATGGCTGATGTCTGCCATGTTCCCCATTGTGCCACCTGCTGCCAATGCCCGCCATGTTCTGTGCGCGCCCCCTGGTGGTCAGCGCACATCATACTGACCAGTTGGTTGGCCCGCCATTCGGTCTATTTGCATATTAGGGATTTATATATATAGATGCCATAATGTCCTTAACCATTGTCTCATCATCCAATTTGTAGCTGTTTCTGATTTTAACTACTATATAATTAATTTCATGATGCATGTAAATAGATGAGCCCGTTTCTGAGATTCCTAATCACTGTTAGGACATTTTTAAGGTCTTTAATGCCTATTGTCAAATAGATTTCCTTCCAGAAAGTGCACAAATTTACCCCTCAACCCCAACAGTGTACAGAGTACCCATCTCAGCAAACTCTCATCAGCTTTACCTATTATCAAGGCAACACATTTCAGACTAAACTTCTAAAAAACTTAAATCTAATATACAATTTATAAGAAATGCCTAAAGCAAAACAAATGAAAGCCTCAAGGGCACAGGCTGTGTGTTTGGTTTATTTAGGATTCTCGCCCCTGGCTCAGTTTTAGGCAAAGAAGATTTGCAACAAATGTTGGTTGAAAACATAAATGCAGACAGAGTTACCCTGGGACAAATGAAAAATGCAAATGCTGGGCCACTGACTGGGGGCTCAGAGCTTTCAGACGCTGGACCTGTCCAGCCCAAAGAAAGAAAAATATCAGAAACTAAACGTGGTAGATAATGAAAAGACAACACCCTATTTTAAAATGGGCAAAGGCTCTGAGTAGACAATTCTCCAAAGCAGATATACGAAGGGCCAATAAGCACATGGAAAGGTGCTCAACATCAGTGCCCATCAAGGAAATGCACATCAGAACCACAGTAAGAGGCCACTTCATACCAACCAGGGCGGCTGGGCTACAATCACAAAGACAGACAATAGCAAGTGTTGGGGAGGATGTGAAAATTTCTTAAACTCACACATTGCTGGTGGGATTGTAAAACGGTAGAGCCACTTTGAAAAAGTCTGATAGTTCCTCAAACGGTTAAACACAGAAAACATATGAAATCATATTGAGACAGGCCAGTAAGCCAGGACAAATGCAATAGGGAAACTGAGGCAGTTAGCTGAACAAACTCGCAAAGCAATTTACAGTAGATACAGGAGGTCACCTTCCTAGAAATAACATCTAGGCCTCAGCTGTATTCCAGCCTCCAGACCAAGAAAAGCAGCAAAACCAGGTGGGCGACACCAGGACCAGCCACGATGACTGACAACTCTCAGCCCTAACACTGACCAATCAGTAAAGACCAGGAACCTGGATGGGCACACCTAGAAGACTGATGAATATTCTGTGGAGACCCTCCCCTGAGACCTTCCCGCCTTTGAGATAAAGTCTCAAGACAAAGGACCCAGGGCGTGCTCTGGGTCTAGGGCAGTGGTCGCCAACCGGTGGTCCCCAGACCACTGGTGGTCCGTGAGGTCCGGAAGGGTTGGCAACCGCTGGTTTAAGGAAACCTTTGGAGCAGCGGGCCAACCGGTGGTCCGTGAGGTCCGGAAGGGTTGGCAACCGCTGGTCTAGGGAGCAGCCCCTGCCATTCCCTTCCCTTCTTCTTTCCCCCACGAGCATGCATCTCCTACACCCCAAAGGACCCACAAGACTTGCACCTGGGGAGCAACGGGCGGCAGCAGCTCAGTCGTCAAAGGCTAGTCCCCTGAACCTGTTCCCAAGGCGCCCTTTTCGCTGACTTCCCAGAGAGCTAAGGCAGCCCAGCCTCGGCTCTCCTGTTGCTTCTGCAATGCCGGGTCCTGTCTTGTTTTGCGACCCCAGCTTTAATAAATGTTCCCTCATAGTCATCCGGGCTCGTGTTGTGAAATTTTTCCTGCACCAAGAACCACCAAGGGCCAGGTCCCCTTTCTGGTAACAACATGTCCACACAAAGACTTGTACATAGATGTTCATAGCAGCATTCTTTATAATAGTCAAAGGTGAAAACAACCCAAAGTCCACCGATTGATAAATGTATAAACAAAATGTGGTTATCTCCATACAATGGAATATTCGGCAATGAAAGGAAATAAAGTACTGATACATGCATCAACATAAATAACTGAAAACACTGAGTGAACGAAGCCAGTCAAAAAAGTCTACGTATTATCTGATTGATATGAAATGTTCAGAATAGGCAATCTATAACGACAGAAAGTAGATTAGTGGCTACTCAGGGCTGGCGAGTAGAGGGGTTTGGAGGGTGCTGGCTTAGGGATGTAGGTTTCTTTTATTAGTAATGAAAATGTTCTAAGATTAGTCATGGTGATAGATACACTTTAAATGGGCAAATTGTATGGTGGGTAAATTATACCTCAATGAATCTGTTTTTAAAAACTTGGGGCCAACGTAATCTCGATGGAATTAATTTTCCCACGTCCTGCACGTGGGGCTCTGTGAGTCCGGTGGCGGATTCCTGAACTGTCCCGCCGTTTCCCTCTCCTATTCTCAGGCAGCAAGACCCAAGAGCAGGTAGTAGTTTGAATAAGCGCTCCCGTTCCTCGGCGCGTGAGGACTGCCTCCTGCCTTGGGAGGCCAGAGTACTTACAACTGCTCCTCCAGCGGCCAGGGGATCAGCTTGACAATGCAGTGTCCTTGCGACCAAGCAAACCAGGAGCCATCTGGAGAGAAGGCGACACTCCAGGTTTCACAGCTCGACTTCCAATCGAACTGGTGGGGGCGCCCGGGCTTGAGTTCGGCCAGCAGCAGCGGTTCCTCTGGGACAGGAGAGAGCATGCTTCAAACCAGCACTCTCACTTCCCTCCTCACCGCCCTGACTCAGACCCAGAAAGCCACTGTCTCACCATGGCACGGGTGGGATTCTGGGAGGGAACTGCCACTTAAGTGACCTGGGGCAGTACCAGTAGCCAAAGGCCACATTCCACCGTGGTTACTCAGCTCTGGCACTCCCCTCTGCTGGTTACCCATGACTCAGTAACCTTTGGAAGGGTAAACCCAGTGACCAGAGGCCTCATTTTCCTATGAATGCCTGAAGAGGAAGAAAGGAGAGGACCAGATCAGGACTAGCCCAGGCAAGACTGTTAGATGGTGCAGATTAGGAGGCTTTCAAATGTATTTAAATTCTCCTCAAAAGAGCCCGCTCCTGGGAGAAAAGAGTTATCTGAAACTCATGCCCTCCCTCCGCCCCCCACCCCCACCCCCATCATCAAGACTAAAATCAAATGTTCAGCACTTGCCCTGCTTCCTCTTGCTTAGACCAGAGTCAAGCCCGGAGTAGCTCATGCTCATTCACAGCTGGACTCCTTTTCTGCTTTGGAGAATCCCACCTAGATTAGCAACTGGGAAGCATACCCTGATCTCACACTATCAGAGTAGAAATACTTATTTCTCTGCTTATTTCATTCTCTCCTGTAATAGCCAATTTCCCTCTGCGCCTCCCCCGCCTGCAGAATGTAAGCATCTTTGTTCAGAAACAGCAAGACGATTTAATCTTTGGGTCTGTCGGGCCTAGGACAGCACCTTGTGAGGAGTTAAGTGCTGGGAAGGTGCTTCTCCATCGACAGGAAGGGCAGGCCCTGGTTTCATTTCCTCCTCCACTGGAAGGTCTCCATGGCTGGTGAAGCTCGTAAGTTAAAGGCCCTCGGAATTGATTTTCTGACCACGATGATGTGTAATGGTGACACATACTAATATAATAACTGGCTTCCCTCCTGCATGAGCTCACTTCCTGGTGTGTATGTTCCACTTTAACAGTTCCGAGACTTTGACCCTTTTATAGCCGTTACCAGATAGAAACTAACTTAAGCACCCCATAGTTCATATATCCTAGAACACATCTTGATGTCTTCTCACATTTTGACCTCCATGAAATCAGGTTATGTCTCACAAGTGATGACGTTTCATGGTTACACAGGCAGTGTTTTTTTTCTCAGTGATACATAGGCCAATATGATCCATATCTTGGATTCAATGAAACAGATGGTAAAGATGCACATATAAGTGCATATAATCATATCAAGCCTTTGGTGGCTTTGCCATTTAAGGAAGTTTCCTTTATATTCATTCCCTGAGGTTCTGTATGTAAATCTAGGTTTTAAAATATTAAGTCTACACTGGTGTTTGTATAGACCCCGGTAATTCCTCCTAGAAATTTGTGTTTGTACACGTGATCCTTTCATTTATATCATTATTTTTCTGTAGAAGCATATTCCTCTGGATGCGAATGTTTACATGACAAGAATATTTTACTGTATATTTTAAATCCAAAACAGATCTCTTAAAGTTATGCAGCAATCCTGCAACAGCTCCTTCCAGATATTTCCATATAGTGACACAGCCCTAATCTGTTAATGCCTTCTCCTTGTAGCCCAGTGGTTCTCAACGGGGGTAATTTTGCCCCCTGGGCACACGTGGCATGTCTGGAGACACTTTTGTTGTCATAACTGGGGGTGGTGCTACTGCTATGTAAGGGGTGGAGGCCGTGGGTGCTGCTAAGCATCCTACAATCCAGAAGTCAGCCCCCACATGAAGCATTTTCTGGCCCAAAATGTCAGTAGTGCCGAGGCTGAGACCCCGTATGTGCACAATACTAAATGACACGGACAATGACAAATTTCATGACTCCATCCGGACTATATTTACACATGGTTCACTTCCTCCCCATGCACACTAGCCATCCTCTGGAACACCACGGAGGCTCTACATAATATGAAAAGGGGTCATCCTTGACTTTTCTCTTTTCTTCACCTCCCAATCCAAATCCACTAGCACAGTGGTTCTGAACCTTCTGGCCCTTTAAATACAGTTCCTCATGTTGTGACCCAACCATAAAATTATTTTCGTTGCTACTTCATAACTGTAATGTTGCTACTGTTATGAATCGTCATGTAAATATCTGATATGCAGGATGGTCTTAGGCGACCCCTGTGAAAAGGTCGTTCGACCTCCAAAGGGGTTGCGACCCACAGGTTGAGAACCGCTGCTTAGCAAGTTCTATCAAATCTTTTTCCAAGAGACTTGCCAAACCTAACTTCCCTTCATCTCCATGGCTACTATTCTAATCTATGCAACATCATCCTCTCTCTCTAAGCAGCCTTCCAACTGCTCTCCTAGCTCCCGCTCTGGCCCCTACCATCCATTCTCCTCACCTTCCAAAGTAATCCGCTTCAATCACTCTTAGACTAAAATACAAACTCCTCACCCTGCCCTCAGAGTCCTGCAGAAACTGGCCCCTGCCTTGTCTCTCACCTGGGCTTCTATTGCTCTTCTTGCTCCTGGCTCTAGCATACTAACTAGCCTTCTCTCACCCTTCACTGTGCTCCATTAGTTCCAACCCCAGGGCCTTTGCACCAGCTATTCTCATCCCCAGGAATGCCTCTGGGGCTGGTGCCTTCTCTTCATTCAGGTCTCAGCTTAAATGGTAGCTCCTCAGAGAGCCCTTCTCTGACCCCCAAGTCAATCTCTTTCACAACTTCAACTTCTCACTTTTCTTTCTTTTTTTAAAAAATATATTTTATTGATTTTTTACAGAGAGGAAGGGAGAGGGATAGAGAGTTAGAAACATCAATGAGAGAGAAACATCGATCAGCTGCCTCCTGCACACTCCCTACTGGGGATGTGCCTGCAACCAAGGTACATGCCCTTGACCGGAATCGAACCTGGGACCCTTGAGTCCACAGGATGACGCTCTATCCACTGAGCCAAACCCATTAGGACTCACTTTTCTTTTTTTTAGAAACATCAATGATGAGAGAGAATCATTGATCGGCTGCCTCTTGCACGCCCCCTACTGGGGGTCGAGCCCACAACCCGGGCATGTGCCCTTGACCGGAATCGAACCTGGGGCCCTTGTCCACAGGCCGATGCTCTATCCACTGAGCCAAACTGGCTAGGGCTTCTCACTTTTCTTTACAGCACAATCACTAATTTGATTATTAACTATCTTCCCCAACTAGGACATCAACTCCACGGGAGCAAGGACCTTGTATGTTTACCCCCAGTTCCTAGCAGAGTTCCTGGCAGAGAACAGGCAGTTAGTAAATATTTGTTGAATAAATATACATGATATACCTTCCTTATATATAAATAAAATGAAGCCCCTTAAACTATTATGATGCCTGTGCCAAACATTTCACATGAAATGCTTCTTAAACATGAGCTATTCCCAGATTTCACACTCTAATTCTGTGATTTGGGGATTTAACCTCTTGCTATTTCAGGCTCAGGAATCCAGGAGCTAAAAGAAGAAAGAACCCAGTGACTCCTCTCCCTTCTTCATTTCTAGAACGAAGGAAATTCTGAAGGGAGAGTCTGGGCCCCAACTAAAATTGGCTGCTGGGAAAGAAAGCTGCAATTAGTACAGAGCTTACACAACCAGAGCCACGGGGATCCAGCTTCATCTGGGACGGCACCTGCCATGGCCCTCCTTGGTGAAAAAGATCAGGGTTTTCTAATTAAACACTGGGATGTGTGTGGACACACAGGCTGGATGGAAAGATATTCATGATGGGCCTTGTCTGTGAAAGGAGATTCGCCTTAACATGGAGATGAAAGCTATGACTCCAGGCAGCAGAAAGCAAGGTGATTGGTCCTGCCTCAGGATCATTACATTATCAGCGGTTCTCAACCTGTGGGTCGCGACCCCTTTGGCGGTCGAACAACCCTTTCACAGGGGTCACCTAAGACCATCCTGCATATGAGATATTTACATTACGATTCATAACAGTAGCAATATTACAGTTATGAAGTAGCAACGAAAATAATTTTATGGTTGGGTCACAACATGAGGAACTGTATTTAAAGGGCCAGAAGGTCGAGAACCACTGCATTAGATGGTCCATCGGCCTGGGAAACGCTGCCTGGCGGGCCCCAGATCTTTGCCTGGCTGTTCCATCTCACCCTTCAGGGCTGGTGCTGATGTCGCCTTCTCAGAAGCCTTCCTGGCCTCACAATCTAAAGTGGCCCAGTTAGGCTGGCTGGTGTGACTCAGTGGTTGAGTATCGACCTATGGACCAGGAGGTCTTGGTTCAATTCCCTGTCAGGGCACATGTCTGAGATGCGGGCTCGATCCCCAGTGTGGGGTGCGCAGGAGGCCGCTGATCAATGATTCTCATCATTGATGTTTCTATCTCTCTCTCTCCCCCCTCCCTTCCTCTCCAAAATCAATAAAAATATATTTTAAAAAAATAAACAAGTAAAATGGCCCAGTCACTTTCCTCTCACTCCATTAAATTTTCTTTATAACTATCGCTCATCTATCTTTTCTTGATGGCACTTGTCATTTTTATGTATTTATTGTCCATCTCTTCCCCACCCCCAGCCCAAACTTATCTGTTCATGGCTATTGGGCTGTGCTGTCCAAGACAGTAACCACTAGCCACACGTGGCTACTAACCAATGAAAATGTGGTGAGTCCAAATTAAGATTATGTATATAATATACATCTCATCTTGAAGACTTAATACCAAAAAAAAAGTCTAAAATATATTAGTAATCATGATTACATATCGAAATGATGTTTTAGACATGTTGGACTGACAAAGATATAGTTTTAAAATTAATTTCACCTGTTTCACTTTTTGTATGCAGCTACCGGAACATTTTAAATTACGTATGTGGCTCACGTTTCATTTCTACTGGCCAGTGCTAGCACACAGCAGGTACTCCACAAATACTTGTTGAATGAATAAATGAACTCCAACCACTACTCTGAAGATACCCACTCTTGTCCATTGTAACCCCATGACAATAGGCTTGATTCAGTTTAAAAGAATGTAAAACACTCAGGCTTTTTTTTTTTTTTTAACAGTAGCTTGGCAGCTCTCAACAGCTCTGCCCACACCCGGAAACACAGTGGTCCATCACTAGGAAAAAACCCAGAACTGGAAACAGATTCGTGCTAAAAAGAGAGGCTCGCTACAGATCACTTTCAGATTTAACGATTAAGGGGTCAATGAAAATGACAGCGGAAGCTATAAAAAGACTCACAGACGATTCGGGCGAACAGTCAGGGCCATTTAGAGCGAGTCCTGTGGGGAACAGGCACTGAAAAGAAAGCCCTTATCTAGATGGGAAGGCCCCGAGCTGCCTCTACACCTTCCACTGAATGCCTGGCTCCAGCAAACAAAGAACTGTCACTTCCCGAATTAAAAAGTTACACCACCCCCGGGAATAGCCCGGGACTTCAACCTCCCACCCGCAGCCCCTGCCCCGCCAGACAAGCCGGGAACCGGCGCCCACAATCCAGAGGGAGGAAGCTGGACTCCGCTGGGAGGGGAGCACAGGGAGGTTCTGGAACACGTGCCGGGCCCCAGGCCTTGACCCCGGCTTAGCATGGCTGCTCTGGGAGCTGCCGTCAGCAGGGGGTTCACGAGAGAGTGGGGTCTCCCACCATAACCCCCCCCCCCACCCCGTTTCTACACGGGTGGGTTTTCGGGGCAAGGTGGTTGGGGGGGAGGACGAGGGGCACGTCCTGAGGTTTTGCCTTTGCACAAGGGCATCCTCTCCACGGAGGTGACAGCTCGCGGGCGGCTGGGGGCGGCCACTACACCCC